>NC_133652.1:285853387-286212086 GCF_009905375.1 Apium graveolens | reverse complement strand
TTATTGCAAACAAAACTTATAATATCCTTAAAAATTATGTCTATTGCAATCCCTATTTTTTTGATGTTGTAGTATAGTAACAATGTGTTATCATAACATATTAAAGATGAATTTTTTTTTTAATTTAACTAATAATATTATTTACATAGAAATTGGTAATAAAATATAAATTCTTTATTTTCACACTTAATAATATGTTATTAAAATCAACAATAATATTTTTATAAAATAATAAATTTAATGATAATTTAAAACCACATAAAAAATATTATAAAATTAAAAATACCTATTCCAAAAATATCAATTACATTAATTATTTTATACAACAAGAATATGTGTGTAATTAAAGTTCAAAAAATTAACCAGTCATTAGTGGAGAGATTTACAATATATTTATGAATTAATTTTTTTTTCATAGTCAATGTTAGAAATCAAATTTAACTATGTTTTAAGATAATTTCCGTTCAAATCTTAAAAGATCAAATTTATTAAAAAAATGAATAATTTTAATATGGATAGAAGAAATGAAAAAATGGCGGACAACTCCCATAGTAATGAAATTTCTGAAGTGGCAAAATTGCCGGCCTTTAGGTTTAGAAATGGATGTTTCTAAGTGGTTTCTTTTTCTGGAAGGGTTTTTTGGCCCAAGACTATATAAAATAGGTATTTGTATATCTGGGCTCCTAATCAATTTGACTTGTATTAACTCTCTATTTTTTCAAGACAATTGCGAGTGTGGTTAGTGTTATATTTTTGCTAAACGATTTAAGATTTATATTATTTTATACATCTACCAATATATTTTAAAGATTTATATTTTATACATGTACCAATATATTTTAATCTCGTCTGATTATATTCTTTTGCTGTTATTGGTGTTTTCATTTCGAATTTGGTGTTTTTGTAAGTGAAGGCTGTTCCAGAAGTTTTAAATAAATTCAGAACAACCTGGACATTTTGTATCTTGTTCACTTGAAATTTCCTTGGTATGTTGTAAAGGTATTATGTTTAGAAGAATATCAGAGTTTTATTATGAAATTAACGTGGTTTGAAATATTAAGTTGTAACTCAAATAACTTTCTTTTTGAGGAAAATTCAAATAACTTTGTATATAATTCTTTTAAAAATATACTTGCAAGTCATGGCTCAAGAGAAGATTGAAATTGCCAAAGATGTCACTGAAGTAAGTTACAAAAATACACCACCGACACATACACACACAAAAGCATTATATTCTAGTAATGTTCAGTTAGTTTGCTTTGTTTTTTGTGCTAATTTTAATATTGTTTGAACGATTGATCGGCAAAAAACCATTACTGTACCTCAACCATGTAACAGATGGTTGTGTTGTCCATTGTTTTAGAATAAAACTACAATTCGTTAGTATTAATGCTAGGATTTCTGTGATCGAGTTTAATGATTGTTCTCGCGGTGGGGACTGGTTGTCCTTGCAATATACTTACGTATCTCTGTGTTATAGGTAATCAAAGAAAAAGCATAGTTCTAGGTCGAGTGGTAGAGCCCTTTAGATAGAGGTGAGTGTAGGGTTGGACTTGTATTGGTAGACTTGGTGGACAAGTCTCCCACATAAATGGTAATTAGGACTCCTGTAAGGAAAGGGATTCTAGATCATTTTCTTGTAGGAGTTAGTTTCCATGTTGGACGTTATTTATCTCTTCTTCGACCATATTTGGTCTAGTCCGTGAACAACTCATATTCGTGGACCTTGACGACCTTGGCTCGTGGGTCCTGACAACTTGGGCCGTCTTTAGTCTATAATATGCCTTGATCAACCGAATTATATTTGAATTTGGACAAGATTTACAGGCATAATGAATGCGGAATTTAATGTGTCTTTAGGATTTATTTTATTTCCATATTATTTGTCCCCCAAATTCTGGGGGAAACTACACGAGTTTCCGTGGAAGTATAATAGTCTATTCATGACTCGAGGTACTTTTGGCCCTTCATGGGTATCGGCCACTCATAGGTATCGTTGTTTTATCTTAAAGTGTGGAGCGACCTACACGTTTATAATGACTTATATTTTTAGTGTGAGTAAACTCACTTAGGGCCTTTGCATAGGGTAACCGAATAGTGTTTTGACATTAACAGTTCTGATCGGGACTAAAAAATGAGCGTTATCACCCCTTAACCTTCATCAAGGTTAATTATAGGCTCAAATGCTGCTAACAGGCCCTAATCGGGGTAATCAAAACTTATTGGGCCTAATTTCCAAGTACAAGCTGTTAATTAGGCTTAAAATAAACTAATTTTAAACTAGAGTATGCTAATTGGCCTTAATCGAGGCTAATCTATCCTAATCGGGGCTAATTTATCTTAACCATGGCTAATTAGTATGCACAAGGCACTAATTATCCCTAATTCACACTAATCATGTACGCGAATAAGTTAAACGACCCTAAACCAGGATAGTGTTAGGTAATGAATCACATACAGGGGGGGGGTGAATGTGTTTTTCTGATTTTAAGCTTTTCTTGAAAGTTGATGGTTGAACAAAGTAAATTAAATCTTTTATAGAAAAGTGTTGATGCAAAATTTAAACTTGTAAAAACTAAAGAACACAGATCTTCAAAACTCGCTTAATTTTGTATTAAAATTAAGACTGTTTGGCTACAAAATTTCTAAGCTCTTTGATGTTAAAGAGCTCAGCTTCTTCTTGAGAGTGTTACAAGAATTTTGATCTGAATTGTTGCAACTAACTAAAAGACCAGTGTTAACTTTATAACTCAGTTAACTGTTGGTTTACAAAGTGGATAATAAACATGATATTAGCTTTTCTAAACTGTCTTGTCATTTCTATTATAGAAAAGCAAATCTTCCTTTTCTGGCTTAGCATATCTTTAATATCCCGTGTTCATTTTAATCTTCCTCTGTCAGATAATCTTTGCCATTTATCTTGCATAATCTTCAAACTGCTTTTTGTAGACTTGTCAATCTAGCTGTTGGATTTTTTTTGATTATTTATCTTGAATATTGAACTGATCTGCAATTCTGTACTTTGAGACTGTACCTCGAGATCTCCAGTTTGAATTAATAGAACACTTGACATCTCGATTAGTACATAGGCTTATCGTGATCTCTAACACTCCATATTAAGTTTGGCTTGTAGAGGTCTTCAGCTTGTCGAGATCTCTAGTCTTCACATCTTCACTTTAACTTATCGATAACTCAGAGTTCTCTATCGAGTGTAGACTTGTCGATTACTCTAAGTTCTCTAGTGAAGGAATGACTTATCGATATCTCCAATCTTCATTTCTTCAATTTTGCTTGTCGATATCTTTCTGATTTCTCTAGTAGCTTTCCTAACTTCTCCACTCTGAATTCATTCATTTCTTCTATCACGGTGGATATTTCTCATCCGTCGAGTAGTGATTGTATCCCGACGGATGTGTCTAATAGTAGTCATCCATCGATTAGCCAAACTACTATCCCGATGGATATTCCTCATCCATTGGTACTCTCTGCAGCTTGAATGACTTCTCGATAAGCCATTATGGAGTTTTCTATAACATTAAATCTGTGACTTGTAGAGATCTTGACTTAGAGTATTTTTCTCCAAACAGATTTATTCAACTCAAAGCTTCTTCAAAATTCTTCTAAGGCATGATCTTCTTGATCTTCTTCCAGATAGAATCCTTAGGCTTGATACTCTTTTAGGAAAAAGAATCCAGTCCGCTCCTTTGCATTTTAATAGACTTTAAGTGTTACAAGTACAAAATACAAATTTATATAACAATACAACTTACTCAGGATTGATCCCAAGCTTAACTGATTACTGAAAATAAATGTTCATTAATCTTCTACTCAGATCAGATGTCCATTTGACTTGCTTCATACTTTGATCAGATATGATAATGACATTGTTATCTCCAGTTTCTTTGACATTATCAATTATATATTTCAATCTCCCCCAACTTTTTAATTATGAAATTATGCACAAGTTTTGATTGATGATGTAAAAACTTTAACTAAATGCTGAAACCAATCTTCCCATCTGGTCTTCTTTTGTTGAGTTGCATTTAGATTTATTCTTCTCTCCCCCTATAATCTTCCCATCTAGTCTTCTTTTGTTGAGTTGCATTTAGATTTATTCTTCTCTCCCCTATGAAGAATAGGGTATTTTATTATCCGGAAACATCCATCAACTATTTTGGCAGGCATTTAGATATATTCTCCCCCTTTTTGACATTATCTCCAGGTAGAAAGATCCAGCTAGATGCACATTATTCAGGCTACTGTCATTGTCTATTTAGAACATTGTCTGCAACTTCAAGCTTCAGTGAGATTTGTGGTGATGAGTTTATCAAATAGAATAGAGGTTTTACTTAGATCTGCAGAAAAAGACTGTAAAAAAAATCCTAAGCTCTCTGTTCTTTTGAATAAGCAGTCTCACTACTTCTCACTGCACTAGTCTCATGAATTTTGAGAGTCAGAGTTTTCTCACAAGGATTACTAAATCCATACACTCATCTACCTCTCCTTTTGCCAGGAAGGATCCTGTCTCTCTTATTCTCTGTTTTTCTCTCAATCTTTTCTCTTATTCTCACATGAAACGCTCAGTTATGTTTGACTTACAGAAATAAGAGGTGGCTGAGAAGAGTTGTCTGTGATCATATGATTAGGGGTAATCCATATAGGTTTAATCATACTCATTTCATCAGAAAAGAGAATATTAGCTTGAAGTTGTGAGGTGAATGAATCATTAAGAACACCTGTGACGAGGGTCATAGTTTGACTCACAGATTGTTCTGTGGTTTTGATAGTGTGTTGTTCCTCACTTGTAGTGGGAACCTCCACCTGAATTGGAGGGAATTTGACTAGGTTACTATCATGTACCCCAGCCTCAAACCCTTATGTATCTTGCAACAAACTGGCACATAGATGTGCTATACTTGCCCTTTTCATGACATTGCCATAGGCAATTATACTTCTAGTTTTAACTGCTAAGGTAGCTTGTGCCAGAGTTATGAGGGGAGTTGTTCCTTCTTGAGGACCTCCAATTGAATTGGAGAGGATTTAGATGGCTTCCCCTCAGGAGTACTACCCACAAATCTTTCAGTCTGTGAAGACTGTTTTGCACATGAAGGTGCATTAGGAATACTCATGGGATGTTCAGTAAAAACTGATAAATTTTCCATGTTTGTGGTAGTTTCTCCTCTCAAACAACAAAATAATCTGAAGAACATTATGAGATTGCTGTCCTTTTATAAAAAGATTTCTTTTGAGAGTCACCTGAGTGGGATTGTGTTTGAGTTTGTGTTTGTGTTGCTGTATCTGGGAGAACTGCAGTTAGGTTTAGAGATGATTTAGCTGTATTTTAACACAAATACCTGTTGATTGAAAATTTGAATTTCCTGTTGTTGTCTGAGTGAATTGTGTTGGACTTGTAATACATTGAACATATCTGGAGTTTTGATTAGGCATATGCATTGAGACACACAGTTGCAAGCATTATGATAGGAAAACTAATAATTAATTAATTTGTAAACACGAGACAATAATGACATAAACAGTCAAGCAACAATAAACAAATTGATAAAGAAGAAGTGAATTTTCATTACTATTAAACATATAGTACATTAAGATTCAGATTACATCAAGTATATCCTAATCCTAACTACTCTAATTTGGGCTTCTTCTCCTCGGCCTCCAACCTCCTTGCCCTGCGCTGGTAAGCTCTGGAAATGGAGTGTGCAAGAGAGATGATCCTCTCCTGCAACTCCAGAGCAGCAAGGCGTTGCTGCTCAGCTACCCTTGCTCGTCTCTCCAGCTCCAGAGAGACTTCCATCTCAAAAAAAAGAATGTTGATTTGATCATCCCATGAGAGTTCGTCAAAGAGCTCACGTGGAATACCAAATGGGCTGCAAAAAACCCCCCTGAGACGGACACGAAGTCCGAAAGAATCAAAGTATATTTGGTCGTCAGCTAGATGATGGACAGGCTGGTAAACTCCATTAATAAGTCTGTAGAACACTGGGGCATCCATTTGAAAGAGAGAGAGATGAATAGGAGGTGAGTTTTGAAAATAGATGTTTATTGAGAATAAGAGTAGTGATGAATGATAAAGAGTGAAGCATTTTAATTTATAGAGGAAGTAAAGATAGAAACCAAGAGACTCTTGAGTTTCCCGAATAATAAGAGTAATAATCATATAAACATACTTGACAGTTAGAAATGACTAGTTACTATTCCCCCTGCAAATACTCAAGAATCTTAGTTCACTATTTAGGATAACTACTCCCCATGCAAATAAACAAGTACTCCGTACACAAAAAGTAACTCCTCCTATCGGCATACAGTCAAATAAATTTAACCATTATCAGCTTTCTCAAAATACCAGATATAATGTACTAGTCTACTTACATTAGGCTAACATATTTCCACAAAAAAATATTGCACATAAGCACGTAAATGTGTCAATAAGTCAGAGTAATTATAGACAAAGTATGTCAAAAGTATCTTGCTGAACATAATTTATGAATAAAATTATTTCAGTTTTTTATACTTTTTGCTTCTTTTGATCTATTATTACTAACTTCATAGAGTTAGAATATGAATGAATAAATATTCAGTTTGCTTAGAATTTTGAGAAATTCCAAGTTAAAATATTTGAGAAGTCTGGGTATTTATAGTAAAAGTAAATGACTTGTCGAGAACTCAAAAATAGACATTTGAAGTTTGTCTATGGAGAAGTCATTTTGAGAAGCGAAGTACATGTCAAGAAGTCATTTTAAATTACTCTTATAGAGAACTCAAACTTGACTTATCGAAATGTCAAATAAATACCCAGATTGTCCAAAAAGTGGACTGAACTGATTCTAACTTTTATTTGAATAAATTCAAAATAAAATTAGAGTAAATTTTCCAAAAGTATTTTACCAAAATAATTTATCAATTTGAATTATATCAATCCGGAGTTATTGATAAGTCAAAAATTATACTTGTAGAGAACTTTGTGAATGAACATTACTAGAGAACTCTACAAGGACTTATCGATATGTCATTTTAAGCCTCTTGAGAAGTCACTCGAGATGTCAGTAAATTGACTTATCGAGGACTCACTCGAGAAGTCCTAAAATGACTTGTCGAGAAGTCAATTTATACTTACCGTGAACTCAGTTCTTTGAATACTTTTGGTTAATGCAATTCTGCCTTGTGTTAATTTTACATATTAAGGATTTAAATTAACAACTAAGCAGTTTACTTAGAATTTAAAAAATTCCAAGTTAATTATGAATTTGAAAAACAAATTTGCAGAGATTTCTGAAATTTTTATAATTCATATTTCAGTTAATTTCCAATTTAATCAAATTAATTTTGATTTATTGGAGATTAATCTGCTGCAAAACATTAGCTGAGTTCTTGCCTTAGGATGAAAAGTTAAGCATTCCAATTTCACCTACAAGTCTAGTGAAAGTTGCTTCATCCAAAGGTTTAGTAAAAATGTCAGCTAATTGTTTTTCTGTTGGTACAAAAATGAGCTCAATGGTACCATTAGTAGCATGTTCTCTAATAAAATAGTACCTCACATCAATGTGCTTTGTCCTAGAATGATTAACTGGATTAGCTACTATAAATATAGCACTAGTATTGTCACACATAATAGGAATTTTGTGTAACACTAGACCATAATCCATTAGCTGATTTCTAATCCAAAGCACTTGAGCATAATAACTTACTGCAACTATGTATTCAGCTTCAGCTATAGAAGTTGATACAAATTGTTGTTTCTTGCTGTACCAGGATACAAGTCTTTGTCCAAGAAATTGACAGCTTCCACTGGTACTCTTTCCGTCAACCCTGCATCCAGTAAAATCTGCATCTGTGTAGGCAACAGCTTGAAAACCAGTTCCCTTAGGATACCATAATCCCAAGTTTGGAGTCCCCTTCAAGTACCTGAGAATCCTTTTTACAGCCATCAAATGTGATTCTTTTGGATTGACTTGAAATCTTGCACATAGGCATGTTGCAAACATGATGTCTGGTCTACTTGCTATTAAGTAAAGCAATGATCCAATCGTCCCTCTGTAGCTTGAGATATCCACACTCTTGCCCTTTTTATCTTCATCCAACTTTGTTGCAGTAGACATAGGTGTAGATGCAGGTGAACAATCAACCATTCCAAACTTTTACAATAGATCCTTGACATATTTAGTTTGACTGATAAAGATACCATCACTTCTTTGGCTTACTTGAAGCCCAAGAAAGTAACTCAGTTCCCCCATCATACTAATTTCATATTTACTTTGCATAAGCTTGGAGAATCTTTGGCACAGCTTCTCATTAGTAGAACCAAAAATGATACCATGCACATAGATCTGAACTAGGATCATATCTTCACCATGTTTCTTGTAGAAGAGAGTCTTGTCTCTAGTTCCTCTAGTAAAACCACGCTTTAATAGGAAATCTGAAAGTGTGTCATACCAAGCTCTAGGTGTCTGTTTTAGTCCATATAGAGCCGTGAGTAACTTATATACAAAATTTGGAAATTTTGGATCCTCAAAGCCAGGAGGTTGTTGCACATAAACTTCTTCTTCTAGCTCACCATTTAGAAAGGCACTTTTGACATCCATTTGATATACTTTAAAGTTTGAATGTGCAACAAATGCTAGAAAAATTCTTATAGCTTCAAGTCTTGTAACAGGAGCAAAAGTTTCATCATAATCAATTCCTTCTTCTTGTGAGTATCCTTTTGTGACCAACCTTGCTTTATTTCTGGTAACTATACCATTTTCATCCATTTTGTTTCTGAACACCCATTTTATTCCAATAATGCTTCTATTTTTTGGTGCAGGAACTAACTTCCAGACTTTGCTTCTTTCAAACTAATTCAGATCTTCCTGCTTGGCAGATATTCAGTCAGGATCCAGTAGAGCTTCATCAACTTTTTTAGGCTCTACTTAAGATAAAAAACATGCATGTAGGCACTCATTAGCAGTTGTACTTCTATTCCTCACACCAGCAGTGGGATCACCAATAATTGCATCTCTAGAGTGACTTCTATCCCACTTCCATGTGTGAGTTTGTTTACTTGTACCTTCATCATCTTCTTCATTATTGGTATGACTGGTAGATCCTTATTCTCTTTCTCCCCCTGAGTTTGTCCTATCAAATTCAGGTGTTTGAGATGAGCTTCCATTCCCATGATTTTCCTGTTCAGTAGTCTCTTCAATCATCAACTGTTGTGCATTAACTTCATCTTCTACATCAGAATCACTATCAATGTTGAGGTTTTCAAATGCAAGGGCTTCAGCTTCATTACCATCAATGCATTCCAAGCCTTGGACACTTTTCATCATTAAAGGTCACATCTGTGCTTTCCATGATATTCTTTTGATCAATCACATAGACTTTGTAGGCTAGTTTTTCTAGTGAATATCCCAGAAAAATTTCTTCAAAAGCCTCTGAGTCAAATTTTCCCACATATTCAGAGTTGTCTTTCAAAATGTAACACCTGCTTCCAAACACATGAAGATGCTTTATAATAGGCTTTCTCTTGGACATGATTGAGTAGGGTGACTTGCATGTGCCTTATTAATGAGATATCTATTGTGAGTATAGCATGTAGTGTTGACAGCCTCTTCCCTGAAACTTGTTGGGAACTTGGCATCTTGCACCATTGTTCTATCAGCTTCAACCAATGTTTTGTTCTTTCTCTCAACTACCCCATTTTGTTGAGGTGTTTTGACAGCTGAGAATTCTTGAACAATGCCTTTGCCTTTGCAGAATTCACTTAATGTAACATTTCTAAATTCTGTTCCATTGTCACTTCTCAGTCTTTTCACATAATTATAATCTTCAGTTGTTTTTCTATCTTCTTGATGTGCTCAATTATGATATGTGGAGTTTCATCTTTAGAGTACATGAACTCTATCCAAGTGTATCTTGAGAAATCATCCACCATCACAAGTAAATATCCGTTCCTTGAAATTGACAAGACATTCACTGGCCCAAACAAGTCCATGTGAATAAGCTGCATTGGTGCACTAATAGAATTCACAGTTTTTGACTTGTGACTAGATCTTTTCATCTTTCCTTTTTGACAAGCTTCACAAACTTCAACTTGAGCAAACTCCAGCTTGGGCATGTCTCTCACTAACTCCTTTTTTAACTAAGTTGTTAATTTCTTTAAAATTCAAGTGAGACAGCTTCTTATGCCATAGCTTGCTTTGTTCTTCCGATGCCTTAGTGTAGAAGCAGCAAATACTATCCTTATTTGTTGAGTCCAAGTCTGTAACAAACAAGCTTCCTTTCCTTGCTCCTTTTAGAGCAATTTCACCAGTTTTCTTGCTGATAAAGGTGCATTCTTCTTTGTTGAATAAAACTTCAAAGCCTTTGTCTGCAAATTGGCTAACACTGAGAAGATTCACCTCAAGACCAGCTACTAGTGCTACATCATCAATGACAACATTTTCAGAAACAATCTTGCCATATCCCATTGTGAATCCTTTCTTGTTGTCTTCAAAGGTCACCAATGGGCCAGCTTTCTCCTCAAACTGTGATAACAGGGCCTTATCACCTGTCATATGTCTGGAACATCCACTGTCAATGATCCATATGACTTTCTTCACGTTGCCCTGCACACAATGAGTCTTAAGTGTGTTTGGAAACCCAAGCGGTATTTGGTAGTTTCTTCTTGGTAACTTGTTCAGTAGAAGTAGAATGAGTTATTTTAGAAGAAACAGAATTTAGTGACTGTTGTACATGTTTTCCTTCTGATGTTGTCCCATTTCTAGATTCTTTAAGGTCTACTCTCAGTTTGTGGCAACTCTTCATTACCTTCATGTTGTAAGGAATGCAGTCAAACTTGTCACAGAATGAATATGGATCATTTGAATTTGCTTCATTGTATTTGCAAGTTCCTTCATCTGGCTTGCTAACAACCTCTTTACACAGGTGAGTTAGATGATTTGAGGAGCCACATTTTTCACACTTCTTTCTAGGAGCATTTTCAACATAATCAAAATTATTTCTTTTATTTATCCCTATTTTCCCATTTCTATTTTCTTTCCCTTTCTTGCGTCTACATTTTTGGTTTCTTGAACATGAGTCTTGGGACTTTGTTTGTTCATGAGTTTTTCTTCAGTATTGGAAGACTGAACTGATTCTTCAGTTTTCTTCTCTTTATCTTCATCAGCAATTTCTTGCTTGATAATCAGTTCTTCTTCACTGAAGTTGACTACACAAGCTTTGAATATAGGTGCATTAACCTCTTTCAAAAAGGTTGGAGCATTCTCAGTCTTCTTTGCTTTCCCTTTGTCAACTACAGTTTTCTTTTTGTCACTCATGTCATCATAGTCAAGGCCAATAACAATGTTTGCACATGGCTTATTCTTCTCATGATACTGTCCGACCAGTTCAGATGCATTTTTGAAAGATTTCATCTTTACTTCATTCTTTTCTAGATTCTCCCTTAACACTGCTTCAATTTTATTTGCACACTTGAGCTTGTTCTTGAGATAAGCATTTTCTTGTTTTAAAGCTTCAAGCTCAACCAACAACAATTTAGTTTCTTGCTTCTCACTCTCGAGCTTCTTATTTATCTTTGTTAATCTTCTAACCTCTTCATTAGAAGCAACCATTGTGTGAATATGAAACATTTCTGTGCTCATCTTTTCAACAGTTTCCTTGTATTGATTCACGTTTAAATCAATAGTGGTAAGAGTTGGTGTCTGTGCTTTTGATGAGGATGATTCACCTTGCTCCAAAGCTATTAGAGCATAGTTTCCAACTTCCTCATCTTCATCATTATCTGAATCATCCCAACTCTTTCCCTCAGCAATGTATGCTTTGCCCTGTTACTTTTTCAGAAGAGCTTCATACTTTGCTTCCAGTTCAAGATAAGCTTTATCTTTCTTTTCCTTCTTGGGTTTCCTCCATTCTGTAGCAAAGTGACCTAGTTCATCACAATTGAAGCACCTTATATTAGATCTATCAACAGATCCAGTTTTGTAACCACTCTTGCTATCAGAAGTGTACTTCTCTTTCTCTTTCCAGCTGTTGTCTTTGTTGAAGGATTGTCCTTTACTCCTTTGGTACCTTGGCTTCTTTACTCTAATGTTAGAGAATTTTCTATCTAGATAGGCCATAGACTGATATAGCTCATCCAGTTCTTCAAGAGTGTAGAACTCATCCTTTTTTAATTCTAGTATGACTTGCTCCTGTGAATCATTTGTTCTTTGCTCACTTGTTGAGGCAACTGAAATATGAGACCTTGGTTCATCATTAGATGTTTGACCTTCATTTACTATTAAGCATTTGAGCCATCTACAACATGTCCTTGGCCAGATCTCAATGATTGCCTTTGAATCATCTCTAGTTCATATATTTTGAGAATTCCATATAGAACTTCCAAAGTTATTCTTCTCAAGTCTCTCCCTTCCCTGATTAATGAGATTTTCTGTTCCAAATGATCAGAAAGAGTAAGCTAGAATTTTAGATTCACCTCTCCAGCTTTATAGTATTTTTCATGAAGCTGCAAGTCATTTATCAGCTTATTGAATCTCTCAAACACATCAATAATGCTTTCCTTAGGGTTAGCGATGAAACCCTCATACTGTGAAATCAATATCCTTCTTTGATTAGATCTAACCTCCTCAGTTCCTTCACAGAGTATTTCAATCGTCTCCCATATTTGCTTGACAGTGTCACAATTGACAATATTGTTGTACATCACATTGTCATGTGACTCAATCAATATCAATTGCAAGATGCTATGCAGGAAGACTTTCTCCTTTTCAGGGTCAGAATACTCAGCTGGATCTTTAGGAACATAATGAGCTGGTATGACCATGTCTCCATCTGTAGATTCCTCAACTCTTACCATAGGAATGAAGGGTCCATTCTTGAGGATCTGAATGTAGAGTGGATTGACCATCTTGATAAATAACATCATTTTCTTTTTCCAAAGAGTGTAGTTAGCTTTGTCAAAGGTAGAAATTTTGATGCTACTGATTTTCTGTGAATTCATTCTTCCAAGATCTTGAATCTGTTTACTTTCAGATTTTGCTCTGATACCACTTGTTAGGTAATGAATCACACATAGAGGGGGGGGGTGAATGTGTTTTTTTGATTTTAGGCTTTTCTTGAAAGTTGATGGTTGAACAAAGTAAATTAAATCTTGTATAGAAAAGTGTTCATCCAGAATTTAAACTTGTAAAAACTAAAGAACACATATCTTCAAAACTCACTTAATTTTGTATTAAAATTAAGACTATTTTGCTACAAAATTTCTAAGCTTTTTGATGTTAAAGAGCTCAGCTTCTTCTTGAGAGTGTTACAAGAATTTTGATCTAAATTGTTGCAACTAACTACAGGATAAGTGTTAACTTTATAACTCAGTTAACTGCTGATTTACAAAGTAAATAATAAACATGCTATTAGTTTTCTAAACTGTCACTTGTCATTTCTATTTAGAGAAAAACAAATCTTCCATTTCTGGCTTAGCATATCTTTAGTATTCCGTGTTCACTTTAATCTTCCTCTGTCAGTTAATCTTTTCCATTGATCTTGCACACTCTTCAAGCTGCTTTTTGTAGACTTGTCAATCCAGCTGTTGGATTATTTGTTCATTGTTTATCTTAAATATTAAACTGATCTGCAATTCTGTACTTTGAGACTGTACCTCGAGATCTCCAGTTTGAATTAATAAAAACACTTGACATCTCGATAAGTACATAGGTTTATCGAGATCTCTAGCACTCCATATTAAGTTTGTCTTGTAGAGGTCTTCAGCTTGTCGAGATCTCTAGTATTCACATCTTCACTTTGACTTATCGATAACTCAGAGTTCTCTAATGAATGTAGACTTGTCGATAACTCTAAGCTCTCTAGTGAAGAAATGACTTGTCGATATCTCCAATCTTCATTTCTTCAATTTTCTTGTCGATATATTTCTGAGTTCTCTAGTAGCATTCCTGACTTCTCCACTCTGAATTCATTCAATTCTTCTATCCCGGTGGGTATTTTCATCCGTCGAGTAGTGATTGTATCCCGACGGACGTGCCTAATAGCAGTCATCCGTCGACTAGCCAAACTACTATCCCGGTGGATATTCCTCATCCGTCGCTACTCTTTGCAACTTGAATGACTTCTCGATGAGCCATTCTGGAGTTCTCGAATGACTTCTCTATAATATTAAATCCGTGACATGTGGAGATCTTGACTTAGAGTATTTTTCTCCAAACAGATTTATTCAACTCCAAGCTTCTTCAAAATTCTTCCGAGGCATGATCTTCTTGATCTTCTTCCTGATAGAATCCTTAGGCTTGATACTGTTTTAGGAAAAAGAATCCAGTCCGCTCCTTTGCATTTTAACAGACTTTTAGTGTTACAAGTACAAAATACAAATTTAGATAACAATACACCTTACTCAGGATTGATCCCAAGCTTAACTCGTTACTGAAAATAACTGTTCATTAATCTTCTACGCAGATCAGATATCCATTTGACTTGCTTCATACCTTGATCAGAGATGCTAATGACATTGTTATCTCCAGTAATCTTTGACATCATCAATTATATATTACAATAGTTATATCACACAAGCCACTAATTACCCTTAATTTAGGGTATACACTAATCGGGACTAATATTCACTAATCGGCCCCTAATCGGGGCTAAGTTTAAAATCCTGAAAATTTCAAAAGAATTTTGAATTATTTTTCATTTTTTAAAAATATTTCCAAAAAAAATTCCAGGAGGGTCACCGGAAATCCTCCAGGAGGCTCTGGACCAACCTCCGTGGAGGTTCTAGTCGGCCAGAGGCCTCCATGTGGAGGACTCGGACCCTCCTGCTCTTGGTCGGCCATGGAGCCACCTCCACGGTGGTCCTGTTTGGCTGGTAGGTGAACATTCTGTAATTTTTTTTTGCAAGAGATTCTACTTGGCCCGAAGCCCCCCAGGTGGAGATCTTTCGCTCCTCCTATTCTTAGTCAGCCAAGCAGCCACCTTCATGGTGATTCTGGTCGGCCGGGTCGTGGAGCCTCTCAAAAATTTTCTGTTCTTGTCCTCGTGAATGCTCTGTACTTGTTCTAGCGACGTTCTGTACTTGTATTAGTGAATTTTTTACTCTTCACAAAATTTGTTTTCGTGGATGATCTAGTCTTCACGAATCTTGTGCTCGTGGACGTTCTAGTCTTCGCTGAACGTGTTCTCGCGGATGTTGTAGTCTTCACAAAACTTGTTATCGTGAAGGCTCTATACTTGGTCTTAAATTTATCTTTTCTTTAATTTATTTCAGCTGCTGAAGCATTGGTTTCAATGACTGAAAAGAGTGATATGGTCACTAGAAGGATGGTGTGGGAAGCTACCAAACAGGCTAAGCGCATTCCTAAAGTCCCGGCGTGCCTTGAGGCCTCCGGCTCCGGAAAAAAAGGGCTAAGGATTCGGACGGAAATGCGAAGATCCCCTTTGAACCTTCATTGGGCATATTCACTAATGACTCGGTGTTCGGGAGTCCGGTCCTTGCTCTTGAATGTTCAAAAAATTTAATTACTCCCCCGGACCTTGTTTACGTCACATATGGTGAGAAGCTTCTTGAGGCCGATGTGTTAGGGGCTCATGCCTTGGTCTTCCTCGACCCTCTTTGCGGGGGACTCATCCCATCTTGATCTTGGTTGGCCGGGATCAGACCTTCGTGAAGGTCCTGGTCAGCCTAAACCCTGAATGTGGAGGACTCGGCCCTCTTGAGTCTTTGTCGCCTTAACATTTTACCCTTATCTTTCTTGAAGGTAGCCTTTTTATAACCTCTCATTTTGTTTTCTTTACCAGGATAATGCCTACTTTTCCACATCTTCTACACAAAATATCAAGACTAGGAGTGACTATGCAGTACTCTAAATCTCTTCAGAGGAGTGGGGGTCTAAGCCACATCAAATGAAGGACAAGGCTGCTTTGTTCGAGAAAAAGCACTTCAAGAGATGAAAAAGAGGAAGATGGAGTGGAAAAAACTCGTGAATGTGCATTATGAATCCAAAGAGTTTCTCCAGATGACGGATGACCATAACGATCAGATGTTCCCTGTGAACCTGGAAATTGGATGGCAAAGGGGCGTCAAGGACGTTCATAGCCTGTATGCAGATGTGGTTGACACGAGCCTTTTCACTTGCGCTTGGGTAGTTCCCGTGGTTGATCCATCTGGACAGGCCTCCGGGTCCGTACCCAAGACTACCCGCCAGCAGTCCTTATCCAGTCTGAGTCGCGGGGGTTCTGGTTTAAACGGCAAAGCTCCTTGAGGAAGCCCTAGCTCCAAGCATGCTCTCTATGGGAAGATCCGGGAGCTGGTTCCAGGGAGTAGTAGCTCTTCCTCCGAGGTTGGTTCATATGAAGATAATGAAGAAGAGGTGGATGAGAAGGAGGACGAGGTCACTCAGGGAGCAAGGAATCAAGAGGAAGAGGATTCTTCATATGAGTGAATGTGATAGCCTTGCATGGCTTTATATGCCACATGTGGCTTTTTATTCATAACTTTTTTTATTTGAACCCTTATGGTCTGTAATCTAACTGTCCCCTGAGACTGATTTGCGATCTTTCAATATCTTATCTATGAATCATTTGTGATCTTTCATTGATCTTTTATTTTTGGCATTTGGTCCTTCGGGACTTGCATTCTTTACATGCTCATATTGAAATAAATTGGTAGACAACTTAATGAAAATAAACTTGTATAAATAGATAATATCTTTGAAAAACGGGTTCAACCTTTACATAAGATGGTTTCATTAACATTATTTATATATCTACTGCTACGTACTAGGAACATGTTATGAATTTCCTAAATATAACAAACCTTTAGGTTTGAAGCGTGCCAAGTGGAGGGCACTTCATCACCATTCAAGGTCTCTAACTTCTAGGATTCTCGTCCTAATATCTTCCTAATCTTATAAGTCCCTTCCCAATTAGGGGCTATATTTCCTCTCTCCCCGACTCCTGACGCCTCAATCTTCCTTAAGACCAGGTCTCCTTGTTGACAGAACCTTTTCTTAACCTTTCTTTATAATAGAGGGAGGGTCTTTGTTGATGCTCTGCATTGCAAGCATTGACCTCATCTCTGACCTCGTGAATGAGATCGAGAGCGAGCTTCATGCCTTCTTCATTAGTTTCTGGTTCATAACCTTCGACCCTAGGCACGAAACTAGTGATTTCTAGAGGTACCACAACGTCTGCTTTGTAAGCCAGTATAAATGAGGTAACTTTAGTTATCATTTTGTAGGTGGCTCGTTATGACCATAGTATAGGAAGTAACTCGTCCACCCAAGTGTTCCTTGAGCATTTAACCCTTTTCTTAAGTCCATCGAGGATGATTCGATTAGTAACTTCCGGCTGGCCGATTGCCTGTAGGTGTGCAAACGAGGTAAAGAGAAGCTCTATACTGTTATCATAACAGTACTCCTTGAACTTTGTATTATCAAGTTGTCTCCCATTATCAGTGACAAGGATGCGTGGGATACCAAACTGACACATGACATTTTCCCAGAAGAATTGGGTAATTTCCTTGGTGGTTATCTTGCCTAGTGCCTTAGCCTCAATCCACTTTGTGAATTAGTTTATGGCTACCACAATGAACTGCCACTTTCCTGATTCCACAGGAAATGGACCTTGTATGTCCATTCCCATATTACAAAAGGGATGGGTGTGTTGATGGATGTAAGCCTCTCCGGGGCTATCGTAATATGGAAGCATGCCTCTGGCATCTGTCGTACTTCTTTACATAAGTCTTTGCATCGACTAATATCGTTGGCCAGGAGAACCTTAATCGAGTTATCTTGTGAGCGAGGGCCCTGCCCCCAAGTACTGTCCATAAATCCCCTCACGGGCTTCTTTAAGAACCTCCTCTACTTCAAGAGGTCTCAAGCATTTTAACTATGGATTGAGGAAAGACCTTTTGTACATGAGGCCTTCAATTAACAAATATCTCAATGCCCTAACCGATAATTTACGTGCCTCCTAGGCATCATCGGGAGCCATCCGGTCTTAAGGTGAGTTTTGATTGGATCTATCCAATAAATCGCCACACCAATTGGAGCTATCAAATTTATGACATGTATAGTGGGTGTCTTCAGGACCTGGACGTAGATACTTCTCGGATAGTTCTCAATTTCAGATGAGGCAAACTTGGATAAGTCATCGGCCATAGCATTCTCCTCTTTCGGAACATGTTCAACGTACCTTTCATCAAATTGAGTCATCATTCCCTTCAGGAATCTCAGGTACTTGGCCATTGTATCATCCTTGGCCTGAAACTCTCCATTGACTTGAGCAACCCCAAGTCTCGAATCTTCACAAATTCTAAGTTTTTGTCCCTCACGCCTCTAACTAAGCTTAATATGGCTCTCAAATTTTCGTATTCTGAATTGTTGTTCATTGTTGAGAAGTCTAACTTCAAAGCATACTCAATCATGAATCCTTCGGGGCTTTGTAAGACTAGGCCTGCACCGCTAGACTTTGTTTTTGACAATCCGTCAAAATGGAGAACCCAATATTCTTTCAGAGCTAAATCTTCATCTTTATCTTTCTCTTCTCCTTCCGTGGTTATTATCTCTTGCTCCAAACTTTTTGGTAATCAATGGTGCATTCGACCACGAAGTCTGCTAAGGCCTGAACTTTGATGGCTGTTCGAGTCTTGTATTTGATGTCAAATTCACCTAACTCAATTGCTCATTTTATGAGTCTACCACTTGCCTTTGGGTTGTGAAGAAAAGTTTTCAAAGGTTAGTTCGTCGGGACGTCGATCTTGTGGGTATGAAAGTATGGTCTTAACTTCCATGTTGTGATATGAGAAAGTGCAAATTTCTCGGTGGTGGAGTAATTCAACTCCACTCTGTGGAGCACTTTACTCATATAGTAGATGAGCTTTTGAAGCTTCTGTTCTTCCTTTACTAGGACGACACTCACAACTTGCTCTGAGATTGCGAGATACAAGTAAAGGATGTCTTTCGGACAAGGTTTGGCCAACAGGGACTCAGTCATGTACTTTATTAGCTGCTCAAAGTCCTCTTGGCTCTCAGCTTTCCACTCAAAGTTCTTCACCTTTTTCAGGGCTTTGAAAATAGGCAGGCATTATCTCCAGACTTGGAGATTAACCTCCCAATTGCTGCAATACTTCCGATCAGCTGCTGAACATCCTTGATGGAGTGTGGTGGCTCTATATCTAGGATGGACTTGATCTTATCAACATTAACCTCGATTCCTCTTTTCGAGACCATGTGTCCCAAAAATTTTCTAGACCCAACACCAAAGGCGCACAACATCATCCTGTGGTGTGTCAGCACTTGGAATGCCTTTGTGAGGTGATTAATATGACCGGCCTTGGCTAGGTTGTTGACTAACATGTTATGAACATAGACTTCCATGATCTTTCCAAGTAGATAGGCAAATATCTTATTCACCAATCAATGGTAGATAGCTCCTGCATTCATAAGTCCAAAAGCCATAACCCGATAATAAAAGATAACAAAGTCAGTTATGAAAGACACCTTGCGGGTGTCATCATTGTGCATTTTAATCTGATTATAACCACTGAAGCCATCCATGAAGCTCAGCATCCCATGCCCTGTTATGGCATCAATTAGGGCATCAATCCCTTGTAGGGGTAGTAGTCTTTAGGGCATGCATCATTCAAGTTATTGAAGTTAATGCATATTCTCCACTTTCCATTGGCTGTCTTGACCATTACGGGGTTTTCCAACCACTCAGGGAATTGTACTTCCTCTATGAATCCAGCTTCTAGGAGCTTCTTGACCTCCTGTTTAATTGCTTCCAGCCTACCACTACTAGAAAAAAGGGCATTAGACATCGGTTCTTGAATAAAGTCTATTTCATCAGAAACCGATGTCTTTGTGGGTGTAGAGAAAGATGTTTTTTTACACCGGTTCACAACCGTTGTGAAATGTGACCATAGACATCAGTTTCTTTATTTTTTACATCAGTCCAGAACCATTAAAAACATATTCACAGACTAGTATATATAAAATAAATTGTGTTTGATGCTTTTTTATATAAGAATAATAAGAGGTTCTAAGCAGGTTTAACATGTCAGACACAACGGTTAAATTTAAATTTACATCAGTGATTAGAAAAAATGATGTATATTAGGCCTATTAACATCAGTTTTACAATGGGAACGATATATAATTTTAACCTAGACATCAGTTCTTAAAGCAAAAATGTTGTTATTACTGGTATAAACATCAGTTTCTACCTGATGTTAAACACTCAATAAGACATTAGTACAAAACGATGTTATTGATTGTAATTGGCGTCAATTTATTTGGTACTAATAATGTCTCTTGTACATGTCAAATTAATATTTAAATCGGTTTTTAACATCCAACTGTTGTTAATATATATACCAAACTAAACTAGAACACTACATATATATATAAACCAAATGATACAAAACTTAAAATAACAACAACAACAACAAAATAACCAAGTCAAATTATAATTTCTCCATTTCAAATATCTAGACCATTACCAATCAACATCCACATGTTCGATAACTGACAAAATAAACCCCCACAAATGCATTCACAATATATATATCATCCTAGTCCGACCAACTCCGGTCAACACCAAACCAATAAAATATTCACAAGCATTTTTAACCAAAGGCAAACTCCCATAGACATGTATTCCTTATATCATCCACATGTCAAAATACCAACATTAATACAAACCAAAATATTTTACCAAATAAAAAGTGCAGGTTCAAACTGGTCAAGTCAAAAGGCTAGTACTCGTAAGTCACTACATAAATACTTAGACATGTTGAAGGGTCTTGAAATGAACTTCATCTGGTTCCTTCGGTGTGTACGTCTTCCGATTCTTGGTGGCCCACGAAACAGTGCACAAAGA
The DNA here is from genome assembly GCF_009905375.1 of Apium graveolens. Lineage (NCBI taxonomy): Eukaryota > Viridiplantae > Streptophyta > Magnoliopsida > Apiales > Apiaceae > Apium > Apium graveolens. The sequence continues at coordinate 286,191,206 of NC_133652.1, read as the reverse complement.
AGAAAGCACAAAATAAATCAACTATGGTGGATGAGTCTTGGAGTGCAAATTGTAACCTAATTACAGCCGCAAAAATATTACGACTTACCCTAGTTATAAATTTTATGTCCTTGTCTTGAAAGATATCCTTCATGTAGCGCATGACTACATAACCACATTCATGATCACCGGGTTGCTTAGGTGTTCCCTATATCCAAATAAAAAAATTACTACAAATGCAATAATATCTAACTACATTTCTATATATAAAACTGAAAACACCTTACTAGAGTGCGTAATTCTTACTACAAGATTTTTAACTTTTCCATTTCTGCACACACGTCATGTCTGAGCATTGTACAACCTTACTGCTCTGTTAAACAAAGTTAATAGCTAGTAGTGTTAACGGATAAAATATTGCTACTCAATAAAAACTCATAGATATGCATGTGCACAGAGAAAACTAAATACCGTATCAATGCATCTTAAAGTTTTGGGAAGCTTCTCAGATGAGACAATAGATTAAGAATGAATATTTCACTTTCCCAAATAATGATCAAAATTCAGTGATAACTGTTTTTATAATAAGAAAATCTAAGTTAAAAATTATAGAAATACTAGAAAAATTAAAAAACAGGTATATGCATATATCTATTATATATGCTTGATTTACTTCTCATTATGAGGCATAAAAAATAAGCGAGAAGGCCCTTCTTTCAACCTTTTAACGATAAAAGCTTCAAAATCATCGTTTAATTTGTATGTGGCTCCTGGATCAATAAAAGCATACAAATCCATTTCATTCGCCTTAAGAATCTCCTCATGCAAAACCCTACAAAAATATATAAATATTTTGTAATTACATACATACGAAAACTTCTAAACTTGTAATTTACTGAAAATGAACTACAAACTTACACCATGTATGCTAAAATTACAGCATGGCCAACCATACCATACTCTAACAATGCCATCACATTCTCATGGAGTAAAAAAATTGTTTTTTACTTCCAAACACCTTAGCATCGTACGGAATCTGTATTAAATCTCCAGTTTCTTTTAAAATTATCGTTGCATGTTTATGCAATAACATAAAGCGACGAGGCACATTTTTACTTGGCTTCACACTATTCATGGACAAGTGCACTTGCTGATACTGGTTCATTGATGCATTTGTCTTCGGTACCTTTTTCTTTTTCTACAAATATTGAAATTATTTACACTTGTCAAAAACTTACAAATGTTAATGCAGTAATCATACAATATTCAATTATGTACGTGAATTTCAAATTTTAAATAAATAAGGAAATATATACCTCAACACCGGATGTGAGGATGACCATGTCTTTAGGACACGCTAAAAGCGGGCCAACAACTTGGCACACAGTTTCAATTTCACTATCAATTGGCACCGAAACAAATGCATATTCCATGATAGTCCCGTCTAGCGAGACACGAACATATCCTGATCGAAGAGGCACTCCATGTACAGGCTTACTCATGTCTCCATCAGAAAAACCATACCAAAGGCTACCCTGTTATCAATACTGTCAACTGCCAACTCATATTTTTTCGGATCCTAAATTCAAAAAAAGAAAGAAATTTTGATAAACACTAATCTTGAAACTTCTGTAATTTGCAAAAATTTAAAAAAATGTTATTTTTATCTTTCCTTGAGTGGGCGGGAATAACATCATCTCTTGTAGAGGCTGGTTTATGTTTAAGTTTTCCTTTCTCTTCATCATCAGGTTCTTTTTCTTCATCATCATGTTCTTTTTCTTCACCATCATGTTCTTTTTCTTCATCCTCTAGACAACTAGCTTTGTCTGAAAACAACGGTGAATGCATACTGGATACACTCATCCACGCCTTCATCTCAACAAGCCGTGAGTTAAAAAATTTCTCCGCTCTCTCATATCTTTCCTTAGCTTTCTGAAACTCTTCATCCCTTTCTCGATCACGCTCCAATAACTAAGCTTTCGTAATCCGGTTCCTTTTCTATTTTGGTAAACTGAAATATGTAGATGGGCTTATAAAACTACCTACACCTCTGACCCTCCCTGAATGCTCAGGGGTTTCCAATGCAAGAGTTAGCACATCTTCGCATCCAGACGGTTTGAACTCGCCTTTACGCTTCTTTTCTATTAACTCATCCTATCATCAAAATTATAATGAATCGTATAATGCACCTGGAAATAAAATACTTACAAAAGTTCAATTTACCTACATTTTTTTAAATTTCTTTCCCAATTCTGGATCAAGAATTTCTTCGTCAGTGGGACTACGCGCTATTTTCCATATAATTGCCCGATCAGGATCTTCTTCGGGATCCAGCCGCCCTGCTTTTACCTATTAAAAATAATTGATCAGAAATTAAACAAACATTGACAAGTATTCAACCAAAAAGAAAACTACAAGAAATTACAAGAATAAATGAAAATCATACTTCATCCTCTTGAACGCCAATATATATCCTTTCCTTGATGTTCGATGAGGATACTTTCGTTGCCTCACTCTTCCACTCTGCTCTTCACTAAGTGACTGCATAAAAATATTAAAATAAAATACTAGTCACTTAACAATATATTAATTTATTTGTTGATTCATGGACGACTAAATGAATGCATAAAATATATAGTAAATTAATAAATAAAATGCATACCACCCAATCAGAGGAGATTCTCATTGCGATGAATCGCTTCCAAACATCTTTACCAACAAATGCATACTTTCTCGGTGGTTTAGCAAGCTTTTTTTTTGTCCAGCAAATGGCTTCACATAATCAGATGTTAAATTTGACCTGAACTGTCTCCACTTGGCCGCTACCGACTTCAAAATTAACCCCTCACTTTTCGGCGCCACTTTAAACATTTCCTAAATGACAAACAAGATTTAGAGTTGCAATTATATATGAGAAGTGTCCATTTACTATGAAACAGGACAAAAATAATATTTATTTATACCTGAATATCACTCCATATCTTGGCTTTTAAATCGTCGTCCACTTTCGGCCAAGACGAAATATCAGGCACCATTGTCCTAGCACACATGCCTATATAGGACTGCAAATTGTGTCTACCATCTCCAACTGTAACTCCCAATCTATTGTACCTAATTTTTATTTTCTTTTCTTGAGCTTTTTTCATTAGCATCTTGTGCATAGGACAAACACCTCGCGTTGTACCCAAAATTCTTTTTTTGGATTCTCTACTAATACTTGGCTGTGGAACTTCAGACTCTGCCGGTGGGGGGTCTGTACCTTGTGGAACTTCTTACAATTGCTCATGGGGCTTCTTATTCTCACTTTTTTACTACCTTCATTGACTCGAGATTTTAGTTTCTTATGTTTATTCTTCTTGCTCCCTTGTTTACCTGGAGATTTGCCTTTTTCGTGGTTGTTTTACATCCTTTTATTTCACTAAAATTCCTGCAAATACATGTCAACATAATATATAACATTAGCTCTTCAAATCAATGAGTAAACAAGCGAACAATGAAGTAAAACAATTAACTAATGCATGACATTTAAGCATTACTTGAGTAAACAATGATGTAGTGCACAACATTGGTATGAGTAAACAATTAAGCATGTGATGATTATTAAATTTTCTAAAAATGGTAAACTAAAACTGCAACTTAAAACCAACTAGTAGAATTTTACATTAAATAATTATAAATTAAGATACATGATATGATCTTTTAAGCCAAATTCCCTTAACACTCTCTCTGATTTCCAATACTAGGCTCATCCTCATTGATAGAAACATTGATTCAGGGATTTCAGTATAGAATGCGGGATTTTCCAAACTCGTGTCTCCTAGGTCATCGTCATTATACACCTCGTGGTAGTCTTAATTCGTGGAGGTCAATACAATTGACCAGCTAGCATCTACCAAATCTTCGATATAGAATACTTGCTTCACTTGGTCAACCGACATGTATTTATCATTTTTGTGACCTTGTCGACTTAAATCAGCAAGTGTGAAATCAAGATCATCCACCTTGCACCTCTATCGCTATATGCCCATTTACACAAGAATAACGAGGCTTTAAAGGCATGATAAACTAACTCCCATATTTCTTCAATAATTCCATAAAATGCCATATCATTCTCCACGGGATTCAGATCCTTGGCACTGGGTACTTGGATAGTCTTAGCACCTACAAAAACACCACTATTTTGGACAACCATTGCAGCATCCCGCTCTTTTGTGAAATATCGGACTCCATCAACTAGATAACCTTTAAAAGTGAAAATAGAATAAGATGGCTTGCCAGCCAGCCATCTTGGCGTGTCCGAAACAACTTCTCCATTCTCGATCATTTCTGTTATGGATAAAAAACTAAGGTTATTATTTGCTGTATTTATTACTAAGATTCGGGAGCTCAAGGCCTTTAATGGCTGCTCTCGTGTTTCGTAGCTTAATTCTGCCTTTTCGAGATGCCTACGTATCTCTGTGAATTAGAGAATCAAGCCAAAAAACGTAGTTCTGATCTGTGGGGTGAGGCCCCTTATATAGATGTTGGGAGTCCTTGAATTGGACTTGGTATAAGAGACTTGGTGGGCAAGTCTCATAATTAGAATGGACTTTGGAGTCCTAGATAGTAGGAAACTGATTCCTTATCCTTTTAGGTCCCCTTGAGGCTAATCTATAAGGATTTATATCCTTATCGGGACTCTTCTCAACAACTAATTTTTCCCTTATTAATTAATTACGAAATTAATTAATAATCAGGGCTTTTGGGCCTTCTTTATTCCATCAGGCCTGATTTGGTGCATCAGGCCTGATCAGTATGTTAACCTTTCTGGTCTGAATGTCATACATCTTCTTATTGGGCCTAGCAGTCCACACCTTGTACAATTAATGCAGTATTTAATTATACTATCATAATTTATTTATCCCTATCATTTGCCCCCCAACTTTTGGGAAACATTGATTAGGTTTCGCAGAAGTTAAGTCTATTCATTCCCTTACAGGGTTTCATTTTTGCGTAAAGTGTGGAGCGACCCACACATTTACAATGAATTTTCCTTTTATTCAGGAATTATCTTAATTTCCAGGAATTTTTCCCTTATTTCCGGGATTTTTCCCTAATTTTCTGGATTTTTCCCTTAATTTCTGGATTTTCCCTAATTTTCCAGGATTTATCCTTAATTTTCTAGGATTTTTCCCTAATTTTCTTAATTTATGGATTTTTCCCTAATTTTCTGGGATTTTTCCCTAATTTTCTGGATTTTCCCCAATTTTCTGGGATTTATCCTTAATTTTTTGATTTTTCAGATTTCCAGCCCTTTTTCGACCAGGATCCTAGTCGAAATTTCGACCTGGATCCTAGTCGAAATAGGGCTCAGCCTTGCCATCCTGGTCGAAGGAATTCGACTAGGATCCACGACCTGGAATTCGACCAAGATCCTAGTCAAACTTTCGACCTGGATCTAGGTCGAAAACTCCCCCACTTTTTTAACTCCTGGTCTTGAGCCTTATCGACTAGGATTTCGACCAGGATTCTAGTCGATATTTCGACCTGAATCCTGTTCGAAAATTCTTTGATTCTCTTGCTTCCTGGTCGAAAGAGTTCGACTAGGATCCACGACCTGGAACTCGACTAAGATCCTAGTCGAAATTCGACCTGGGTTTTTAATCCCCATTTTTGAAAGATGCTTGGTTTATTCGACCTCATTCCTGGTTGAAGTTTCGACCTCAATTCAGTCCCGTTATTCCAGCTATTTTCGGGTGTCTGCTCGAAAGATTTCGGGCAGGATTCACGACCTGGAATTCGACCTGGATTCTGGTCTTTTTTACCCGTTATTTTCGGGTGTCTGCTCGAAAGATTTCGGGCAGGATTCACGACCTGGATTTCGACCTGGTTTCTGGTCTTCCACTAGCCTTCTTCATTTAGCTTTAATTTAGGGTATTGTATTTTCCAAATCCTAATTGGATTTGGGCCTGGCCTTTTTTATTGGGCCTTATTAAATTTTACTGAGCTTCTATTATTGGGCTTTTCCAAATCTTATTGGGCCTCTTTTATTGGGCTTTTTCAAATCTTATTGGGCCTCTTTTATTGGGCTTTACCAAATATTACTGGGCCTCTTTATTGATCTGGGCTTAATATTGATCTGGGCTTAATACACCCTGTTTAGAATGCTCTAGAATTCCTAGGAATATTCTGGAATATTCCTTTTTCTGGGCTTTTTCCTATGGGCGTTTGCCCTTAATGGGATTTCGTCCCTTCAACTTCCTTTTCCTCTTATATAAAGGAATGAGGAAAGGCTACTACTCCTTACCTTCTCATTTCTAAGTTTTCTTTTTTCTCCTCCTGCTAAGATTCTCAGAGCAATAACATCAAGTCGGAGCTCAAAGCCTTTTTTAGGAGTGCTTCTTCAGGTAAAATTCCTCCCTTTGCTTTTCGTGTCTATTTTTCCCTTGTGTGCCGTTTTAAGATAGCCTGTTTACATGTCCCTTTTGCAGATGGCTGACAAGAAAATGACTCGCTTGGCCAAGATGAACGTGGCTAGAAATTCTAACGAGTTCCCTATCCGATCGAGGTACACTTCTTTAATCGACATGATCAACACTCGAGGGGACGAGTACCCGTCTGATGCGCATCTGGATGCGCACGATCATATTAGTGCCTTACGGGACCCCAAGGAGCTGGAAAAGTTGAGCAGCTGCTACACATGAGAGGAGATCCCTCAAAGTGTATTCAATATGGTAATAACAAGCTATAAGGATGAATTGGTAGTACCTTTGCTACATAGATGATACTATTATATTTGAGTCTATCCCCTATAAACCTAAAATGTACTGACACTGCTAGAAAAGCAAGAGTGTTAAAACTCTGAATGGGATCAAGTCATTTGACGAGATAGAGACAGTATAACTTTGGAGATGCCCAGCTAAGCGAATGTAATTGTGTGGTCGTAATTAGAGGAAAGAGTTATTCTTTGAAGCATTCGACGAACAGGATCGAGACAAGACAACTAATGTCTCAAAGCCGTAGATTGGCACCATAGCCGTTGACTTGTCGTCATCTATGGAACATGGTTATACTAAATGGATTAAGATACAAGGTGAAACATTCCATCTGAATCCGGTAGCCATTGAAGTAGATGACTTAGGAGGGTTCAAACCCGGAAGGGTACCGACTCTGGCAAACAAGTCATGATGAAAAACCTGATCGCATTTCTGTATGGATTTGTGGGGGATTGTTAGAGAAAATGGATTTTAGATCATAGTTTTTATTATGTTCTTGATGATAATCCTAAAATCTAATGATTGGAAATTGTTCCATGATATGTGAACTAAAATCTCCAATATAAATAATGATATATACACAATAGTTGAATACGTGATTTAAATAAAATAGTTATGTATTTGTACCATCTAACATATATTAAATTTTAAACAAAATATAAATAAAAAATTATAAATTTAATAAAATAAAAAAAATTAAATACATTAATTTATAAATATATTTGTAGATAAATTATATATACAGAATTATCCACTAAATATTATGTCATAAGCGTGTGTTATAACATAATTAGGAGCATATATAACTAATTTATATACTTATTCATGAGCTATAACAACAAATATGTTCATGCATAATACTGATGAACCTGTTCACGAACTATATTAATGAAATTGTTCATGAATATTGTAATCGAACTTATTCGCGAACTTTCGAGCCGAACTATATTGTATTCAAGTTTAGCTCATTTATAAATTGAAACTTAAAATTGTGTTCATTTTCGGACTCATTTATAAATAGAACCAAACTTGAGCTAGCTAGCAAGAGAATCTCCAAAAAGTGTTCACAAAATAGTTTTTAATCCTTACCAAATCATATATATATGTGTATATATAAATCCTTTATTTAAACACAATTCCATGTCAACTTAGTAACTTTGTCCTTCAATAGTTAGCAAAATTTGAAAGTGCCTTGTGTTTCTTAAATTAAATTTCAAATAACTCTTAAACTAAAAAAAGTATTGATAATACATACTTTTTACACCTATGTATGTATTTTAACTATTTCAAGAATTTGTCGAAAGTTAGAAACCATATGACAACCCACCAACTCCAATTGGGAGGCAAATCAACTTTGACAAACTCTTGAGAACCCCTAGTGGAGACTTTGTAATATACACATGAATAACTATAAGTGTCTTTAAAATCTCAAGATATTAGAGAATGGTATTTTCCAGGATCTTATATTATTTTAACACTCCCCATCACTCGAAAGCCCATTTATGGGTCGAAGATTGGATCACGGGCGCCAATCTTTGGGGCATAAATTTGCCTTTCGTGTCTCTCATAAGTTGTGAGAAATGTTAGGGGTGGCAGGGATCGAACCTGAGTCCTCTGTCAGCCTACGCTCTGATACCTTATCAAAAAACCAGTTACTCTAAAATCTCAAGGTATTAGAGAATGACCTTTTTCAGGATATTCTAGTATCATAACAATAAGCTGCATTATATGACTTTTTGAAGTGCAAATGACTTTGTTATCTAAACCATGAACACAAAACTTAATATATTAGTTCTCTAATTGTGTTTATATGATAATTTAACATTTTTAGGGGCGATGTAACTCTGTGTCGATAAGCCTGCATATTTTTGAACTTATTATAGTAGGTAGGCATTATTAGAGGGTGGTCATTTCATCTACCTTTAAACCTTTAGGTCAAAGATGACGGTCTTTTAACCTTATGGCTTATAGTAGTTATACTTAGTGCCTCTTCCAGTAGGATATATTTCTCTATTACTAAGCAAATAATCATTTCAAAGACTTATATGCGGGAATACAATTTTTTAAAGGTATTTCTCATGTTAGCATATCCACAAGTTAACTTCTATCAGAGGTTTTGAGGTTAGACCCTTGCTTCCAAATCTCACATAATTCTATTATAACCCAAATCATGATTGACTCTGCTTGCGCATTATATGCTTACAATCGTCATGCATTTCAATTTATCAAATATCTTACGCGACTCTACTTGGGCATTGGTCGTATGTGAGCCACAAAATTGAACAAGGACTCTACCTACCAATATATATCCTACCTCTCGGTAGAAAGTGCTCGGTATATGAACCAATACTATATACAACTATTTTTATAGCCGCCGGTGACTACAAGAAAAAGTTCAATAGACATCACACATTAGACATTAGTTACACTTACCACTGATGTTAAACAATTTAGTAACATCATCTCGCATTTTTCTGATGTCTTTACTATTTCAAGACATCGATTATTTTACAAACAATGTCTGAAATTACATAAAAAAATTCCAACTCAGTTCCCGCCTTAATATTTAATCCTTATCAAATTTTTCCACCTTTATTCCAAAATTTCTGACAGATGCCGGTCCCCTAGGCAGCGCTGGACTTTTCTCGGCCACAACCATTGGTCTCTAATACATGTCCTTTCAGATTCATCAAAAGTTATCATCACTCCTGTATGTTCCCTTGAACTATAGATGCTTCTCTTCTCCCTGGTTGAACTACTTCTACCACTACAATGTCTCACTAGCTTCTTTACAATAGGTTTTTCCTTTAAAACCATTTACAATGTTTTCAAATGGATGTACAACAACACGTTAACATTTATGTTTGTAAGCATTTATGTGATTTTAATATAGTAAAAATTTACATGGGACATCGTTTCTTGAGATTATTTGATGCATGGATACTCTAGAAGTGGGAAAGAAACAATGTAAACCAAAATGTAATCCAATATCCAATTAAAGCATTAACAATGTACCCGAAATCACTTTACCTATGTTGGATATGTGCAAACATGATATTTTTTAAATGATAAAATGAAATATCTAGTTCTATCACATAAGTGTGTTTAGGTTTTTGTATTGTCTTGTTGATACAATATTTATAATTTTTTATTTTTATCTTAATATGTATAAGATAATATTTTACTAATATTATAAGTTATTCAAATAATTTTTACTAAAATATGTTTAACATTTAATAATATTAGGCTCGACCGATAATATCGTTTGAGTCCCAATCCAGGATCCCTACTAAGTGTAGACACGCACATACTATAAAATCGTTTGAGTCCCAACCTAGGGATCCCAACTTAGTATATATATATATATATATATATATATATATATATATATATATATATATATATTCTCCTAAAAGCACAAAATGTACCACAAAAACGAGATAAAAAACATAGGGTTTGAAGAGGAAGTTGCACTTCCTCAAGAACGATACTTTACTGAGAGGTACGCCTTGGAAGATCGAATACCAAACTTCGCTTAAAGGGAATCAAGGAATATAGTAAAAGACGTGAAATTTAATCGATTGTGCCAAACCCCACACTCAACTCTCGTTCATATCAACATTATATATATATATATATATATATATATATATATTCCTTTTAATTGTTAGAAGCCAAGGACAAATTTATTTATCAATCACCCTCAATTAGTTTTGAGCTTAATTACTAATATCTGTCATTTATTTTTTATAAAACTTGTTCTATAAAAATAATATAATAGATATATGATGTTAAACAGATAACACACTTGGTATTTAACAACATACACATCATTTGTTTGCATTAAAGAGAAGCATATTACATATATTAACATCCATCATAGATAATATATTGGCGGCAATTAGGTAAGTAGAAATCAATTGTCTAAAATAAAATCGTTGTACGTACATTACACTCTTGCGAAATCAATCTTTATTATGAATATATTCATTATCAAAATCAAGCAGTCAAGTTACAAATTTGATGTTTATATAATGTTTATACATCAATTTTTATCTTTCCATTAAAAATGTTTTATAGATAACTGTTAGACATCAGTCACTACAAGAAATTCGGCTAAATTCGACCGAATTTTTTTGGTCGACTTTAGCTAAATTTGAGCGATTTTGGTCGAAAATAGCTATTTTCGACCAACCAGTTGTTGGTCGAACAAAGACTAGTCGAAAATAAGGGGTGCGGCCGAATTTAGCTAAATTCGACCGAATAAATTCGACCAACTAAATTCGACCGAAATTGGTTGCAAAAACTCATCACCAATTTTTTTTGACAAAATTTCTAAATTTCGTAAAAATTCAAAAATCCCGCCCACAATACTAAATTCGACCAAATCTGGTCGTAATAAGTTTTCTAAATTCGACCAAATCTGGTCGAAATAAGTTTGCTAAATTCGATCAAATTTGGTAGGCTTTAGTAAGCGCCAGATTTTTAAAAAACAGCAGCAGAATGCATTTTGTTGCTCAATTTTTTTTGGAATTTTTTACTAGATTTTTTATAATGTAATATTATAAAATAATAACGGACACAATAGTAATTTTTATTTACTATTATTAAAATTACATAAATATGTAATATATATTTTAAAATACAACAATTTATATCCTTTAATAACATATTGAAAATCAAATATTATAAAATTAACTCACCCAAATGATAAATAAATATGAAAAAATTGAAAATAAACTTAAATTGGTTCACATACATGAACTAATTAATACAAGTCTTATTTTACTTCTAAGTTTTCGGAAATGAATTTGCCGGAGGTGATGGCATAAACTCTCGTCGGAGGTGATGGAGTTGAACTTGGCGGAGTTGTTGTGAAATGGTGAACTCGCCGGAATTGTTGTGAAATGGTGAACTCGCCGGATTGGTGTGAATCGAATGAATTCACCGGAATTGGTTTAAATTAATTTGCCATTTGGAGAAATATAATTAGAGGAGATTTAGTATGAGAGATGTGTGCGTGCGTATATATATATATATTATTTGGAATATACAAAATATGGATGAATGTGTATGTAGTTAGAGAGTAAGGTTAAGTATGAGTGTAATTTTTTATAAGGGAATGAAATTGAATGGAGAATATAAAGAGAAAGAGATGAGGGTGAAAAATTGAATAGTTGGGATGAAAGGATGGAGAAATAAATGAATGATCAAGATTAATTCAAGTTGGCAATCTATGTGCTTTCTTCTCAGCCAATAGAAGCGTGTCAAATCACAATTCTGAAAAGTGCTAAATTCGACCAATAATGGTCAAATTTACTATTTTCAACCAGATTTAGTCGGAAATAAAACACGAATAAATTCTACCATTTCTGGTCGAATTTAGCAGTTAATTTTGACTAATTTGGTCGAATTTAGCACCTAAATTTGACCAATTTTGGTAGAATTTAGTAACTAAATTTAACAACTATTGTAGTATTTAATGCATATGACACATATATTTGTTAAAATATTTAAGATTTTAATATTTAAATAGATTGATTTTTCACAAACACTCTTAATTTAAATATATATTTTTGTGATATGACAAAATGTTAAAAAAATATTAGGTTTTCTATTTTAACAGTCAACCAGTAGTAATCGTCATTTATTACTAGTGTCTAACCCTATATTGATATTTCAATTTTTTAAAATATATATATATGAATGATCCAAATATACAGATGTCAAGATCTATATATTTTGGTTATGACAAAATTTTTAGAAATAAAATAAATTGATTTTATCTTTTATTTTAACAATTAAATAATAGTTTGAATATTATTTCTAACAAGTGTTTAGTCCCATATTCATGTTTCAATTTTTTTAAAAAATATATATGTATAATCCAACCGTACGGATGTTAAGATCAATATATATTAATGATATCACAAATTTTTTGTAAAAAAATAAATTTATCTAGTTTGCTATTTTAATAGTTAAAATGTAGTCTCACCAGTATTTCTACCTAGTGTTTAATCTTATATTGATGTTTCGATTTTTAAAAAAATTATTATGAATGATCCAACCGTACGAATGTCAAGATATATATATTTTGGTGATGTGACAAAAGTTTTAGAAAAAATAAATTACCTTTGCTTGTTATTTTAACAATCAACCAATAGTTTGAATAGTACTTCTAACTACTGTTTAGTCCCGTATTAATGTTTCAATTTTTTTAAAAATATATATGAATAATCCAACCGTACGGATGTTAAGATTTATATATTTTAATGATATCACAAAACTTTTAGAAAAATATAAATTTATTTAGTTTGCTATTATAACAGTTAACAAGTAGTCTCACCTGTATTTCTTACTAGTGTTTAATCCTATATTGATGTTTCAATTTTAAAAAAAATATTTATGAATGATTTAACCGTACGGATGTCAATATATATATATATATTGGTGTTGTGAAAAAAGTTTCAGAAAAAAATAAATTGATTTTGCTTCTTATTTTAACAATCAACCAATAGTTTGAATAATATTTCTAACTAGTGTTTAGTCCCGTATTGATGTTTCAATTTTTTAAAAAATATATAAGAATAATTCAACCATATGGATGTTAAGATCTATATATTTTAATGATATTATAAACGTTTTAGAATAATATAATATATTTAGTTTGTTATTTTAACAGTCAACCAGTAGTTTGACCAGTATTTCTTACTCGTTTTTAATCCTATATTGATATTTCAGTTTTTTAAAAAATATTTATGAATGATCGAACTGTACGGATGTCAAGATCTATATATTTTAGTGATATAGCAAAATTTTAGAAAAAAATTGATTTGGTTTGCTATTTTAACAGTTAAATAGTAGTTTGACTAGTACTTCTTACTATTATTTAATCCCATATTCATGTTTTTTTAAATATTTATAAATGATCCAACCGTACATATGTCACGATCGAAATATTCCGGTGATATGACAAAAATTTCAGAAAAAAAATAATTTATTTTGTTTGTTATGTTAATAATCAACAAATAGTTTGAATAATACTTCCAACCAGTGTTTACTCCCATATTGATGTTAATATTTATGAATAATTCAACCGTATGGATGTTAAGATCCATATAATTTAGTGGTATGACAAAATTTTTAGAAAAAAATAAATGTTTTTAATTTGCTATTTTAACAGCCAATCGTTTGACCAGTATTTCTTACTAATGTTTAATATATAAGTAAATTATTTTTTATGTACACTCTTTATTTTTGACAATCTTCTCATTCGTATGGTTGATTCACTTAAAAAATTATAAATAAATATTATAACCCTAATTCATACCATAAACTTCATGTTTAATTATGAATACTTGTTCTTCATAATTATTTAATTAGAAGTTTTTTTTATCACCATGTTAACATGTTCTGTAAATTTATATTTAAGCATATGTCTTCTTGATATATCAATTTTTTTTGTATTTATTTTAACTAATTAATATTTTTTAAATTTTTATCAAATATAACACAAATAGAAATTCAACATACTTATATTATATGTATGTATATATATATATGTATATATCTATATATATTCCTAAATAATTTTTTTTAAACAATGAAAGTGGCCTTTAATTTAAATTTTTTCTTTACATGATATGTACTAACCATTTAAAAAACAATTTTTTAAAAAAAATTGTAAATTTCAACCGATTTCGGTCGCTTTTAGCTAAATTCTACCATTTTTGGTCGAATTTAGTAAAAAACTTTTGGTGCATTTTCTTTAACTGCAAATTTGTTATTTCCATTCATTTTGAAAAAAAAGCGGGAAATTTCCCGCCCAAACCATTTACTAAATTCGATCAAAAATGGTCGAATTTATTTTTTCAAAATTCAAGTTTTTGGTGGGAAGTTCCCCCCCTTTTTTGGCAAATTACTAAATTCAGCCGAAAAAAAGTCGGTCGAATTTAACTGCTAAATTCGACCGAATAAAAAATCGATTGAATTTAGCTGCTAAATTCGTCCGATTAAAAACGAATGCTCCTCAATTCGACCGTAAATGGTTGAATTTACCCGTGTCCCTTAAAATCGACCAAATAAGGTAGAATTTAGCCGCAGTCGTTTTTAGTTGGTCGAAAATACCCTGACTTTCTTGTAGTGAGTTTTTAGCCAATAAAAGTGATGTTTAGATAGTTTTCATACATTAGTTTATCCAATAAATTAATAAATATTCAATATTGACACATCAGTTTTTTCCAAAAATTATAATATATATATCATGGTTAGATATCAAGTATTATGAATATTTTACGATGTATTTGTTCATACTAGACATCAGCATTTTATAAAACCATTTGTCTTATAAGATTTTATATAGTTTATCGTGGTATATTAATTTAAACTTGTCTTAACATGCATAAACCAAATTGAAAACAAGATAATATGAAAACCACAATAATATACCATTAATAAGTTTTTGACACAAAATTGTAAAGAATCCCTGTTAATGTTTATCTAAGACTTATCCATTTCAACAAACCTAGTCTTTCAGTATGAATTTCAGTATTACAGTTATTAAAGATTATGTATTATGACTTAAATGGATTAATTGTAGCTTTATCTGTTTTCATACTACATAGTATGATAATTACGCATCGGCTATCATATTAATAAAAATGCACATATTATAAGACATAATTAGGCCATTATATACGTAAATGAATGTTTCACGGTCAAATACATAAAAAGTATAAGCAATTAAAGGATATCATATCAATATTAAAAAATACTTGGTGTATTTTAAATTAATGACAATCACAAACATACAAACATATGCGGTTCAAACCATATAAATCATACAATTATTGATCATAGTTTGAGAAAAATAAAAGAAAATTTAAGAAGTAAAAAGAGAATGAGAGTACATGTTTAGTAGAAGCACAATGCAAACAGAGAACAGTCACAGACAGGGGAAAAACATGCAAATTACATATGACAATGCAAACTCATCAGGATAATTTTTACCTACGGATTGAATAACAGGACAACTGTGTGTAATCTGTATAAATTCAAAAATATTAATATAATTAATTTTTACCCAAAAAATAAGTGAATACATGAAAATAACAGAAAATATGTATCACCTAATTCTGTTCTTCAAGCCTATTCCAATTATCGGTTAAAGTTGGATTCAAATTCCAAATTACTCGATAAGAAACAAATGCATTCAGTTATTAACACACAAACACAAATTGAACTGCATACAATATGTCTAAGGTATTTTGGGTGAAACTGGAGAAAAAAATGCCCAACAAAAGTACTTATCTTATTATGCAAACTGAATACTATATAAATAAGAAAACTGAAAGCAAGAAAGTGTCCTACAAACAGGGACTAAAACAACTAAACAACTTAACTCTTAAAACATCTCAACCACACTAATGTATTCACTACTGCTCATACAAATCGTCCATGCTTGTGATGACCACGTCCAGCACTTGACTACAAACTTGTAGAGCATCAGCCTGACACTACAAGAAAAAAGTCCATAGACATCGCTTTTTGACCGATGTCTATGTTGTTTCACAACCGATGTTGATGTCGGTGATGTCTATTCTAGACATCGGTGGATACCCGATGTCTATACTCGATTAGACATCGATTTTAGTTAAAAAACAGATGTTTATGTGTTGATTATTTACATAAAATGCTATAAATAAATTATTTAATAACTAAATTACACCTAATTAAACATGTTAAACACATCATGAGCTATGTTTTTTGTCACAAAAACATCGATAATTTTGACAGAGGTGATGTAAAATGGCATATTAAACATCTGTTTCTTTAATGAAAGGTGATGTCTAATTTAGCGTATAAACATCACTTTTTTCTAGAATGAAGTGATGTATATGTATCATTTAGACTTGAACATGTTAGTCTTTCACATCAGTTATTTGTCTGAAACTGATGTACATTGCGTTTTTTGACATCAGCTTTGTTTGGTTAAAAGTGATGTTTATAATGTCACTTGACATCAGTTTTATCTTAAACAAAGTGATTTCTATGTTTCATTTAGACTTGAACCTGGATTTCTGTGACATCATTGTTTTACCTTAAAGTAATGTACATTATCTTTTTTGACATCAGCTTTTCTTATATACATGTCAAGTGCTAAACATTGCTAACACAAAAAGAAATAAACAAGATTTATATAAGACCATGTAAATGGGTAGCCAGTATATTGAAAATTTCTTCAATCAGTAGTAATATCTCTTAAACTCTCTCCTGCATAGCAGGTTTACTATACATACACCTAAACACTAATGACCATAAAAGTAAGACATGATGTATATGAACGATTAGCTGCCTAACATTTACAGATAAAACTCAGATGCCACTGAGTCATTCTGTACTCGTCTTTCATATTATCTTCTAAAAGAGCTCCATTAACTGCTGGACAACATCTGATGAGCAAGGAAAGTAAACACTGCATGTTATTAACTTTATACAAGCAAAGTTTATCCAAAAGTATAATGATCGTAAGTTATATACCTATTGCATAATCAGTAATGTTTAGTCTAGTAATAATAGACTCCGGATGGCGACCTCATGAGGAAGTGTTTAGGATATTGGAGACATTTGTTTGAGGAAACTCTCCAGCCAAAAAGGAGAGAACAAAGCAAGTGCACGAGAAGGCTGATAACTTGGAACAAAATGTTGGGATCCCCTTACAGTCACAAATGTCAAATTTTTGTATCCAACTGCATATCCTCCCACCTTGAAAAACATCATCGAAGAAATTAATGATTCGTGATTTGACAACTAGAGGAAGGGTTTTGTGTGTGCTTGCTGATAATGTAGTATTTGTACCTCAGCCTTAGTGTACCAGGGGTACCATTGTGTTTTGACTGTAGTTTGAAGATAGTCTATGGCATATCTTGTTGTTGTCACTGACACTACGCCATCCGTGTCCCCGCTGCACGGATGCCAGACACTGATGCCACTGCACATAAGATGAATTTGTTACTTCATTTGATTAACATTTAAATCATATCACCTGACAAAAAAAATCATAATATGTATGTTACAGTTATTTGTCTTTCATGGATTTTTACACAAAGCTTTATAAAAACTTCATTAACCTGTTTGCAGGAAAAACATCCATAGCAGTATATCTAATTGGGGCAAATGAGATGGATAAAAGTAATGGTTTAAAACACACAGGAACAACCTCATGAAAAGGAGGAAGTAGCCTGATGGCCAAGACCTAGCCCCTGCGACCCATTCGTTTGATTCTCGCCTTTGAATACTTGCTAGGATTAGGAAAACACTACAGGGCCAATGAGAATAATGTATTAGGGTTCTAAACTTGGTCCGAAGTCATGTGTACTAATCTTGTAAGAATTGAAATGAAAAACTGCTTTGTAGTATGGTGTTTTTGGCTCTAATTATCAACCACCAGCACATTGAAACTCTATAGAGGCTTTCTGTATCATTAATAGTGAATTAAAAACTGATTTTTGGAACACAATATAAGTGGTCTTATATGACAAAAGACAGTAGTGCACCTGCTCCGATGTAGCATAAGTTCCATACTGAATCTATGTGCGAAGCATAGCCTTTAAAGAAGCAAAGAGATATTGAACCTGAGGGAAACCCAAAGAACTTAACATTAGTTTCCTAGTTTGTTACTTTTACATACTAGATATAATTAAACCAGGAACAATATATAAGAAAACAAAGATCACTTAATACATCAAACACATAGAGAATCATACCTTCTCAACGATAGATATGAGCTTAAAAGTCAAGTACAGCCCCACAATTAGAGATGAAAAGAGGCTTCCATATTCATTGTTCGAAAAGAAATGATACCAAACTGGAGCCGGAAGGAAAGCACGGTATAGCAGTACAACATACTCAACTAAAGTTAACATTTTTCCCTTGAAAAACATTTACAGTTAGAAAAGAAATATAATCTGCAAAGAGTTAATATCTTGTATGAAGTTCTTTCACAATTTTTTTTATTATATGGTGATACTAACATAAATATTTTTAGGTCCTTTGTTTTTAGTGTACATTGGCTCACCTGCTTACGGTACATTCTACCCCTGCTATTTTTGTAGTACATCAATATACTACACTTAAGAATCATTGATGCCTGACGAACCAATGCATCTGAAACAAAACAGATTATCATAATACATGGAGTGGCAAATAATAAGGTTACTCATATCAACATACACAACGCGTTCTTTCTCCTGTCAGCTGGAGAAAACAGAAGAATTTAAAAAGAATGTGTAGTAAGCATAATATAGTTCTACTTCTATACACTGTTTAAGAGATATTAAGAAATTTCCATGATTTTGTTAACATGTCTCAGATGTGTAAATTCAGTAGACAAAAACGCAAACAATAGAAATACAAGTTTTACACATTTCAAACAGCTCATATTACTCTATTTTGATTAGATAGCACAATATGCAGTATAAAATTAGGCTTTCTTCAAATGTAATATATACTATAGAAAAGATACCAACTGCTTGCGGAAAATGGAATGGAACAAGGCTAAAAACATATGAAGGGGAAGAGAAGTATGGATAAGGTAGGTTGAAGGGTATAATGGATTGCAAAATTCTTGTTCACCTATATAGCCAGACACAGATGCCACTGTTCATAAGTTCCTTGATAACTGGCAAGACTGTTGTTGGGGCTTCCGTATAATCAATTACACCACTACAGATAACAACGTTATATAATTAGTCAGAGTACCAATTGTAAGTCAAATAATTTTAAGATTAGATGATAAGCTGTGATTTAACAATCTACTAGATATGTGTACCTGCAAGATTCCCATGTCTTTGGAGGAATAGTGACATGAGGGCATCCATCTCTTGTAATGAACGGGTACACCAACAAGCTCTTCTATTCTTTCCACGTAGTCACGTGCAGCCTTTGGCAGATCAGAGTAGTTTCTGATGGAAGAAATATCAGATTGCCAGCCAGGCATTTTTTCATATTCAACCTGAGGACAAAAGTATAAATAAACAATCAACAAAAATACAAGTCTTTCAGCATAGTGATACACCAGGAGCTGTAGCTTCAACATGATAGACTATGCAGGTAGGATGGAACAAGTATAGCTTAGTCAGGCAAAATACAGTCATATCGGGCTTCATTACAAAAAAGAGATACACTATCAAGATGACTCATTCAGTTTGATATAGGAAATAATTAGTTTTGGTAACAGGGAATCCTTCATGAATATAAGGTATTGAAATGTAAAACAAGATGGATCAATCGGGCTGTATATTGTAAAGAGCTTTAAAGCAGTAAATTTTAATATGTTCAGTTGGAAAAATGGAAATAGATAGCACATAAGATGAATTTGTTACTTCATTTGATTAACATTTAAATCATAACACCTGACAAAAAAAAATCATAATATGTATGTTACAGTTATTTGTCTTTCATGGATTTTTACAACTTGTTCCTTCTCACGTGTTTGCTCATTCCACTCACCTTCACAAATCTTTCATCATCTTTTACCAATAATCTATCAGATCTACTACTATAGTCTCTTATCTCCCTCCCTTCTATTTTTTACTTTCCTTCAGACGTGATACTGTCAGTATCAATCTTAGAGTAGTAAGGCACATGCAATAGATAGTAAAGCATGTGACCAGTAGTAATCTATTGTTCCTTTAAATTGAGTTTCCTCGTCTATGTATGCATTACCAATCTGCAAATTAAGGTACTCCATGTCAGTTATCATTGTTCATGTTTTATACGTGCTATCATGAAATGATTTCTACAGGTTCCATTTCCATTTAGGCCATGAGATATATGCTCCTTCACTACTAAAACCCACCTGCAGACTGTAACTAAAATCACTACAGTTCTGGAATATAACAAGAAAAATAAAATCCACTAATCAGACCATAATATCAAAAACATCAAGCAAAACAACATCATTTCTTACATGCCTAAAATACTACATTCCAATTACAAAAATATAAAACCTCTACAATTCCGCAACATAGCTATAAAAATCATCAAACCAAATTAACCACCCGATAAATACCAAATCAAACATAACATCAGTCATCAAGCAAAATGGCTTCAGGATATTTAAGTAAAATGTGATTTCTTCTCAACACCGAGAACGATAGTATCACTACCTCTAACATCGACGGAGGCGTTACCTTTACGGACAGCTTCGATAGCGTATTTCACTTGAAGTGGATGACCCTCCGGTGAGAACACGTTCATTGCTCTGTCATATCGAGCCATCTCTCCTTTATTAATTCTAACAAATCAAAGTAAAAAAAGATAAAACTAAGTATGACATTAAACGGACCTAGATCGCAAAGAATTTCATATTTAGCTTTTGTGTGGTAGAAAGAATATCCAGAACTTGAAGCCACGTATCATGATTGATTTGCAATTCCTGTATAAAATAAATTCAAAATAATTAGTAACACCATACAGTACTTCAATTTGGATTTTTATTGTAAAAAATCCCCAATTCTAAAAACTAGGGTTTCGATTTAAAGGATTTTGATTAAAAAACTAGGGTTTCGATTTAAAAAACCAGGGTTTCGATTAATGCAAAGAAGACCAATTAATTTTACTTTATAATATGAAAACGAAAAGAGAAATAACCTAATTGAAAGAGAGAGAGAGCTGATGAGCGAAGACAGTAGAGAAAGCTGAGAGAAAAAGAGAGCATAGCAGATGTGGTGAGAGGTGGTGAGTAGCAGTGAGTGAGTGATGAGAAGGGTGTGTTCTTGTCGGAGAGAGAGCTGTGAGAGAGAGCTGTGAGAGACAGAGAGAGCTGTGAGAGAGATGTGAGAGGGAGTGAAAATGAGAGAGTTTTTAGTTTTTATTTAATTTAAGAGGGGGAAACCTAAAATTGTCAAGGAGGGAATAAAAATTTTGTTAAGGGGGAAAAGAATTGAGGAGGCCGCGCGTTCCATATTAAAAAACTCAACTTAAGACATCGGTTTTCAAATAGACGGTGTCTTAAAAATAGAAAGACATCGAATAAACACGGGGTGATGTCAATTATGTTTGAGACATCAGTGGCATCAGTGACCGATGTCTAATGTGTGATGTCTATTAACATTTTTCTTGTAGTGTGAGCATATGATCGAGTAAATAAATAAATATTAACCAACTCAAGTTTAGATTAACAGCCAACAAACTACCCTTAATCTAAACTTGTCTGAACACACCTTTTTTACTCGAAGCAACGTCCTCATGTTTTCAAACCTAAAGCAGTAAGAGCTTTGATAAGCGAATCAACATGCTGTTCTTCAAAGTAGACATGCTTCACAATGATTTCTCCATTCTCGACACATTCCCGTATAAAATGATAACGGATCTCTAATGCTTGCTTCCGCCATGGAACACATGGTTTTTGGCCAAGTCAATAGCTGACTTATTATCGATGAACAATGTCACATGACCAATAATATAATCAATGATCTATGTTAGAAGCTTTCTTAACCACATACGCATCAGCCATTGCTACCATAAATTCTGCCTCACACGAGAAAAGTGTAACACACCATTGTTTCTGTGAAGTCCAAGTTATCAAACTTTCATTTAGGTAAAAAACCATACCTCATGTGCTTTCCTATCGTCCACGTGGCCAGCTAAATCACTTTCTGAATACCCAATTAGCACCTCATTTTCACTGTTCTGTGTGTACACCAATCTGAAATTAATCGTGCCTTTTATACAACTAAACTAAATATATGTTTAACTGTGCCAGGTGCATCATTATAGGTTTCTCCATAAATGTGCTTACAATACCCATATAATAGACTATGTCTCGCCTGGTATGGAATAGATATCTCAGACCTCCAATCATACTCTCAGATTTTGTAGGATCAACTAGTGCGCGTGCCTCCCTCATCTTTGCTGATAACCTCCTTGGGATGCATTGGAAACTTGGTTGAATTCAAATCCATCATCCCAGTTTTATTTAAAACCTTCTTCGCGTACCCTGATTATTTTAGCTGAATAAAGGCATCTCTTTGCTGAACTTCGATGCCCAGATAATATGTCAATTTTCCCAAGTCTTTCATATCGAATTTCTTGGCCATCTATTCTTTGAATGCCTTAATAGCGGCAATATTAAACCTAATTACCAGTATATCATCAACATATACGCCAATGATCAGAATATCCTTTCCCAAATTTTTGGTATACACCGCGTGCTCATATGCACATCTGACATGCCCAAGCTCCTTCAAGCATTCATTCAATTTAGAATCCCATGCTCGTGGTGCTTGTTTTGGTCTGTATAGGGCCTTTAACAGTTTATAGATAAGATGTTCCTTCACTGGTTTAACAAGTATTTCAGGCTGCCTGACATACACCTCCTCCTTAATTTCTCAGTTTAAAATGTTGTCTTTACACACTACAAGAAATTCTGTTATTGCTAACGGCATATTTTGTTGGCAAGTTAAGGAAATCCGTTGGCAAAATAGGTTCCCAACCGAATGCCAACTGAACCCAACGGTTAGAGGAAACGTCGTTGGGAAGTACCTTGCTAACCGAATTGAGTATTCTGTTACTAAGTTAACAACGGAATAGTAACAAATTAATAACACACCACATTAAGCAAAAAAACACCACATGCTAACAGAATATTTGGTTAGTAATTCTAGCAACAAATTCCTAACGAAAATTCTGGTTAGTAATTCTAGTAACAAATTCCTAACCAAAAATGTAGTTAGTAATTCTAGCAACAAATTCCTAACGAAAAATCTATTGCTAAATTTAGTAACAGAACACTATCGGAACTTTCAATTTTAATACTAACAGACTATTCGGTTGTTAAATTTACTAACAAAGAACTGGTGTCCGCCTGCTCAAATATTGTACAATATTTTCATTTTTTGAGATGACAGATTTTCTATATCTATTCAAATGCAGATACAATAAAACATAACAAAGTTATTTTTTTCATATAAATAACATTTCCTTACAAACCAATCAAAAATAGGGTAAGAGATAAATTATCAAGTAGTAAGCCCAGATAAAATATCCAAAAATAGTCTTCAATTAGTACTGAGACTTGAACTGGTCATTATATGATGATAGGTTAGTGTCCTTACAGCATTATATTATTGTCCTACAACAAAATATAGTTAAGTGCAACCTGAACATACTAAAAACACCAAACATACTGAACTAATTACTCATTAACATTCTCGCTATCTGAATCCGAGTTAGGGGTGGTAGGGGATTGAGCTTGTGCAGAAGTAGCCTCGAGATTTTTGGCTATTTGATTCTCCATTTCTTTCATCTTATCCTTCATCACTTTTATTTCCTCCTGCAGCTTTTGGTTTTCAGCATCAGCAAAGGTTGAGCTACAAGGAATATGATTCTTCGACTTATAAAATAGACTTTGCTATGAACCAACTCCACACACTCCCTTTTTCTTGTCAATCCCTCCTGTCGCCTCAAGAAATATAGCATTTTTATCAACAGGCCCCCAGCTTTCTTATGCAGCTCACAGAGTTTGAGAAATGTTTCCTTGCACCCAACAACAATATTCCAGCCAAAATCAGTAATATTAGCCTAAATCAGTAATATTTAATAATATGGACACACTTGAGCATCACAAGTCATCAGCAGATATTACAAACACAACAACCAACTTATCCAAATCACAAACTAATTAATCTTCTTAAATAGATATGGCTAATAAGCTCTCCCTAGCCAGGTACTCCAATTGTGCAATCTCATAGACAAACCCTTAATTCATAACAAAGCTATCCATATACTAATATTTTAGTATCACAATTCACCTAAAGGTTCTAGACGTGTGAATCCTCACAATCGGCAATTGTTAATATTTTAGTATCAAACTATGTATTACATATGCCTCACACCTATAAAGTTATAGTTGTGTACCTATCTTCAGGTTTCTTTATTTCAAGTACTTGCAATTTTTAGATTCTAGGTAGGTTCTCTGTTCTTTTAATTAAGTATAATATTTTAATACAAAAGTCATGCTTTTATATTATCAGATAGCTTCATGAAAAAAGTAGACTACTGTAATTTGTAACTAAAAATGAGAGCCTTAATCAGTTGATACATTTTGATACACAACAAGCACACCCTCCGCTAACATATATGAGTTGGAACTGGGCATTACAATTTCGCAAAAGAATTGCAAACAATTTTAAACCTTTGTCAACCGATTGGTTTTTTAAGCATATACTAGCATATACTAAGCTAAAAATAATTTTAAGAAGGAAGGCAAAAAGCCAAGTAAGGCGTTCTGGTTAAAATCTAATTTCTATATTTTTTTACTGTCCTTTAAATAAGAATATGAACAATATAAGTATTACCATTGTACCTAGTTTATTATTAAAATTATTAAATAATTTCTAAAAAATTAAATGCTTATGTACTCTGTAATAAGAACCTCTAACAAAGAACAAAAATCATTAATGGAACCACAAAAGCCATCTCATACAAATACTTAGAGAACTCAAACCTTATGATTACAGAGTATGGATGGGAACTCATTCATCGGCAAGAAAGAAATGATCTGACAAGAATTTACCAAACCTTATGATTACACATCTGACAAGTCTAATATCATTGATCAGTGTTTCACTTTGTGTGTTGGGGGGGGGTGAATTTTACCTTGTATACTTTCAAGAAATGTACTTAAGAGATGAACTAAAGCTATATTATAATTTTTTTTAGCAGAATACTTTCTTCTGAAACTTGGTATTTCTAGCAGCGAGGATGACATGTATCTTGCAAATTGTCAGAGCACAGTAATAGGTATCAACCAGATTTATACTACAACTCTGGCCGACATTATATTCATATTTCTATAAGGAAAAAGGCCAACATACCTAGTTTATGTACTTCAAATCCTTCTGAATTTGTTTTGTGCCCAGTTCCTGAAAGCAATATAAGAAGAAACAGACAAGAGAAGTTAGAGTTTTCAAGGCATAGGAATTCAACAGAAGCACACCAACCAGATATACCAATTATATCAAAAATGACACTTATTTACTAAGTTTCAAAAAGGGGGCCTCAGGCAATGAGGCAAAGTAGGCAGTACGTTGTCAAAACACATAGGTGGGGCAATTCCCTGAAGCAACATAAGAGGTCAATGCATGTAAAGATGGCACCATGGCTTTAAGAGGCTTCCCGAAAAAAAAAGTGGCGTATTGTCCTAAATTTATATTTATAATCTTCACTATTCAAGTACAATTACTAATTAAGCACCGGATTGTTAAAGTTGTAACGAAATGCAAACTGAAACGAATTAAAACTTAAGAGTCATTTTCATGTGGCAGAAAATGATTATCCTGTATAATATATTGCAACAACTAATTACCATGAATATTCATGCACTTGCACGATTAATACGACAAGTAGTCTAAACTAGAGCATACTAAACCATCCTCCTTGTTAATATTTGCACTTTGACTTTCCTTCTTCTTTTTCATAATCTGAAATATAAAAATAACATATCAATCAAATTATGCATTATACTTAGCCATATGCATTTATACATAGAAAAAACCTGAAATTAAATTTGAATTTAAAGTTTACCTTAGCAAAACCATCATCTCCATCAGTTGCACCACCGCTGCGTTTCTTTAGACTCGTAAATGGAGCAAAACCAACAACTTTATTACCAGTATCCTCATTAGGACTTCCATCATTCTTCGTGGGCTGATAAAAGAAACAAGTTAATATCCTCATCTCAAGAACTCAACACATATACAAAGAACCCAATTAGTTATTCTTACTTTTAAATTAACAGATTACAAATGGTGGGTATAAGCAACATCAATGGCTTCATCTCAAGAATCCAACACATATACAAAGTTCAATTAGGTTAAAAACCAGATCAATTTAACAAAAAAATTGAATTCTTTAAACTATTAGGTTAGGGGGTTTTTTAAATTGGCAAGGAGGTTTATTCGGTTACACAAAATCAACCAAAATAACAGAGCGGAAAACACATATACAAAGATTTGCCTCCTATACACATACTAGTAATCTATATACATACAGAGAAGAAAATGAATACTAGTAAAGGAATACAGAGAAGGCACATACTAGAAAAAGATTTGCTAATTTCTTCATCTTCATTTGTAATCCACCGTTCGATTAGACTGAAGTTCGCCGCCTCTTTACAGAGTGAGGAGAGGGAGTAAAAAACCCTAGTTTGTTTGTGTCTTTGTGTCTCGACCCAATCCTTTGATGTGTCTGCTTTTATATTTTCCATAAAAAAATAATTAAAATATAGTATTGGATAATGTGCTACTTATGCACCATTTAAAATTACAATATTATTATATCACTATAATAATATTATAGTATATATTGAGATGAATTTAACATACTTGATAGCTAAAATAATTATTCTGAGAAATCGCTGTAATCATCTTCACAATTGTTACTATCTTCGGTTTTTGAAGATCCTTCTTCTTCGGATTCATATTCCGTTTCTTCTTCCGGGGTTTCATCACCATCATCTAAATCTACTCCAATTCCACTTTCATCATTTAGATGTGTTGGAATATCATTCGTGCTAATATTGAGTAGAAGTTGTATTGTTATCCAAATTTATATTTTGTACTTGATAAAAATGCAAAGGAGCAGACTTGAGTCTTTTTCCTAAAACAGTATCAAGCCTAAGAATTCTATCTGGAAGAAGATCAAGAAGATCATGCCTCAGAAGAATTTTGAAGAAGCTTGGAGTTGAATAAATCTGTTTGGAGAAAAATGTTCTAAGTCAAGATCTCTACAAGACACAGATTTAATGTTATAGAGAAGTCATTCGAGAACTCCAGAATGGCTTATCGAGAAGTCATTCAAACTCCGGAGAGTACCGATGGCTGAGCAATATCTACTCGATGGATGAGCAACTTCTAATGGATGGATGAACAGTGTCTACTCAACGGATGAGCAATATCTACTCGATGGATGAGCAATATCTACTCGATGGATGAGCAACATCTACTCGATGGATAAGCCATCACTACTCAACGGATAAGCAATATCCACCGGGAGTAGAGAAGTCAGGAAAGCTACTCGAGAACTTAAGAAGACATCGACAAGTCATTCCTTCACTAAAGAACTCAGAGTTATCGACAAGCCTATATTCATTTGAGAACTCAGAGATATATACAAGTCAAAGTGAAGATATGAAGACTAGAGATCTCGACAAGATGAAGACCTCTACAAGCCAAACTTATTATGGAGTGCTAGAGATCTCGATAAACCTATGTACTTATCGAGATGTTAAGTGTTCTATTAATTCAAACTGGAGATCTCGAAGTACAGTCTCAAAGTACAGAATTGCAGATCAGTTTAATATCCAAGATAAACAATCAACAAACAATCCAACAGCTGGATTGACAAGTCTACAAAAAGCAGCTTGAAGAGTGTGCAAGATCAATGGCAAAGATTAACTGACAGAGGAAGATTAAAGTAAACACGGGATGCCAAAGATATGCTAAGCCAGAATTGGAAGATTTGCTTTTCTATAAATATAAATGACAAGTGATAGTTTAGAAAAGTTAATAGCATATTTATTATCCATTGTGTAAACCATCAGTTAACTGAGATATAAAGTTAACACTGCTCCTCTAGTTATAAGTAACAATTTAGATCAATTTAAAAATTTTATGTAATTTTTCTAAATCACACTTTTTTGTGATTTTTTCTGATGACTAAAATCAACATATCTTAACATCCATGCGGTTGGATCGTCAAAAAAAATTAAAAAAAATTATTTGGTTAATCAGGAACGAATCTCGTTATAGGGAGCATGACTTTTTCTTGATTTTTCTATTCCTGACATGCAGGATGAATTTGATATTATTTTTTGTAATTTTTTCTTAGGACTAAAATCGATATATCTTAACATATGTGTGTTGGATTGTCGAAAAAATTATTTAAAAATTTATTTGTTTAATCGGGAACGAATCTCGTTCTAGGGAGTATGACTTTTTCTTCAATTTTCTATTCCAAACATCCAAGATGAATTTGAATTTTTTTTGTAATTTTTTCTTAAGACTAAAACAGATATATGTTAAAATCTGTACGGCTGGATCGTCGAAAAAAGTTGAGTATCACTATGATTGGCCGATTGGCCAAGAAGAATATTGTCTACCAGTTTCACCAAATGGTTGAAAGCCATCAACAGAAAGTCTGAGTCTAACATTTCTCGTCTCTGTCGAAAAATAGGAATTTAAGAAGCCTTTATCATATTTTCTTTGATTCATCCAACCTCGATCATTATCCATATTGAACTTTCTAATAATCTAAAAAAGTATTCACAACTAAAATATATGTTACGCAAAACTAAACTAAACTAACAATGTTAGCAATAGAAAATTATGTTGCTTATATTATAAACTAATGTTAGTGACATGAAAATATAATTATAAAAATTACGGAGATTTAGGTAATTAACAATCACGACACATATATAAAAAATTAAAGAGAACCAACTCATTATATCAAACTACATAACGAAATTAACATTAACAAAGATATTTATTAAAAAATTGTAATGACTTATACATTCGTTAGCAAAATAATTAATCGACTATATTAACAAAAGAAATCTAACTAAATATTCAAGAGTTAAACCGTAAACTTGCATAAAAACTAACCTTAGAAATAGAAAATTAAAATATTAGTCGTAATTGATACTTTTAATTTGCTAGCGTCGAAGAGTTTGCAGGAGGAAGAAGAACACTGCTGAAAAGTTTCAAAATGTGTATTGTTAGTTATTTAGTCATACAATAAGCCGTTGAAAAGTACGGGGTGGTTACATATTAAATTCGCTTACCTAAGGATTAGTAACAGAATCTATTTTAACCGATCCAAAATTACAACGGTTTAGTAACGGAAATAGTATAACCGATCTAAAATTATAACGGTTTAGTATCGAAACAAGAGAATAAACTTTTGTAACAGATCACCAACGTATTACTAACGGAATTGCCAACAGAACTACCCACCGAAAATGTCGTTGGGAGGACGTTGGCAATTCCTTGGTAAACGGTTGTTACGTCGTTACAACTCCGTTAGTAAATATCCGTTGTAAGTTCATTGGTAGTTTTGTTGCTAAGTTCTGGCGGGCTAATTCCGCGCCTACTAATACTAACGAATATTTCTGTTGGCATATAAACGTTAGTAAACCGTCGGCTTTTCGTTAGCATATCATTGACTTTTCAACTTTTCTATATCTGTTAGCAATCTGTTAGAAATTGCCAACAAAATGTTTTCCGTTGGTAACCTTCGTTGGTAAAACTAAGAATTCTTGTAGTGACATAGAGGTGATGAAGCTCCCAATTTCCTTTTACTACAAGTGCGAGTTGTGAACAAATTCTTTCAATTCGAGTCACTCATGCAAACACTTCATCAAAGTCTATACCCAGCTTCTGCAGGTATCACTTAGTAACAATTCTGGATTTATGGTTTATAATGTTCTCACTTGCATCTCTTTTAATTTTGTAGATGATTTTAAGTCGATAGGTTTTTGACCTTGTGGCAGCTCCGTTAATTCCCAAGAGCCGTTTCTTTCAACTTGCTGCTTCAGTATAATTTGCTGGTTTATTTATTCCCATAAGATAAAATTCCTCGTTCTCAAACGTCTATCTGTTCAGAATCAACATAGAACTCACTAAGAGGTCTGAAATTTTGAGCTTTATCGTTCTATTCAGATTTCGAAATAGAATTACTGGCACTTGATGTATTACTGGATGATCCATTATTATGACCTTCATCTGCATTTTAGAAGGCAAATAGGTAGAGTGCCAAACAGCTTCTCGCAAGAAGGCTTTTAAAAGGCTTTGAGACACTACGCCATGGAGGCCTACCCAACCTTTCATCTTGATCTTGTTATTGCAAACAAAAACTTATAATATCCTTAAAAATTATGTCTATTGCAATCCCTATTTTTTTTGATGTTGTAGTATAGTAACAATGTGTTATCATAACATATATAAAGATGAATTTTTATTTTTAATTTAACTAAATAATAATTATTTACATAGAAATTAATTGGTAATAAAAATATAAATTCTTTATTTTTCACACTTAATAATATGTTATTAAAATCAACAATAATATTTTTATAAAATAATAAATTTAATGATAATTTAAAACCATATAAAAAAATATTATAAAATTAAAAATACCTATTCCAAAAATATCAATTACATTAATTATTTTATACAACAAATGAATATGTGGTGTAATTAAAGTTCAAAAAATTAACCAGTCATTAGTGGAGAGATTTACAATATATTTATGAATTAATTTTTTTTTCATAGTCAATGTTAGAAATCAAATTTAACTATGTTATTTAAGATAATTTCCGTTCAAATCTTAAAAGATCAAATTTATTAAAAAAATGAATAATTTTAATATGGATAGAAGAAAAATAAAAAAATGGCGGACAACTCCCATAGTAATGAAATTTCTGAAGTGGCAAAATTGCCGGCCTTTAGGTTTAGAAATGGATGTTTCTAAGTGGTTTCTTTGTTCTGGAAGGGTTTTTATGGCCCAAGGCTATATAAAATAGGTATTTGTATATCTGGGCTCCTAATCAATTTGACTTGTATTAACTCTCTATTTTTTCAAGACAATTGCGAGTGTGGTTAGTGTTATATTTTTGCTAAACGATTTAAGATTTATATTATTTTATACATCTACCAATATATTTTAAAGATTTATATTATTTTATACATGTACCAATATATTTTAATCTCGTCTGATTATATTCTTTTGCTGTTATTGGTGTTTTCATTTCGAATTTGGTGTTTTTGTAAGTGAAGGCTGTTCCAGAAGTTTTAAATAAATTCAGAACAACCTGGACATTTTGTATCTTGACCACTTGAAATTTCCTTGGTATGTTGTAAAGGTATTATGTTTAGAAGAATATCAGAGTTTTATTATGAAATTAACGTGGTTTGAAATATTAAGTTGTAACTCAAATAACTTTCTTTTTGAGGAAAATTCAAATAACTTTGTATATAATTCTTTTAAAAATATACTTGCAAGTCATGGCTCAAGAGAAGATTGAAATTGCCAAAGATGTCACTGAAGTAAGTTACAAAAATACACACCGACACATACATACACAAAAGCATTATATAATAGTAATGTTCAGTTAGTTTGCTTTGTTTTTTTGTGCTAAATTTTAATATTGTTTGAACGATTAATCGGCAAAAAACCATTACTGTACCTCAACCATGTAACAGATGGTTGTGTTGTCCATTGTTTTAGAATAAAAACTACAATTCGTTAGTAATTAATGCTAGGATTTCTGTGATTCGAGTTTTAATGATTGTTCTCGCGGTGGGGACTGGTTGTCCTTGCAATATACTTACGTATCTCTGTGTTATAGGTAATCAAAGAAAAAGCATAGTTCTAGGTCGAGGGGTAGAGCCCTTTAGATAGAGGTGAGTGTAGGGTTGGACTTGTATTGGTAGACTTGGTGGACAAGTCTCCCACTTAAATGGTAATTAGGACTCCTGTAAGGAAAGGGATTCTAGATCATTTCTTGTATGAGTTAGTTTCCATGTTGGACGTTATTTATCTATTCTTTCGACCATATTTGGTCTAGTCCGTGAACAACTCATATTCGTGGACCTTGACGACCTTGGCTCGTGGGTCCTGACAACTTGGGCCGTCTTTAGTCTATAATATGCCTTGATCAACCGAATTATATTTGAATTTGGACAAGATTTACAGGCATAATGAATGCGGAATTTAATGTGTCTTTAGGATTTATTTTATATCCATATTATTTGTCCCCCAAATTCCGGGGAAACTACACGAGTTTCCGTGGAAGTTATAATAGTCTATTCATGACTCGAGGTACTTTTGGCCCTTCATGGGTATCGGCCACTCATAGGTATCGTTGTTTTATCTTAAAGTGTGGAGCGACCTACACGTTTATAATGACTTATATTTTTAGTGTGAGTAAACTCACTTAGGGCCTTTGCATAGGGTAACCGAATAGTGTTTGACATTAACAGTTCTGATCGGGACTAAAAAATGAGCGTTTATCACCCCTTAACCTTCATCAAGGTTAATTATAGGCTCAAATGCTGCTAACAGGCCCTAATCGGGGTAATCAAAACTTATTGGGCCTAATTTCCAAGTACAAGCTGTTAATTAGGCTTAAACTAAACTAATTTTAAACTAGAGTATGCTAATTGGCCTTAATCGAGGCTAATCTATCCTAATCGGGGCTAATTTATCTTAACCATGGCTAATTAGCATGCACAAGGCACTAATTATCCCTAATTCACACTAATCATGTACGCGAATAAGTTAAACGACCCTAAACCAGGATAGTGTTAGGTAATGAATCACATACAGGGGGGGTGAATGTGTTTTTCTGATTTTAAGCTTTTCTTGAAAGTTGATGGTTGAACAAAGTAAATTAAATCTTTTATAGAAAAGTGTTGATGCAAAATTTAAACTTGTAAAAACTAAAGAACACAGATCTTCAAAACTCGCTTAATTTTGTATTAAAATTAAGACTGTTTGGCTACAAAATTTCTAAGCTCTTTGATGTTAAAGTGCTCAGCTTCTTCTTGAGAGTGTTACAAGAATTTTGATCTGAATTGTTGCAACTAACTAAAAGACCAGTGTTAACTTTATAACTCAGTTAACTGTTGGTTTACAAAGTGGATAATAAACATGATATTAGCTTTTCTAAACTGTCTTGTCATTTCTATTTATAGAAAAGCAAAGCTTCCTTTTCTGGCTTAGCATATCTTTAACATCCCGTGTTCAATTTTAATCTTCCTCTGTCAGATAATCTTTGCCATTTATCTTGCACAATCTTCAAACTGCTTTTTGTAGACTTGTCAATCTAGCTGTTGGATTTTTTTTGATTGTTTATCTTGAATATTGAACTGATCTGCAATTCTGTACTTTGAGACTGTACCTCGAGATCCCCAGTTTGAATTAATAGAACACTTGACATCTCGATTAGTACATAGGCTTATCGAGATCTCTAGCACTCCATATTAAGTTTGGCTTGTAGAGGTCTTCAGCTTGTCGAGATCTCTAGTCTTCACATCTTCACTTTAACTTATCGATAACTCAGAGTTCTCTATCGAGTGTAGACTTGTCGATTACTCTAAGTTCTCTAGTGAAGGAATGACTTATCGATATCTCCAATCTTCATTTCTTCAATTTTGCTTGTCGATATCTTTCTGAGTTCTCTAGTAGCTTTCCTAACTTCTCCACTCTGAATTCATTCATTTCTTCTATCACAGTGGATATTTCTCATCCGTCGAGTAGTGATTGTATCCCGACGGATGTGTCTAATAGTAGTCATCCATCGATTAGCCAAACTACTATCCCGATGGATATTCCTCATCCGTTGGTACTCTCTGCAGCTTGAATGACTTCTCGATAAGCCATTATGGAGTTTTCTATAACATTAAATCTGTGACTTGTAGAGATCTTGACTTAGAGTATTTTTCTCCAAACAGATTTATTCAACTCAAAGCTTCTTCAAAATTCTTCTAAGGCATGATCTTCTTGATCTTCTCCCAGATAGAATCCTTAGGGTTGATACTGTTTTAGGAAAAAGAATCCAGTCCGCTCCTTTGCATTTTAATAGACTTTAAGTGTTACAAGTACAAAATACAAATTTATATAACAATACAACTTACTCAGGATTGATCCCAAGCTTAACTGATTACTGAAAATAAATGTTCATTAATCTTCTACTCAGATTAGATGTCCATTTGACTTGCTTCATACTTTGATCAGATATGATAATGACATTGTTATCTCCAGTAATCTTTGACATTATCAATTATATATTTCAATCTCCCCCAACTTTTTAATTATGAAATTATGCACAAGTTTTGATTGATGATGTAAAAACTTTAACTAAATGCTGAAACCAATCTTCCCATCTGGTCTTCTTTTGTTGAGTTGCATTTAGATTTATTCTTCTCTCCCCCTATAATCTTCCCATCTAGTCTTCTTTTGTTGAGTTGCATTTAGATTTATTCTTCTCTCCCCTATGAAGAATAGGGTATTTTATTATCCGGAAACATCCATCAACTATTTTGGCAGGCATTTAGATATATTCTCCCCCTTTTTGACATTATCTCCAGGTAGAAAGATCCAGCTAGATGCACATTGTTCAGGCTACTGTCATTGTCTATTTAGAACATTGTCTGCAACTTCAAGCTTCAGTGAGATTTGTGGTGATGAGTTTATCAAATAGAATAGAGGTTTCACTTAGATCTGCAGAAAAAGACTGTAAAAAAAATCCTAAGCTCTCTGTTCTTTTGAATAAGCAGTCTCACTACTTCTCACTGCACTAGTCTCATGAATTTTGAGAGTCAGAGTTTTCTCACAAGGATTACTAAATCCATACACTCATCTACTTCTCCTTTTGCCAGGAAGGATCCTGTCTATCTTATTCTCTGTTTTTCTCTCAATCTTTTCTCTTATTCTCACATGAAACGCTCAGTTATGTTTGACTTATAGAAATAAAAGGTGGCTGAGAAGAGTTGTCTGTGATCATATGATTAGGGGTAATCCATATAGGTTTAATCATACGCATTTCATCAGAAAAGAGAATATTAGCTTGAAGTTGTGAGGTGAATGAATCATTAAGAACACCTGTGATTAGGGTCATAGTTTGACTCACAGATTGCTCTGTGGTTTTGATAGTGTGTTGTTCCTCACTTGTAGTGGGAACCTCCACCTGAATTGGAGGGAATTTGACTAGGTTACTATCATGTACCCCAGCCTCAAACCCTTATGTATCTTGCAACAAACTGGCACATAGATGTGCTATACTTGCCCTTTTCATGACATTGTCATAGGCAATTATACTTCTAGTTTTAACTGCTAAGGTAGCTTGTGCCAGAGTTATGAGGGGAGTTGTTCCTTCTTGAGGACCTCCAATTGAATTGGAGAGGATTTAGATGGCTTCCCCTCAGGAGTACTACCCACAAATCTTTCAGTCTGTGAAGACTGTTTTGCACATGAAGGTGCATTAGGAATACTCATGGGATGTTCAGTAAAAACTGATAAAATTTCCATGTTTGTGGTAGTTTCTCCTCTCAAACAACAAAATAATCTGAAGAACATTATGAGATTGCTGTCCTTTTATAAAAAGATTTCTTTTGAGAGTCACCTGAGTGGGATTGTGTTTGAGTTTGTGTTTGTGTTGCTGTATCTGGGAGAACTGCAGTTAGGTTTAGAGATGATTTAGCTGTATTTTAACACAAATACCTGTTGATTGAAAATTTGAATTTCCTGTTGTTGTCTGAGTGAATTGTGTTGGACTTGTAATACATTGAACATATCTGGAGTTTTGATTAGGCATATGCATTGAGACACACAGTTGCAAGCATTATGATAGGAAAACTAATAATTAATTAATTTGTAAAAACGAGACAATAATGACATAAACAGTCAAGCAACAATAAACAAATTGATAAAGAAGAAGTGAATTTTCATTAATATTAAACACATAGTACATTAAGATTCAGATTACATCAAGTATATCCTAATCCTAACTACTCTAATTTGGGCTTCTTCTCCTCGGCCTCCAACCTCCTTGCCCTGCGCTGGTAAGCTCTGGAAATGGAGTGTGCAAGAGAGATGATCCTCTCCTGCAACTCCAGAGCAGCAAGGCGTTGCTGCTCAGCTACCCTTGCTCGTCTCTCCAGCTCCAGAGAGACTTCCATCTCAAAAAAAAGAATGTTGATTTGATCATCCCATGAGAGTTCGTCAAAGAGCTCACGTGGAATACCAAATGGGCTGCAAAAAACCCCCCTGAGACGGACACGAAGTCCGAAAGAATCAAAGTATATTTGGTCGTCAGCTAGATGATGGACAGGCTGGTAAACTCCATTAATAAGTCTGTAGAACACTGGGGCATCCATTTGAAAGAGAGAGAGATGAATAGGAGGTGAGTTTTGAAAATAGATGTTTATTGAGAATAAGAGTAGTGATGAATGATAAAGAGTGAAGCATTTTAATTTATAGAGGAAGTAAAGTTAGAAACCAAGAGACTCTTGAGTTTCCCGAATAATAAGAGTAATAATCATATAAACATACTTGACAGTTAGAAATGACTAGTTACTATTCCCCCTGCAAATACTCAAGAATCTTAGTTCACTATTTAGGATAACTACTCCCCATGCAAATAAACAAGTACTCCGTACACAAAAAGTAACTCCTCCTATCGGCATACAGTCAAATAAATTTAACCATTATCAGCTTTCTCAAAATACCAGATATAATGTACTAGTCTACTTACATTAGGCTAACATATTTCCACAAAAAAAATATTGCACATAAGCACGTAAATGTGTCAATAAGTCAGAGTAATTATAGACAAAGTATGTCAAAAGTATCTTTCTGAACATAATTTATGAATAAAATTATTTCAGTTTTTTATACTTTTTGCTTCTTTTGATCTATTATTACTAACTTCATATAGTTAGAATATGAATGAATAAATATTCAGTTTGCTTAGAATTTTGAGAAATTCCAAGTTAAAATATTTGAGAAGTCTGGGTATTTATAGTAAAAGTAAATGACTTGTCGAGAACTCAAAAATAGACATTTGAAGTTTGTCTATGGAGAAGTCATTTTGAGAAGCGAAGTACATGTCGAGAAGTCATTTTAAATTACTCTTATAGAGAACTCAAACTTGACTTATCGAAATGTCAAATAAATACCCAGATTGTCCAAAAAGTGGACTGAACTGATTCTAACTTTTATTTGAATAAATTCAAAATAAAATTAGAGTAAATTTTCCAAAAGTATTTTACCAAAATAATTTATCAATTTGAATTATATCAATCCGCAGTTATTGATAAGTAAAAAATTATACTTGTAGAGAACTTTGTGAATGAACATTACTAGAGAACTCTACAAGGACTTATCGATAAGTCATTTTAAGCCTCTTGAGAAGTCACTCGAGATGTCAGTAAATTGACTTATCGAGGACTCACTCGAGAAGTCCTAAAATGACTTGTCGAGAAGTCAATTTATACTTACCGTGAACTCAGTTCTTTGAATACTTTTGGTTAATGCAATTCTGCCTTGTGTTAATTTTACATATTAAGGATGTAAATTAACAACTAAGCAGTTTACTTAGAATTTAAAAAATTCCAAGTTAATTATGAATTTGAAAAACAAATTTGCAGAGATTTCTGAAATTTTTATAATTCATATTTCAGTTAATTTCCAATTTAATCAAATTAATTTTGATTTATTGGAGATTAATCTGCTGCAAAACATTAGCTGAGTTCTTTCCTTAGGATGAAAAGTTAAGCATTCCAATTTGACCTACAAGTCTAGTGAAAGTTGCTTCATCCAAAGGTTTAGTAAAAATGTCAGCTAATTGTTTTTCTGTTGGTACAAAAATGAGCTCAATGGTACCATTAGTAGCATGTTCTCTAATAAAATAGTACCTCACATCAATGTGCTTTGTCCTAGAATGATTAACTGGATTAGCTACTATAAATATAGCACTAGTATTGTCACACATAATAGGAATTTTGTGTAACACTAGACCATAATCCATTAGCTGATTTCTAATCCAAAGCACTTGAGCATAATAACTTCCTGCACTATGTATTCAGCTTCAGCTATAGAAGTTGATACAAATTGTTGTATCTTGCTGTACCAGGATACAAGTCTTTGTCCAAGAAATTGACAGCTTCCACTGGTACTCTTTCCGTCAACCCTGCATCCAGTAAAATCTGCATCTGTGTAGGCAACAGCTTGAAAACTAGTTCCCTTAGGATACCATAATCCCAAGTTTGGAGTCCCCTTCAAGTACCTGAGAATCCTTTTTACAGCCATCAAATGTGATTCTTTTGGATTGACTTGAAATCTTGCACATATGCATGTTGCAAACATAATGTCTGGTCTACTTGCTATTAAGTAAAGCAATGATCCAATCATCCCTCTGTAGCTTGAGATATCCACACTCTTGCCCTTTTTATCTTCATCCAACTTTGTTGCAGTAGACATAGGTGTAGATGCAGGTGAACAATCAACCATTCCAAACTTTTACAATAGATCCTTGACATATTTAGTTTGACTGATGAAGATACCATCACTTCTTTGGCTTACTTGAAGCCCAAGAAAGTAACTCAGTTCCCCCATCATACTAATTTCATATTTACTTTGCATAAGCTTGGAGAATCTTTGGCACAGCTTCTCATTAGTAGAACCAAAAATGATACCATGCACATAGATCTGAACTAGGATCATATCTTCACCATGTTTCTTGTAGAAGAGAGTCTTGTCTCTAGTTCCTCTAGTAAAATCACGCTTCAATAGGAAATCTGAAAGTGTGTCATACCAAGCTCTAGGTGTCTGTTTTAGTCCATATAGAGCCGTGAGTAACTTATATACAAAATTTGGAAATTTTGGATCCTCAAAGCCAGGAGGTTGTTGCACATAAACTTCTTCTTCTAGCTCACCATTTAGAAAGGCACTTTTGACATCCATTTGATATACTTTAAAGTTTGAATGTGCAACAAATGCTAGAAAAATTCTTATAGCTTCAAGTCTTGTAACAGGAGCAAAAGTTTCATCATAATCAATTCCTTCTTTTTGTGAGTATCCTTTTGTGACCAACCTTGCTTTATTTCTGGTAACTATACCATTTTCATCCATTTTGTTTCTGAACACCCATTTTGTTCCAATAATGCTTCTATTTTTTGGTGCAGGAACTAACTTCCAGACTTTGCTTCTTTCAAACTAATTCAGATCTTCCTGCTTGGCAGATATTCAGTCAGGATCCAGTAGAGCTTCATCAACTTTTTAGGCTCTACTTAAGATAAAAAACATGCATGTAGGCACTCATTAGCAGTTGTACTTCTAGTCCTCACACCAGCAGTGGGATCACCAATAATTGCATCTCTAGAGTGACTTCTATCCCACTTCCATGTGTGAGTTTGTTTACTTGTACCTTCATCATCTTCTTCATTATTGGTATGACTGGTAGATCCTTATTCTCTTTCTCCCCCTGAGTTTGTCCTATCAAATTCAGGTGTTTGAGATGAGCTTCCATTCCCATGATTTTCCTGTTCAGTAGTCTCTTCAATCATCAACTGTTGTGCATTAACTTCATCTTCTACATCAGAATCACTATCAATGTTGAGGTTTTCAAATGCAAGGGCTTCAGCTTCATTACCATCAATGCATTCCAAGCCTGGACACTTTTCATCATTAAAGGTCACATCTGTGCTTTCCATGATATTCTTTTGATCAATCACATAGACTTTGTAGGCTAGTTTTTCTAGTGAATATCCCAGAAAAATTTCTTCAAAAGCCTCTGAGTCAAATTTTCCCACATATTCAGAGTTGTCTTTCAAAATGTAACACCTGCTTCCAAACACATGAAGATGCTTTATAATAGGCTTTCTCTTGGACATGATTGAGTAGGGTGACTTGTATGTGCCTTATTAATGAGATATCTATTGTGAGTATAGCATGTAGTGTTGACAGCCTCTTCCCTGAAACTTGTTGGGAACTTGGCATCTTGCACCATTGTTCTATCAGCTTCAACCAATGTTTTGTTCTTTCTCTCAACTACCCCATTTTGTTGAGGTGTTTTGACAGCTGA
The DNA here is from genome assembly GCF_009905375.1 of Apium graveolens. Lineage (NCBI taxonomy): Eukaryota > Viridiplantae > Streptophyta > Magnoliopsida > Apiales > Apiaceae > Apium > Apium graveolens. Next base: position 286,150,823 of record NC_133652.1, on the reverse strand, counting down.
GAATTCTTGAACAATGCCTTTGCCTTTGCAGAATTCACTTAATGTAACATTTCTAAATTCTGTTCCATTGTCACTTCTCAGTCTTTTCACAGAATTATAATCTTCAGTTGTTTTTCTATCTTCTTGATGTGCTCAATTATGATATGTGGAGTTTCATCTTTAGAGTACATGAACTCTATCCAAGTGTATCTTGAGAAATCATCCACCATCACAAGTAAATATCCGTTCCTTGAAATTGACAAGACATTCACTGGCCCAAACAAGTCCATGTGAATAAGCTGCATGGGTGCACTAATAGAATTCACAGTTTTTGACTTGTGACTAGATCTTTTCATCTTTCCTTTCTGACAAGCTTCACAAACTTCAACTTGAGCAAACTCCAGCTTGGGCATGTCTCTCACTAACTCCTTTTTGACTAAGTTGTTAATTTCTTTGAAATTCAAGTGAGACAGCTTCTTATGCCATAGCTTGCTTTGTTCTTCCGATGCCTTAGTGTAGAAGCAGCAAATACCATCCTTATTTGTTGAGTCCAAGTCTGCAACAAACAAGCTTCCTTTCCTTGCTCCTTTCAGAGCAATTTCACCAGTTTTCTTGCTGATAAAGGTGCATTCTTCTTTGTTGAATAAAACTTCAAAGCCTTTGTCTGCAAATTGGCTAACACTGAGAAGATTCACCTCAAGACCAGCTACTAGTGCTACATCATCAATGACTACATTTTCAGAAACAATCTTGCCATATCCCATTGTGAATCCTTTCTTGTTGTCTCCAAAGGTCACCAATGGGCCAGCTTTCTCCTCAAACTGTGATAACAGGGCCTTATCACCTGTCATATGTCTGGAACATCCACTGTCAATGATCCATATGACTTTCTTCACGTTGCCCTGCACACAATGAGTCTTAAGTGTGTTTGGAAACCCAAGCGGTATTTGGTAGTTTCTTCTTGGTAACTTGTTCAGTAGAAGTAGAATGAGTTATTTTAGAAGAAACAGAATTTAGTGACTGTTGTACATGTTTTCCTTCTGATGTTGTCCCATTTCTAGATTCTTTAAGGTCTACTCTCAGTTTGTGGTAACTCTTTATTACCTTCATGTTGTAAGGAATGCAGTCAAACTTGTCACAGAATGAATATGGATCATTTGAATTTGCTTCATTGTATTTGCAAGTTCCTTCATCTGGCTTGCTAACAACCTCTTTACACAGGTGAGTTAGATGATTTGAGGAGCCACATTTTTCACACTTCTTTCTAGGAGCATTTTCAACATAATCAAAATTATTTCTTTTATTTATCCCTATTTTCCCATTTCTATTTTCTTTCCCTTTCTTGCGTCTACATTTTTGGTTTCTTGAACATGAGTCTTGGGACTTTGTTTGTTCATGAGCTTTTCTTCAGTATTGGAAGACTGAACTGATTCTTCAGTTTTCTTCTCTTTATCTTCATCAGCAATTTCTTGCTTGATAATCAGTTCTTCTTCACTGAAGTTGACTACACAAGCTTTGAATATAGGTGCATTAACCTCTTTCAAAAAGGTTGGAGCATTCTCAGTCTTCTTTGCTTTCCCTTTGTCAACTACAGTTTTCTTTTTGTCACTCATGTCATCATAGTCAAGGCCAATAAAAATGTTTGCACATGGCTTATTCTTCTTATGATACTGTCCGACCAGTTCAGATGCATTTTTGAAAGATTTCATCTTTACTTCATTCTTTTCTAGATTCTCCCTTAACACTGCTTCAATTTTATTTGCACACTTGAGCTTGTTCTTGAGATAAGCATTTTCTTGTTTTAAAGCTTCAAGCTCAACCAACAACAATTTAGTTTCTTGCTTCTCACTCTCGAGCTTCTTATTTATCTTTGTTAATCTTCTAACCTCTTCATTAGCAGCAACCATTGTGTGAATATGAAACATTTCTGTGCTCATCTTTTCAACAGTTTCCTTGTATTGATTCACGTTTAAATCAATAGTGGTAAGAGTTGGTGTCTGTGCTTTTGATGAGGATGATTCACCTTGCTCCAAAGCTATTAGAGCATAGTTTCCAACTTCCTCATCTTCATCATTATCTGAATCATCCCAACTCTTTCCCTCAGCAATGTATGCTTTGCCCTGTTACTTTTTCAGAAGAGCTTCATACTTTGCTTCCAGTTCAAGATAAGCTTTATCTTTCTTTGCCTTCTTGGGTTTCCTCCATTCTGTAGCAAAGTGACCTAGTTCATCACAATTGAAGCACCTTATATTAGATCTGTCAACAGATCCAGTTTTGTAACCACTCTTGCTATTAGAAGTGTACTTCTCTTTCTCTTTCCAGCTGTTGTCTTTGTTGAAGGATTGTCCTTTACTCCTTTGGTACCTTGGCTTCTTTACTCTAATGTTAGAGAATTTTCTATCTAGATAGGCCATAGACTGATATAGCTCATCCAGTTCTTCAAGAGTGTAGAACTCATCCTTTTTTAATTCTAGTATGACTTGCTCCTGTGAATCATTTGTTCTTTGCTCACTTGTTGAGGCAACTGGAATATGAGACCTTGGTTCATCATTAGATGTTTGACCTTCATTTACTATTAAGCATTTGAGCCATCTATAACATGTCCTTGGCCAGATCTCAATGATTGCCTTTGAATCATCTCTAGTTCATATATTTTGAGAATTCCATATAGAACTTCCAAAGTTATTCTTCTCAAGTCTCTCCCTTCCCTGATTAATGAGATTTTCTGTTCCAAATGATCAGGAAGAGTAAGCTAGAATTTTAGATTCACCTCTCCAGCTTTATAGTATTTTTCATGAAGCTGCAAGTCATTTATCAGCTTATTGAATCTCTCAAACACATCAATAATGCTTTCCTTAGGGTTAGCGATGAAACCCTCATACTGTGAAATCAGTATCCTTCTTTGATTAGATCTAACCTCCTCAGTTCCTTCACAGAGTATTTCAATCGTCTCCCATATTTGCTTGACAGTGTCACAATTGACAATATTGTTGTACATCACATTGTCATGTGACTCAATCAATATCAATTGCAAGCTGCTATGCAGGGAGACTTTCTCCTTTTCAGGGTCAGAATACTCAGCTGGATCTTTAGGAGCATAATGAGCTGGTATGACCATGTCTCCATCTGTAGATTCCTCAACTCTTACCATAGGAATGAAGGGTCCATTCTTGAGGATCTGAATGTAGAGTGGATTGACCATCTTGATAAATAACATCATTTTCTTTTTCCAAAGAGTGTAGTTAGCTTTGTCAAAGGTAGAAATTTTGATGCTACTGATTTTCTGTGAATTCATTCTTCCAAGATCTTGAATCTGTTTACTTTCAGATTTTGCTCTGATACCACTTGTTAGGTAATGAATCACACATAGAGGGGGGGGGGTGAATGTGTTTTTTTGATTTTAGGGTTTTCTTGAAAGTTGATGGTTGAACAAAGTAAATTAAATCTTGTATAGAAAAGTGTTCATCCAGAATTTAAACTTGTAAAAACTAAAGAACACATATCTTCAAAACTCACTTAATTTTGTATTAAAATTAAGACTATTTTGCTACAAAATTTCTAAGCTTTTTGATGTTAAAGAGCTCAGCTTCTTCTTGAGAGTGTTACAAGAATTTTGATCTAAATTGTTGCAACTAACTACAGGATAAGTGTTAACTTTATAACTCAGTTAACTGCTGATTTACAAAGTAAATAATAAACATGCTATTAGTTTTCTAAACTGTCACTTGTCATTTCTATTTAGAGAAAAACAAATCTTCCATTTCTGGCTTAGCATATCTTTAGTATTCCGTGTTCACTTTAATCTTCCTCTATCAGTTAATCTTTTCCATTGATCTTGCACACTCTTCAAGCTGCTTTTTGTAGACTTGTCAATCCAGCTGTTGGATTATTTGTTCATTGTTTATCTTAAATATTAAACTGATCTGCAATTCTGTACTTTGAGATTGTACCTCTAGATCTCCAGTTTGAATTAATAAAAACACTTGACATCTCGATAAGTACATAGGTTTATCGAGATCTCTAGCACTCCATATTAAGTTTGTCTTGTAGAGGTCTTCAGCTTGTCGAGATCTCTAGTATTCACATCTTCACTTTGACTTATCGATAACTCAGAGTTCTCTAATGAATGTAGACTTGTCGATAACTCTAAGCTCTCTAGTGAAGGAATGACTTGTCGATATCTCCAATCTTCATTTCTTCAATTTGCTTGTCGATATATTTCTGAGTTCTCTAGTAGCATTCCTGACTTCTCCACTCTGAATTCATTCAATTCTTCTATCCCGGTGGGTATTTTTCATCCGTCGAGTAGTGATTGTATCCCGACGGATGTGCCTAATAGCAGTCATCCGTCGACTAGCCAAACTACTATCCCGGTGGATATTCCTCATCCGTCGCTACTCTTTGCAACTTGAATGACTTCTCGATGAGCCATTCTGGAGTTCTCGAATGACTTCTCTATAATATTAAATCCGTGATATGTAGAGATCTTGACTTAGAGTATTTTTCTCCAAACAGATTTATTCAACTCCAAGCTTCTTCAAAATTCTTCTGAGGCATGATCTTCTTGATCTTCTTCCTGATAGAATCCTTAGGCTTGATACAGTTTTAGGAAAAAGAATCCAGTCCGCTCCTTTGCATTTTAACAGACTTTTAGTGTTACAAGTACAAAATACAAATTTAGATAACAATACACCTTACTCAGGATTGATCCCAAGCTTAACTCGTTACTGAAAATAACTATTCATTAATCTTCTACGCAGATCAGATATCCATTTGACTTGCTTCATACCTTGATCAGAGATGCTAATGACATTGTTATCTCCAGTAATCTTTGACATCATCAGTTATATATTACAATAGTTATATCACACAAGGCACTAAATACCCTTAATTTAGGGTATACACTAATCGGGACTAATATTCACTAATCGGCCCCTAATCGGGGCTAAGTTTAAAATCCTGAAAATTTCAAAAGAATTTTGAATTATTTTTCATTTTTTAAAAATATTTCCAAAAAAAATTCCAGGAGGGTCACCGAAAATCCTCCAGGAGGCTCTGGACCAACCTCCGTGGAGGTTCTAGTCGGCCAGAGGCCTCCATGTGGAGGACTCGGACCCTCCTGCTCTTGGTCGGCCATGGAGCCACCTCCACGGTGGTCCTGTTTGGCTGGTAGGTGAACATTCTGTAATTTTTTTTTTGCAAGAGATTCTACTTGGCCCGAAGCCCCCCAGGTGGAGATCTTTCGCTCCTCATATTCTTAGTCAGCCAAGCAGCCACCTTCATGGTGATTCTGGTCGGCCGGGTCGTGGAGCCTCTCAAAAATTTTCAGTTCTTGTCCTCGTGAATGCTCTGTACTTGTTCTAGCGACGTTCTGTACTTGTATTAGTGAATTTTTTACTCTTCACAAAATTTGTTTTCGTGGATGATCTAGTCTTCACGAATCTTGTTCTCGTGGACGTTCTAGTCTTCGCTGAACGTGTTCTCGCGGATGTTGTAGTCTTCACAAAACTTGTTATCGTGAAGGCTCTATACTTGGTCTTAAATTTATCTTTTCTTTAATTTATTTCAGCTGCTGAAGCATTGGTTTCAATGACTGAAAAGAGTGATATGGTCACTAGAAGGATGGTGTGGGAAGCTACCAAACAGGCTAAGCGCATTCCTAAAGTCCCGGCGTGCCTTGAGGCCTCCGGCTCCGGAAAAAAAAGGGCTAAGGATTCGGACGGAAACGCGAAGATCCCCTTTGAACCTTCATTGGGCATATTCACTAATGACTCGGTGTTCGGGAGTCCGGTCCTTGCTCTTGAATGTTCAAAAAATTTAATTACTCCCCCGAACCTTATTTACGTCACATATGGTGAGAAGCTTCTTGAGGCCGATGTGTTAGGGGCTCATGCCTTGGTCTTCCTCGACCCTCTTTGCGGGGGACTCATCCCATCTTGATCTTGGTTGGCCGGGATCAGACCTCCGTGAAGGTCCTGGTCAGCCTAAACCCTGAATGTGGAGGACTCGGCCCTCTTGAGTCTTTGTCGCCTTAACATTTTACCCTTATCTTTCTTAAAGGTAGCCTTTTTATAACCTCTCATTTTGTTTTCTTTACCAAGATAATGCCTACTTTTCCACATCTTCTACACAAAATATCAAGACTAGGAGTGACTATGCAGTACTCTAAATCTCTTCAGAGGAGTGGGGGTCTAAGCCACATCAAACGAAGGACAAGGCTGCTTTGTTCGAGAAAAAGCACTTCAAGAAGATGAAAAAGAGGAAGATGGAGTGGAAAAAACTCGTGAATGTGCATTATGAATCCAAAGAGTTTCTCCAGATGACGGATGACCATAACGATCAGATGTTCCCTGTGAACCTGGAAATTGGATGGCAAAGGGGCGTCAAGGACGTTCATAGCCTGTATGCAGATGTGGTTGACACGAGCCTTTTCACTTGCGCTTGGGTAGTTCCCGTGGTTGATCCATCTGGACAGGCCTCCGGGTCCGTACCCAAGACTACCCGCCAGCAGTCCTTATCCAGTATGAGTCACGGGGGTTCTGGTTCAAACGGCAAAGCTCCTTGAGGAAGCCCTAGCTCCAAGCATGCTCTCTATGGGAAGATCCGGGAGCTGGTTCCAGGGAGTAGTAGCTCTTCCTCCGAGGTTGGTTCATATGAAGATAATGAAAAAGAGGTGGATGAGAAGGAGGACGAGGTCACTCAGGGAGCAAGGAATCAAGAGGAAGAGGATTCTTCATATGAGTGAATGTGATAGCCTTGCATGGCTTTATATGCCACATGTGGCTTTTTATTCATAACTTTATTTATTTGAACCCTTATGGTCTGTAATCTAACTGTCCCATGAGACTGATTTGCGATCTTTCAATATCATATCTATGAATCATTTGTGATCTTTCATTGATCTTTTATTTTTGGCATTTGGTCCTTCGGGACTTGCATTCTTTACATGCTCATATTGAAATAAATTGGTAGACAACTTAATGAAAATAAACTTGTATAAATAGATAATATCTTTGAAAAACGGGTTCAACCTTTACATAAGATGGTTTCATTAACATTATTTATATATCTACTGCTACGTACTAGGAACATGTTATGAATTTCCTAAACATAATAAACCTTTAGGTTTGAAGCGTGCCAAGTGGAGGGCACTTCATCACCATTCAAGGTCTCTAACTTCTAGGATTCTCGTCCTAATATCTTCCTAATCTTATAAGTCCCTTCCCAATTAGGGGCTATATTTCCTCTCTCCCCGACTCCTGACGTCTCAATCTTCCTTAAGACCAGGTCTCCTTGTTGACAGAACCTTTTCTTAACCTTTCTTTATAATAGAGGGAGGGTCTTTGTTGATGCTCTGCATTGCAAGCATTGACCTCATCTCTGACCTCGTGAATGAGATCGAGAGCGAGCTTCATGCCTTCTTTATTAGTTTCTGGTTCATAACCTTCGACCCTAGGCACGAAACTAGTGATTTCTAGAGGTACCACAACTTCTGCTTTGTAAGCCAGTATAAATGAGGTAACTTTAGTTATCATTTTGTAGGTGGCTCGTTATGAACATAGTATAGGAAGTAACTCGTCCACCCAAGTGTTCCTTGAGCATTTAACCCTTTTCTTAAGTCCATCGAGGATGATTCGATTAGTAACTTCCGGCTGGCCGATTGCCTGTAGGTGTGCAAACGAGGTAAAGAGAAGCTCTATACTGTTATCATAACAGTACTCCTTGAACTTTGTATTATCAAGTTGTCTCCCATTATCAGTGATAAGGATGCGTGGGATACCAAACTGACACATGACATTTTCCCAGAAGAATTGGGTAATTTCCTTGGTGGTTATCTTGCCTAGTGCCTTAGCCTCAATCCACTTTGTGAATTAGTTTATGGCTACCACAATGAACTGCCACTTTCCTGATTCCACAGGAAATGGACCTTGTATGTCCATTCCCCACATTACAAAAGGGATGGGTGTGTTGATGGATGTAAGCCTCTCCGGGGCTATCGTACTATGGAAGCATGCCTCTGGCATCTGTCGTACTTCTTTACATAAGTCTTTGCATCGACTAATATCGTTGGCCAGGAGAACCTTAATCGAGTTATCTTGTGAGCGAGGGCCCTGCCCCCAAGTACTGTCCATAAATCCCCTCACGGGCTTCTTTAAGAACCTCCTCTACTTCAAGAGGTCTCAAGCATTTTAACTATGGATTGAGGAAAGACCTTTTGTACATGAGGCCTTCAATTAACGAATATCTCAATGCCCTAACCGATAATTTACGTGCCTCCTAGGCATCATCGGGAGCCATCCGGTCTTAAGGTGAGTTTTGATTGGATCTATCCTATAAATCGCCACACCAATTGGAGCTATCAAATTTATGACATGTATAGTGGGTGTCTTCAGGACCTGGACGTAGATACTTCTCGGATAGTTCTCAATTTCAGATGAGGCAAACTTGGATAAGGCATCGGCCATAGCGTTCTCCTCTTTCGGAACATGTTCAACGTACCTTTCATCAAATTGAGTCATTATTCCCTTCAGGAATCTCAGGTACTTGGCCATTGTATCATCCTTGGCCTGAAACTCTCCATTGACTTGAGCAACCACAAGTCTCGAATCTTCACAAATTCTAAGTTTTTGTCCCTCACGCCTCTAACTAAGCTTAATATGGCTCTCAAATTTTCGTATTCTGAATTGTTGTTCATTGTTGAGAAGTCTAACTTCAAAGCATACTCAATCATGAATCCTTCAGGGCTTTGTAAGACTAGGCCTGCACTGCTAGACTTTGTTTTTGACAATCCGTCAAAATAGAGAACCCAATATTCTTTCAGAGCTAAATCTTCATCTTTATCTTTCTCTTCTCCTTCCGTGGTTATTATCTCTTGCTCCAAACTTTTTGGTAATCAATGGTGCATTCGACCACGAAGTCTGCTAAGGCCTGAACTTTGATGGCTGTTCGAGTCTTGTATTTGATGTCAAATTCACTTAACTCAATTGCTCATTTTATGAGTCTACCACTTGCCTTTGGGTTGTGAAGAAAAGTTTTCAAAGGTTAGTTCGTCGGGACGTCGATCTTGTGGGTATGAAAGTATGGTCTTAACTTCCATGCTGTGATATGAGAAAGTGCAAATTTCTCGGTGGTGGAGTAATTCAACTCCACTCTGTGGAGCACTTTACTCATATAGTAGATGAGCTTTTGAAGCTTCTGTTCTTCCTTTACTAGGACGACACTCACAACTTGCTCTGAGATTGCGAGATACAAGTAAAGGATGTCTTTCGGACAAGGTTTGGCCAACAGGGACTCAGTCATGTACTTTATTAGCTGCTCAAAGTCCTCTTGGCTCTCAGCTTTCCACTCAAAGTTCTTCACCTTTTTCAGGGCTTTGAAAATAGGCAGGCATTATCTCCAGACTTGGAGATTAACCTCCCAATTGCTGCAATACTTCCGATCAGCTGCTGAACATCCTTGATGGAGTGTGGTGGCTCCATATCTAGGATGGACTTGATCTTATCAACATTAACCTCGATTCCTCTTTTCGAGACCATGTGTCCCAAAAATTTTCCAGACCCAACACCAAAGGCGCACAACATCATCCTGTGGTGTGTCAGCACTTGGAATGCCTTTGTGAGGTGATTAATATGACCGGCCTTGGCTAGGTTGTTGACTAACATGTTATGAACATAGACTTCCATGATCTTTCCAAGTAGATAGGCAAATATCTTATTCACCAATCAATGGTAGATAGCTCCTGCATTCATAAGTCCAAAAGCCATAACCAGATAATAAAAGATAACAAAGTCAGTTATGAAAGATACCTTGCGGGTGTCATCATTGTGCATTTTAATCTGATTATAACCACTGAAGCCATCCATAAAGCTCAGCATCCCATGCCCTGTTATGGCATCAATTAGGGCATCAATCCCTTGTAGGGGTAGTAGTCTTTAGGGCATGCATCATTCAAGTTATTGAAGTTAATGCATATTCTCCACTTTCCATTGGCTGTCTTGACCATTACGGGGGTTTCCAACCACTCAGGGAATTGTACTTCCTCTATGAATCCAGCTTCTAGGAGCTTCTTGACCTCCTGTTTAATTGCTTCCAGCCTACCACTACTAGAAAAAAGGGCATTAGACATCGGTTCTTGACTAAAGTCTATTTCATCAGAAACCGATGTCTTTGTGGGTGTAGAGAAAGATGTTTTTTTACACCGGTTCACAACCGTTGTGAAATGTGACCATAGACATCAGTTTCTTTATTTTTTACATCAGTCCAGAACCATTAAAAACATCTTCACAGACTAGTATATATAAAATAAATTGTGTTTGATGCTTTTTTATATAAGAATAATAAGAGGTTCTAAGCAGGTTTAACATGTCAGACACAACGGTTAAATTTAAATTTACATCAGTAAATTAGAAAAAATGATGTATATTAGGCCTATTAACATCAGTTTTACAATGGGAACGATATATAATTTTAACCTAGACATCAGTTCTTAAAGCAAAAATGTTGTTATTACTGGTATAAACATCAGTTTCTACCTGATGTTAAACACTCAATAAGACATTAGTACAAAACGATGTTATTGATTGTAATTGGCGTCGATTTATTTGGTACTAATAATGTCTCTTGTACATGTCAAATTAATATTTAAATCGGTTTTTAACATCCAACTGTTGTTAATATATATACCAAACTAAACTAGAACACTACATATATATATAAACCAAATGATACAAAACTTAAAATAACAACAACAACAACAACAAAATAACCAAGTCAAATTATAATTTCTCCATTTCAAATATCTAGACCATTACCAATCAACATCCACATGTTCAATAACTGACAAAATAAACCCCCACAAATGCATTCACAATATATACCCCTTATATCATCCTAGTCCGACCAACTCCGGTCAACACCAAACCAATAAAATATTCACAAGCATTTTTAACCAAAGGCAAACTCCCATAGACATGTATTCCTTATATCATCCACATGTCAAAATACCAACATTAATACAAACCAAAATATTTTACCAAATAAAAAGTGCAGGTTCAAACTGGTCAAGTCAAAAGGCTAGTACTCGTAAGTCACTACATAAATACTTAGACATGTTGAAGGGTCTCGAAATGAACTTCATCTGGTTCCTTCGGTGTGTACGTCTTCCGATTCTTGGTGGCCCACGAAACAGTGCACAAAGAAGAAAGCACAAAATAAATCAACTATGGTGGATGAGTCTTGGAGTGCAAATTGTAACCTAATTACAGCCGCAAAAATATTACGACTTACCCTAGTTATAAATTTTATGTCCTTGTCTTGAAAGATATCCTTCATGTAGCGCATGACTACATAACCACATTCATGATCACCGGGTTGCTTAGGTGATCCCTATATCCAAATAAAAAGATTACTACAAATGCAATAATATCTAACTACATTTATATATATAAAACTGAAAACACCTTACTAGAGTGCGTAATTCTTACTACAAGATTTTTAACTTTTCCATTTCTGCACACACGTCATGTCTGAGCATTGTACAACCTTACTGCTCTGTTAAACAAAGTTAATAGCTAGTAGTGTTAACGGATAAAATATTGCTACTCAATAAAAACTCATAGATATGCATGTGCACAGAGAAAACTAAATACCGTATCAATGCATCTTAAAGTTTTGGGAAGCTTCTCAGATGAGACAATAGATTAAGAATGAATATTTCACTTTCCCAAATAATGATCAAAATTCAGTGATAACTGTTTTTATAATAAGAAAATCCAAGTTAAAAATTATAGAAATACTAGAAAAATTTAAAAACAGGTATATGCATATATCTATTATATATGCTTGATTTACTTCTCATTATGAGGCATAAAAAATAAGCGAGAAGGCCCTTCTTTCAACCTTTTAACGATAAAAGCTTCAAAATCATCGTTTAATTTGTATGTGGCTCCTGGATCAATAAAAGCATACAAATCCATTTCATTCGCCTTAAGAATCTCCTCATGCAAAACCCTACAAAAATATATAAATATTTTGTAATTACATACATACGAAAACTTCTAAACTTGTAATTCACAGAAAATGAACTACAAACTTACACCATGTATGCTGAAATTACAGCATGGCCAACCATACCATACTCTAACAATGCCATCACATTCTCATGGAGTAAAAAAATTGTTTTTTACTTCCAAACACCTTAGCATCGTACGAAATCTGTATTAAATCTCCAGTTTCTTTTAAAATTATCGTTGCATGTTTATGCAATAACATAAAGCGACGACGCACATTTTTACTTGGCTTCACACTATTCATGGACAAGTGCACTTGCTGATACTGGTTCATTGATGCATTTGTCTTCGGTACCTTTTTCTTTTTCTACAAATATTGAAATTATTTACACTTGTCAAAAACTTACAAATGTTAATGCAGTAATCATACAATATTCAATTATGTACGTGAATTTCAAATTTTAAATAAATAAGGAAATATATACCTCAATACCGGATGTGAGGATGACCATGTCTTCAGGACACGCTAAAAGCGGGCCAACAACTTGGCGCACAGTTTCAATTTCACTATCAATTGGCACCAAAATAAATGCATATTCCATGATAGTCCCGTCTAGCGAGACACGAACATATCCTGATCGAAGAGGCACTCCATGTACAGGCTTACTCATGTCTCCATCAGAAAAACCATACCAAAGGCTACCCTGTTATCAATACTGTCAACTGCCAACTCATATTTTTTCGGATCCTAAATTCAAAAAAAGAAAGAAATTTTGATAAACACTAATCTTGAAACTTCTGTAATTTGCAAAAATTTAAAAAAATGTTATTTTTATCTTTCCTCGAGTGGGCGGGAATAACATCATCTCTTGTAGAGGCTGGTTTATGTTTAAGTTTTCCTTTCTCTTCATCATCAGGTTCTTTTTCTTCATCATCATGTTCTTTTTCTTCACCATCATGTTCTTTTTCTTCATCCTCTAGAAAACTAGCTTTGTCTGAAAACAACGGTGAATGCATACTGGATACACTCATCCACGCCTTCATCTCAACAAGCCGTGAGTTAAAAAATTTCTCCGCTCTCTCATATCTTTCCTTAGCTTTCTGAAACTCTTCATCCCTTTCTCGATCACGCTCCAATAACTAAGCTTTCATAATCCGGTTCCTTTTCTATTTTGGTAAACTGAAATATGTAGATGGGTTTATAAAACTTCCTACACCTCTGACCTTCCCTGAATGCTCAGGGGTTTCCAATGCAAGAGTTAGCACATCTTCGCATCCAGACGGTTTGAACTCGCCTTTACGCTTCTTTTCCATTAACTCATCCTATCATCAAAATTATAATGAATCGTATAATGCACCTGGAAATAAAATACTTACAAAAGTTCAATTTACCTACATTTTTTTAAATTTCTTTCCCAATTCTGGATCAAGAATTTCTTCGTCAGTGGGACTACGCGCTATTTTCCATATAATTGTCCGATCAGGATCTTCTTCGGGATCCAGCCGGCCTGCTTTTACCTATTAAAAATAATTGATCAGAAATTAAACAAACATTGACAAGTATTCAACCAAAAAGAAAACTACAAGAAATTACAAGAATAAATGAAAATCATACTTCATCCTCTTGAACGCCAATATATATCCTTTCCTTGATGTTCGATGAGGATACTTTCGTTGCCTCACTCTCCCACTCTGCTCTTCACTAAGTGACTGCATAAAAATATTAAAATAAAATACTAGTCACTTAACAATATATTAATTTTATTTGTTGATTCATGGACGACTAAATGAATGCATAAAATATATAGTAAATTAATAAATAAAACGCATACCACCCAATCATAGGAGATTCTCATTGCGATGAATCGCTTCCAAACATCTTTACCAACAAATGCATACTTTCTCGGTGGTTTAGCAAGCTTCTTTTTTTTGTCCAGCAAATGGCTTCACATAATCAGATGTTAAATTTGACCTGAACTGTCTCCACTTGGCCGCTGCCGACTTCAAAATTAACCCCTCACTTTTCGGCGCCACTTTAAACATTTCCTAAATGACAAACAAGATTTAGAGTTGCAATTATATATGAGAAGTGTCCATTTACTATGAAATAGGACAAAAATAATATTTATTTATACCTGAATATCACTCCATATCTTGGCTTTTAAATCATCGTCCACTTTCGGCCAAGACGAAATATCAGGCACCATTGTCCTAGCACACATGCCTATATAGGACTGCAAATTGTGTCTACTATCTCCAACTGTAACTCCCAATCTATTGTACCTAATTTTTATTTTCTTTTCTTGAGCTTTTTTCATTAGCATCTTGTGCATAGGACAAACACCTCGCGTTGTACCCAAAATTCTTTTTTTGGATTCTCTACTAATACTTGGCTGTGGAACTTCAGACTCTGCCGGTGGGGGGTCTGTACCTTGTGGAACTTCTTACAATTGCTCATGGGGCTTCTTATTCTCACTTTTTTACTACCTTCATTGACTCGAGATTTTAGTTTCTTATGTTTATTCTTCTTGCTCCCTTGTTTAACTGGAGATTTGCCTTTTTCGTGGTTGTTTTACATCCTTTTATTTCACTAAAATTCCTGCAAATACATGTCAACATAATATATAACATTAGCTCTTCAAATCAATGAGTAAACAAGCGAACAATGAAGTAAAAAAATTAACTAATGCATGACATTTAAGCATTATTTGAGTAAACAATGATGTAGTGCACAACATTGGTATGAGTAAACAATTAAGCATATGATGATTATTAAATTTTCTAAAAATGGTAAACTAAAACTGCAACTTAAAACCAACTAGTAGAATTTTACATTAAATAATTATAAATTAAGATACATGATATCATCTTTTAAGCCAAATTCCCTTAACACTCTCTCTGATTTCCAATACTAGGCTCATCCTCATTGATAGAAACATTGATTCAGGGATTTCAGTATAGAATGCGGGATTTTCCAAACTCGTGTCTCCTAGGTCATCGTCATTATACACCTCGTGGTAGTCTTAATTCGTGGAGGTCAATACAATTGACCAGCTAGCATCTACCAAATCTTCGATATAGAAAACTTGCTTCACTTGGTCAACCGACATGTATTTTTCATTTTTGTGACCTTGTCGACTTAAATCAGCAAGTGTGAAATCAAGATCATCCACCTTGCACCTCTATCGCTATATGCCCATTTACACAAGAATAACGAGGCTTTAAAGGCATGATAAACTAACTCCCATATTTCTTCAATAATTCCATAAAATGCCATATCATTCTCCACGGGATTCAGATCCTTGGCACTGGGTACTTGGATAGTCTTAGCACCTACAAAAACACCACTATTTTGGACAACCATTGCAGCATCCCGCTCCTTTGTGAAATATCGGACTCCATCAACTAGATAACCTTTAAAAGTGAAAACAGAATAAGATGGCTTGCCAGCCAGCCATCTTGGCGTGTCCGAAACAACTTCTCCATTCTCGATCATTTCTGTTATGGATAAAAAACTAAGGTTATTATTTGCTATATTTATTACTAAGATTCGGGAGCTCAAGGCCTTTAATGGCTGCTCTCGTGTTTCGTAGCTTAATTCTGCCTTTTCGAGATGCCTACGTATCTCTGTGAATTAGAGAATTAAGCCAAAAAACGTAGTTCTGATCTGTGGGGTGAGGCCCCTTATATAGATGTTGGGAGTCCTTGAATTGGACTTGGTATAAGAGACTTGGTGGGCAAGTCTCATAATTAGAATGGACTTTGGAGTCCTAGATAGTAGGAAACTGATTCCTTATCCTTTTAGGTCCCCTTGAGGCTAATCTATAAGGATTTATATCCTTATCGGGACTCTTCTCAACAGCTGATTTTTCCCTTATTAATTAATTATGAAATTAATTAATAATCAGGGCTTTTGGGCCTTCTTTATTCCATCAGGCCTGATTTGGTCCATCAGGCCTGATCAGTATGTTAACCTTTCTGGTCTGAATGTCATACATCTTCTTATTGGGCCTAGCAGTCCACACCTTGTACAATTAATGCAGTATTTAATTATACTATCATAATTTATTTATCCCTATCATTTGCCCCCCAACTTTTGGGAAACATTGATTAGGTTTCACAGAAGTTAAGTCTATTCATTCCCTTACAAGGTTTCGTTTTTGCGTAAAGTGTGGAGCGACCCACACATTTACAATGAATTTTCCTTTTATTCAGGAATTATCTTAATTTCCAGGAATTTTTCCCTTATTTCCGGGATTTTTCCCTAATTTTCTGGATTTTTCCCTTAATTTCTGGATTTTTCCCTAATTTTCCGGGATTTATCCTTAATTTTCTAGGATTTTTCCCTAATTTTCTTAATTTATGGATTTTTCCCTAATTTTCTGGGATTTTTCCCTAATTTTCTGGATTTTCCCCAATTTTCTGGGATTTATCCTTAATTTCTTGATTTTTCAGATTTCCAGCCCTTTTTCGACCAGGATCCTAGTCGAAATTTCGACCTGGATCCTAGTCGAAATAGGGCTCAGCCTTGCCATCCTGGTCGAAGGAATTCGACTAGGATCCACGACCTGGAATTCGACCAGGATCCTAGTCGAACTTTCGACCTGGATCTAGGTCGAAAACTCCCCCACTTTTTTAACTCCTGGTCTTGAGCCTTATCGACTAGGATTTCGACCAGGATTCTAGTCGATATTTCGACCTGAATCCTGTTCGAAAATTCTTTGATTCTCTTGCTTCCTGGTCGAAAGAGTTCGACTAGGATCCACGACCTGGAACTCGACTAAGATCCTAGTCGAAATTCGACCTGGGTTTTTAATCCCCATTTTTGAAAGATGCTTGGTTTATTCGACCTCATTCCTGGTCGAAGTTTCGACCTCAATTCAGTCCCGTTATTCCAGCTATTTTCGGGTGTCTACTCGAAAGATTTCGGGCAGGATTCACGACCTGGAATTCGACCTGGATTCTGGTCTTTTTTACCCGTTATTTTCGGGTGTCTGCTCGAAAGATTTCGGGCAGGATTCATGACCTGGATTTCGACCTGGTTTCTGGTCTTCCACTAGCCTTCTTCATTTAGCTTTAATTTAGGGTATTGTATTTTCCAAATCCTAATTGGATTTGGGCCTGGCCTTTTTTATTGGGCCTTATTAAATTTTATTGAGCTTCTATTATTGGGCTTTTCCAAATCTTATTGGGCCTCTTTTATTGGGCTTTTTCAAATCTTATTGGGCCTCTTTTATTGGGCTTTACCAAATATTACTGGGCCTCTTTATTGATCTGGGCTTAATACACCCTGTTTAGAATGCTCTAGAATTCCTAGGAATATTCTGGAATATTCCTTTTTCTGGGCTTTTTCCTATGGGCCTTTGCCCTTAATGGGCTTTCGTCCCTTCAACTTCCTTTTCCTCTTATATAAAGGAATGAGGAAAGGCTACTACTCCTTACCTTCTCATTTCTAAGTTTTCTTTTTTCTCCTCCTGCTAAGATTCTCAGAGCAATAACATCAAGTCGGAGCTCAAAGCCTTTTTTAGGAGTGCTTCTTCAGGTAAAATTCCTCCCTTTGCTTTTCGTGTCTATTTTTCCCTTGTGTGCCATTTTAAGATAGCCTGTTTACGTGTCCCTTTTGCAGATGGCTGACAAGAAAATGACTCGCTTGGCCAAGATGAACGTGGCTAGAAAGTCTAACGAGTTCCCTATCCGATCGAGGTACACTTCTTTAATCGACATGATCAACACTCGAGGGGACGAGTACCCGTCTGATGCGTATCTGGATGCGCACGATCATATTAGTGCCTTACGGGACCCCAAGGAGCTGGAAAAGTTGAGCAGCTGCTACACATGAGAGGAGATCCCTCAAAGTGTATTCAATATGGTAATAACAAGCTGTAAGGATGAATTGGTAGTACCTTTGCTACATAGATGATACTATTGTATTTGAGTCTATCCCCTATAAACATAAAATGTACTGACACTGCTAGAAAAGCAAGAGTGTTAAAACTCTGAATGGGATCAAGTCATTTGACGAGATAGAGACAGTATAACTTTGGAGATGCCCAGCTAAGCGAATGTAATTGTGTGGTCGCAATTAGAGGAAAGAGTTATTCTTTGAAGCATTCGACGAACAGGATCGAAACAATACCACTAATGTCTCAAAGCCGTAGATTGGCACCATAGCCGTTGACTTGTCGTCGTCTATGGAACATGGTTATACTAAACGGATTAAGATACAAGGTGAAACATTCCATCTGAATTTGGTAGCCATTGAAGTAGATGACTTAGGAGGGTTCAAACCCTGAAGGGTACCGACTCTGGGAAACAAGTCATGATGAAAAACCTGATCGCATTTCTGTATGGATTTGTGGGGGATTGTTAGAGAAAATGGATTTTAGATCATAGTTTTTATTATGTTCTTGATGATAATCCTAAAATCTAATGATTGGAAATTGTTCCATGATATGTGAACTAAAATCTCCAATATAAATAATGATATATACACAATAGTTGAATACATGATTTAAATAAAATAGTTATGTATTTGTACCATCTAACATATATTAAATTTTAAACAAAATATAAATAAAAAATTATAAATTTAATAAAATAAAAAAAATTAAATACATTAATTTATAAATATATTTGTAGATAAATTATATATACAAAATTATCCACTAAATATTATGTCATAAGCGTGTGTTATAACATAATTAGGAGCATATATAACTAATTTATATACTTATTCATGAGCTATAACAACAAATATGTTCATGCATAATACTGATGAACCTGTTCACGAACTATATTAATGAAATTGTTCATGAATATTGTAATCGAACTTATTCGCGAACTTTCGAGCCGAACTATATTGTATTCAAGTTTAGCTCATTTATAAATTGAAATTTAAAATTGTGTTCATTTTCGGACTCATTTATAAATAGAACCAAACTTGAGCTAGCTAGCAAGAGAATCTCCAAAAAGTGTTCACAAAATAGTTTTTAATCCTTACCAAATCATATATATATGTGTGTATATATAAATCCTTTATTTAAACACAATTCCATGTCAACTTAGTAACTTTGTCCTTCAATAGTTAGCAAAATTTGAAAGTGCCTTGTGTTTCTTAAATTAAATTTCAAATAACTCTTAAACTAAAAAAAGTATTGATAATACATACTTTTTACACCTATGTATGTATTTTAACTATTTCAAGAATTTGTCGAAAGTTAGAAACCATATGACAACCCACCAACTCCAATTGGGAGGCAAATCAAGTTTGACAAACTCTTGAGAACCCCTAGTGGAGACTTTGTAGTATACACATGAATAACTATAAGTGTCTTTAAAATCTCAAGATATTAGAGAATGGTATTTTCCAGGATCTTATATTATTTTAACACTCCCCATCACTCGAAAGCCCATTTATGGGTCGAAGATTGGATCACGGGCGCCAATCTTTGGGGCATAAATTTGCCTTTTGTGTCTCTCATAAGTTGTGAGAAATGTTAGGGGTGGCAGGGATCGAACCTGAGTCCTCTGTCAGCCTACGCTCTGATACCTTGTCAAAAAACCAGTTACTCTAAAATCTCAAGGTATTAGAGAATGACCTTTTTCAGGATATTCTAGTATCATAACAATAAGCTGCATGATATGACTTTTTGAAGTGCAAATGACTTTGTTATCTAAACCATGAACACAAAACTTAATATATTAGTTCTCTAATTGTGTTTATATGATAATTTAACATTTTTAGGGGCGATGTAACTCTGTGTCGATAAGCCTGCATATTTTTGAACTTATTATAGTAGGTAGGCATTATTAGAGGGTGGTCATTTCATCTACCTTTAAACCTTTAGGTCAAAGAAGACGGTCTTTTAACCTTATGGCTTATAGTAGTTATACTTAGTGCCTCTTCCAGTAGGATATATTTCTCTATTACTAAGCAAATAATCATTTCAAAGACTTATATGCGGGAATACAATTTTTTAAAGGTATTTCTCATGTTATCATATCCACAAGTTAACTTCTATCAGAGGTTTTGAGGTTAGACCCTTGCTTCCAAATCTCACATAATTCTATTATAACCCAAATCATGATTGACTCTGCTTGCGCATTATATGCTTACAATCGTCATGCATTTCAATTTATCAAATATCTTACGCGACTCTACTTGGGCATTGGTCGTATGTGAGCCACAAAATTGAACAAGGACTCTACCTACCAATATATATCCTACCTCTCGGTAGAAAGTGCTCGGTATATGAACCAATACTATATACAACTATTTTTATAGCCGCCGGTGACTACAAGAAAAAGTTCAATAGACATCACACATTAGACATTAGTTACACTTACCACTGATGTTAAACAATTTAGTAACATCATCTCGCATTTTTCTGATGTCTTTACTATTTCAAGACATCGATTATTTTACAAACAATGTCTGAAATTACATAAAAAAATTCCAACTCAGTTCCCGCCTTAATATTTAATCCTTATCAAATTTTTCCACCTTTATTCCAAAATTTCTGACAGATGCCGGTCCCCTAAGCAGCGCTGGACTTTTCTCGGCCACAACCATTGGTCTCTAATACATGTCCTTTCAGATTCATCAAAAGTTATCATCACTCCTGTATGTTCCCTTGAACTATAGATGCTTCTCTTCTCCCTGGTTGAACTACTTCTACCACTAAAATGTCTCACTAGCTTCTTTACAATAGGTTTTTCCTTTAAAACCATTTACAATGTTTTCAAATGGATGTACAACAACACGTTAACATTTATGTTTGTAAGCATTTATGTGATTTTAATATAGTAAAAATTTACATGGGACATCGTTTCTTGAGATTATTTGATGCATGGATACTCTAGAAGTGGGAAAGAAACAATGTAAACCAAAATGTAATCCAATATCCAATTAAAGCATCAACAATGTACCCGAAATCACTTTACCTATGTTGGATATGTGCAAACATGATATTTTTTAAATGATAAAATGAAATATCTAGTTCTATCACATATGTGTGTTTAGGTTTTTGTATTGTCTTGTTGATACAATATTTATAATTTTTTATTTTTATCTTAATATGTATATGATAATATTTTACTAATATTATAAGTTATTCAAATAATTTTTACTAAAATATGTTTAACATTTAATAATATTAGGCTCGACCGATAATATCGTTTGAGTCCCAATCCAGGATCCCTACTAAGTGTAGACACGCACATACTATAAAATCGTTTGAGTCCCAACCTAGGGATCCCAACTTAGTATATATATATATATATATATATATATATATATATATATATTCTCCTAAAAGCACAAAATGTACCACAAAAACGAGATAAAAACATAGGGTTTGAAGAGGAAGTTGCACTTCCTCAAGAACGATACTTTACTGAGAGGTACGCCTTGGAAGATCGAATACCAAACTTCGCTTAAAGGGAATCAAGGAATATAGTAAAAGACGTGAAATTTAATCGATTGTGCCAAACCCCACACTCAACTCTCGTTCATATCAACATTATATATATATATATATATTCCTTTTAATTGTTAGAAGCCAAGGACAAATTTATTTATCAATCACCCTCAATTAGTTTTGAGCTTAATTACTAATATCTGTCATTTATTTTTTATAAAACTTGTTCTATAAAAATAATATAATAGATATATGATGTTAAACAGATAACACACTTGGTATTTAACAACATACACATCATTTGTTTGCATTAAAGAGAAGCATATTACATATATTAACATCCATCATAGATAATATATTGGCGGCAATTAGGTAAGTAGAAATCAATTGTCTAAAATAAAATTGTTGTACGTACATTACACTCTTGCGAAATCAATCTTTATTATGAATATATTCATTATCAAAATCAACCAGTTGTTGGTCGAACAAAGACTAGTCGAAAATAGCTAAATTTGACCGAATTTTTTTGGTCGACTTTAGCTAAATTTGAGCGATTTTGGTCGAAAATAGCTATTTTTGACCAACCAGTTGTTGGTCGAACAAAGACTAGTCGAAAATAAGGGGTGCGGCCGAATTTAGCTAAATTCGACCGAATAAATTCGACCAACTAAATTCGACCGAAATTGGTTGCAAAAACTCATCCCAAATTTTTTTTGACAAAATTTCTAAATTTCGTAAAAATTCAAAAATCCCGCCCACAATACTAAATTCGACCAAATCTGGTCGTAATAAGTTTTCTAAATTCAACCAAATCTGGTCGAAATAAGTTTTCTAAATTCGATCAAATTTGGTAGGCTTTAGTAAGCGCCAGATTTTTAAAAAACAGCAGCAAAATGCAGCAGAATGCATTTTGTTGCTCAATTTTTTTTGGAATTTTTTACTAGATTTTTTATAATGTAATATTATAAAATAATAACGGACACAATAGTAATTTTTATTTACTATTATTAAAATTATATAAATATGTAATATATATTTTAAAATACAACAATTTATATCCTTTAATAACATATTAAAAATCAAATATTATAAAATTAACTCACCCAAATGATAAATAAATATGAAAAAATTGAAAATAAACTTAAATTGGTTCACATACATGAACTAATTAATACAAGTCTTATTTTACTTCTAAATTTTCGGAAATGAATTTGCCGGAGGTGATGGCATAAACTCTCGTCGGAGGTGATGGAGTTGAACTTGCCGGAATTGTTGTGAAATGGTGAACTCGCCGGAATTGTTGTGAAATGGTGAACTCGCCGGATTGGTGTGAATCGAATGAATTCACCGGAATTGGTTTAAATTAATTTGCCATTTGGAGAAATATAATTAGAGGAGATTTAGTATGAGAGATGTGTGCGTGCGTATATATATATCTATATATATATATATTATTTGGAATATACAAAATATGGATGAATGTGTATGTAGTTAGAGAGTAAGGTTAAGTATGAGTGTAATTTTTTATAAGGGAATGAAATTGAATGGAGAATATAAAGAGAAAGAGATGAGGGTGAAAAATTGAATGGTTGGGATGAAAGGATGGAGAAATAAATGAATGATCAAGATTAATTCAAGTTGGCAATCTATGTGCTTTCTTCTCAGCCAATAGAAGCGTGTCAAATGACAATTCTGAAAAGTGCTAAATTCGACCAATAATGGTCAAATTTACTATTTTTAACCAGATTTAGTCGAAAATAAAACACGAATAAATTCTACCATTTCTGGTCGAATTTAGCAGTTAATTTTGACTAATTTGGTCGAATTTAGCACCTAAATTTGACCAATTTTGGTAGAATTTAGTAACTAAATTTAACAACTATTGTAGTATTTAATGCATATGACACATATATTTGTTAAAATATTTAAGATTTTAATATTTAAATAGATTGATTTTTCACAAACACTCTTAATTTAAATATATATTTTTGTGATATGACAAAATGTTAAAAAAATATTAGGTTTTCTATTTTAACAGTCAACCAGTAGTAATCGTCATTTATTACTAGTGTCTAACCCTATATTGATATTTCAAAGTTCAATTAGGTTAAAAACCAGATCAATTTAACAAAAAAATTGAATTCTTTAAACTATTAGGTTAGGGGGTTTTTTAAATTGGCAAGGAGGTTTATTCTGTTACACAAAATCAACCAAAATAACAGAGCGGAAAACACATATACAAAGATTTGCCTCCTATACACATACTAGTAATCTATATACATACAGAGAAGAAAATGAATACTAGTAAAGGAATACAGAGAAGGCACATACTAGTAAAAGATTTGCTAATTTCTTCATCTTCATTTGTAATCCACCGTTCGATTAGACTGAAGTTCGCCGCCTCTTTACAGAGTGAGGAGAGGGAGTAAAAAACCCTAGTTTGTTTGTGTCTTTGTGTCTCGACCCAATCCTCTGATGTGTCTGCTTTTATATTTTCCATAAAAAAATAATTAAAATATAGTATTGGATAATGCGCTACTTATGCACCATTTAAAATTACAATATTATTATATCACTATAATAATATTATAGTATATATTGAGATGAATTTAACATACTTGATAGCTAAAACAATTATTCTGAGAAATCGCTGTAATCATCTTCACAATTGTTACTATCTTCGGTTTTTGAAGATCCTTCTTCTTCGGATTCATATTCCGTTTCTTCTTCCGGGGTTTCATCACCATCATCTAAATCTACTCCAATTCCACTTTCATCATTTAGATGTGTTGGAATATCATTCATGCTAATATTGAGTAGAAGTTGTATTGTTATCCAAATTTATATTTTGTACTTGATAAAAATGCAAAGGAGCAGACTGGAGTCTTTTTTCTAAAACAGTATCAAGCCTAAGAATTCTATCTGGAAGAAGATCAAGAAGATCATGCCTCTGAAGAATTTTGAAGAAGCTTGGAGTTGAATAAATCTGTTTGGAGAAAAATGTTCTAAGTCAAGATCTCTACAAGACACAGATTTAATGTTATAGAGAAGTCATTCGAGAACTCCAGAATGGCTTATCGAGAAGTCATTCAAACTCCGGAGAGTACCGATGGCTGAGCAATATCTACTCGATGGATGAGCAACTTCTAATGGATGGATGAACAGTGTCTACTCAACGGATGAGCAATATCTACTCGATGGATGAGCAATATCTACTCGATGGATGAGCAATATCTACTCGATGGATAAGCCATCACTACTCAACGGATAAGCAATATCCACCGGGAGTAGAGAAGTCAGGAAAGCTACTCGAGAACTTAAGAAGACATCGACAAGTCATTCCTTCACTAAAGAACTCAGAGTTATCGACAAGCCTATATTCATTTGAGAACTCAGAGATATATACAAGTCAAAGTGAAGATATGAAGACTAGAGATCTCGACAAGATGAAGACCTCTACAAGCCAAATTTATTATGGAGTGCTAGAGATCTCGATAAACCTATGTACTTATCGAGATGTTAAGTGTTCTATTAATTCAAACTGGAGATCTCGAAGTACAGTCTCAAAGTACAGAATTGCAGATCAGTTTAATATCCAAGATAAACAATCAACAAACAATCCAACAGCTGGATTGACAAGTCTACAAAAAGCAGCTTGAAGAGTGTGCAAGATCAATGGCAAAGATTAACTGACAGAGGAAGATTAAAGTAAACACGGGATGCCAAAGATATGCTAAGCCAGAAATGGAAGATTTGCTTTTCTATAAATAGAAATGACAAGTGACAGTTTAGAAAAGTTAATAGCATGTTTATTATCCATTGTGTAAACCATCAGTTAACTGAGATATAAAGTTAACACTGCTCCTCTAGTTAGAAGTAACAATTTAGATCAATTTAAAAATTTTATGTAATTTTTCTAAATCACACTTTTTTGTGATTTTTTCTGATGACTAAAATCAACATATCTTAACATCCATGCGGTTGGATCGTCAAAAAAAATTTAAAAAAATTATTTGGTTAATCGGGAACGAATCTCGTTATAGGGAGCATGACTTTTTCTTGATTTTTCTATTCCTGACATGCAGGATGAATTTGATATTATTTTTTGTAATTTTTTCTTAGGACTAAAATCGATATATCTTAACATATGTGTGTTGGATTGTCGAAAAAATTATTTAAAAATTTATTTGTTTAATGGGGAACGAATCTCGTTCTAGGGAGTATGACTTTTTCTTCAATTTTCTATTCCAAACATCCAAGATGAATTTGAATTTTTTTGTAATTTTTTTTTAAGTCTAAAACAGATATATGTTAAAATATGTACGGCTGGATCGTCGAAAAAAGTTGAGTATCACTATGATTGGCCGATTGGCCAAGAAGAATATTGTCTACCAGTTTCACCAAATGGTTGAAAGCCATCAACAGAAAGTCTGAGTCTAACATTTCTCGTCTCTGTCGAAAAATAGGAATTTAAGAAGCCTTTATCATATTTTCTTTGATTCATCCAACCTCGATCATTATCCATATTGAACTTTCTAATAATCTAAAAAAGCATTCACAACTAAAATATATGTTACGCAAAACTAAACTAAACTAACAATGTTAGCAATAGAAAATTATGTTGCTTATATTATAAACTAATGTTAGTGACATGAAAATATAATTATAAAAATTACGGAGATTTAGGTAATTAACAATCACGACACATATATAAAAAATTAAAGAGAACCAACTCATTATATCAAACTACATAACGAAATTAACATTAACAAAGATATTTATTAAAAAATTGTAATGACTTATACATTCGTTAGCAAAATAATTAATCGACTATATTAACAAAAGAAATCTAACTAAATATTCAAGAGTTAAACCGTAAACTTGCATAAAAACTAACCTTAGAAATAGAAAATTAATCTTAGTGGTAATTGATACTTTTAATTTGCTAGCGTCGAAGAGTTTGCAGGAGGAAGAAGAACACTGCTGAAAAGTTTCAAAATGTGTATTGTTAGTTATTTAGTCATACAATAAGCCGTTGAAAAGTACGGGGTGGTTACATATTAAATTCGCTTACCTACGGATTAGTAACAGAATCTATTTTAACCGATCCAAAATTACAACGGTTTAGTAACGGAAATAGTATAACCGATCTAAAATTATAACGGTTTAGTATCGAAACAAGAGAATAAACTTTTGCAACAGATCACCAACGTATTACTAACGGAATTGCCAACAGAACTACCCACCGAAAATGTCGTTGGGAGGACGTTGACAATTCCTTGGTAAACGGTTGTTATGTCGTTACAACTCCGTTAGTAAATATCCGTTGCAAGTTCATTGGTAGTTTTGTTGCTAAGTTCTGGCGGGCTAATTCCGCGCCTACTAATACTAACGAATATTTCTGTTGGCATATAAACGTTAGTAAACCGTCGGCTTTTCGTTAGCATATCATTGACTTTTCAACTTTTCTATATCCGTTAGCAATCTGTTAGAAATTGCCAACAAAATGTTTTCCGTTGGTAACCTTCGTTGGTAAAACTAAGAATTCTTGTAGTGACATAGAGGTGATGAAGCTCCCAATTTCCTTTTACTGCAAGTGCGAGTTGTGAACAAATTCTTTCAATTCGAGTCACTCATGCAAACACTTCATCAAAGTCTATACCCTGCTTCTGCAGGTATCACTTAGTAACAATTCTGGATTTATGGTTTATAATGTTCTCACTTGCATCTCTTTTAATTTTGTAGATGATTTTAAGTCGATAGGTTTTTGACCTTGTGGCAGCTCCGTTAATTCCCAAGAGCCGTTTCTTTCAACTTGCTGCTTCAGTATAATTTGCTGGTTTATTTATTCCCATAAGATAAAATTCCTCGTTCTCAAACGTCAATCTGTTCAGAATCAACATAGAACTCACTAAGAGGTCTGAAATTTTGAGCTTTATCGTTATATTCAGATTTCGAAATAGAATTACTGGCACTTGATGTATTACTGGATGATCCATTATTATGACCTTCATCTGCATTTTAGAAGGCAAATAGGTAGAGTGCCAAACAGCTTCTCGCAAGAAGGCTTTTAAAAGGCTTTGAGACACTACGCCATGGAGGCCTACCCAACCTTTCATCTTGATCTTATTATTGCAAACAAAAACTTATAATATCCTTAAAAATTATGTCTATTGCAATCCCTATTTTTTTTGATGTTGTAGTATAGTAACAATGTGTTATCATAACATATATAAAGATGAATTTTTATTTTTAATTTAACTAAATAATAATTATTTACATAGAAATTAATTGGTAATAAAAATATAAATTCTTTATTTTTCACACTTAATAATATGTTATTAAAATCAACAATAATATTTTTATAAACTAATAAATTTAATGATAATTTAAAGCCACATAAAAAAATATTATAAAATTAAAAATACCTATTCCAAAAATATCAATTACATTAATTATTTTATACAACAAATGAATATGTGGTGTAATTAAAGTTCAAAAAATTAACCAGTCATTAGTGGAGAGATTTACAATATATTTATGAATTAATTTTTTTTTCATAGTCAATGTTAGAAATCAAATTTAACTATGTGATTTAAGATAATTTCCGTTCAAATCTTATAAGATCAAATTTATTAAAAAAATGAATAATTTTAATATGGATAGAAGAAAAATGAAAAAATGGCGGACAACTCCCATAGTAATGAAATTTCTGTAGTGGCAAAATTGCCCGCCTTTAGGTTTAGAAATGGATGTTTCTAAGTGGTTTCTTTGTTCTGGAAGGGTTTTTATGGCCCAAGACTATATAAAATAGGGATTTGTATATCTGGGCTCCTAATCAGTTTGACTTGTATTAACTCTCTATTTTTTCAAGACAATTGCGAGTGTGGTTAGTGTTATATTTTTGCTAAACGATTTAAGATTTATATTATTTTATACATCTACCAATATATTTTAAAGATTTATATTATTTTATACATGTACCAATATATTTTAATCTCGTCTGATTATATTCTTTTGCTGTTATTGGTGTTTTCATTTCGAATTTGGTGTTTTTGTAAATGAAGGCTGTTCCAGAAGTTTTAAATAAATTCAGAACAACCTGGACATTTTGTATCTTGACCACTTGAAATTTCCTTGGTATGTTGTAAAGGTATTATGTTTAGAAGAATATCAGAGTTTTATTATGAAATTAACGTGGTTTGAAATATTAAGTTGTAACTCAAATAACTTTCTTTTTGAGGAAAATTCGAATAACTTTGTATATAATTCTTTTAAAAATATACTTGCAAGTCATGGCTCAAGAGAAGATTGAAATTGCCAAAGATGTCACTGAAGTAAGTTACAAAAATACACACCGACACATACACACACAAAAGCATTATATTCTAGTAATGTTCAGTTAGTTTGCTTTGTTTTTTTGTGCTAAATTTTAATATTGTTTGAACGATTGATCGGCAAAAAACCATTACTGTACCTCAACCATGTAACAGATGGTTGTGTTGTCCATTGTTTTGGAATAAAAACTACAATTCGTTAGTAATTAATGCTAGGATTTCTGTGATTCGAGTTTTAATGATTGTTCTCGCGGTGGGGACTGGTTGTCCTTGCAATATACTTACGTATCTCTGTGTTATAGGTAATCAAAGAAAAAGCATAGTTCTAGGTCGAGGGGTAGAGCCCTTTAGATAGAGGTGAGTGTAGGGTTGGACTTGTATTGGTAGACTTGGTGGACAAGTCTCCCACTTAAATGGTAATTAGGACTCCTGTAAGGAAAGGGATTCTAGATCATTTCTTGTAGGAGTTAGTTTTCATGTTGGACGTTATTTATCTATTCTTTCGACCATATTTGGTCTAGTCCGTGAACAACTCATATTCGTGGACCTTGACGACCTTGGCTCGTGGGTCCTGACAACTTGGGCCGTCTTTAGTCTATAATATGCCTTGATCAACCGAATTATATTTGAATTTGGACAAGATTTACAGGCATAATGAATGCGGAATTTAATGTGTCTTTAGGATTTATTTTATATCCATATTATTTGTCCCCCAAATTCCGGGGAAACTACACGAGTTTCCGTGGAAGTTATAATAGTCTATTCATGACTCGAGGTACTTTTGGCCCTTCATGGGTATCGGCCACTCATAGGTATCGTTGTTTTATCTTAAAGTGTGGAGCGACCTACACGTTTATAATGACTTATATTTTTAGTGTGAGTAAACTCACTTAGGGCCTTTGCATAGGGTAATCGAATAGTGTTTGACATTAACAGTTCTGATCGGGACTAAAAAATGAGCGTTTATCACCCCTTAACCTTCATCAAGGTTAATTATAGGCTCAAATGCTGCTAACAGGCCCTAATCGGGGTAATCAAAACTTATTGGGCCTAATTTCCAAGTACAAGCTGTTAATTAGGCTTAAAATAAACTAATTTTAAACTAGAGTATGCTAATTGGCCTTAATCGAGGCTAATCTATCCTAATCGGGGCTAATTTATCTTAACCATGGCTAATTAGTATGCACAAGGCACTAATTATCCCTAATTCACACTAATCATGTACGCGAATAAGTTAAACGACCCTAAACCAGGATAGTGTTAGGTAATGAATCACATACAGGGGGGGGGTGAACGTGTTTTTCTGATTTTAAGCTTTTCTTGAAAGTTGATGGTTGAACAAAGTAAATTAAATCTTTTATATAAAAGTGTTGATGCAAAATTTAAACTTGTAAAAACTAAAGAACACAGATCTTCAAAACTCGCTTAATTTTGTATTAAAATTAAGACTGTTTGGCTACAAAATTTCTAAGCTCTTTGATGTTAAAGAGCTCAGCTTCTTCTTGAGAGTGTTACAAGAATTTTGATCTGAATTGTTGCAACTAACTAAAAGACCAGTGTTAACTTTATAACTCAGTTAACTGTTGGTTTACAAAGTGGATAATAAACATGATATTAGCTTTTCTAAACTGTCTTGTCATTTCTATTTATAGAAAAGCAAATCTTCCTTTTCTGGCTTAGCATATCTTTAACATCCCGTGTTCATTTTAATCTTCCTCTGTCAGATAATCTTTGCCATTTATCTTGCACAATCTTCAAACTGCTTTTTGTAGACTTGTCAATCTAGCTGTTGGATTTTTTTTTGATTGTATATCTTGAATATTGAACTGATCTGCAATTCTGTACTTTGAGACTGTACCTCGAGATCTCCAGTTTGAATTAATAGAACACTTGACATCTCGATTAGTACATAGGCTTATCGAGATCTCTAGCACTCCATATTAAGTTTGGCTTGTAGAGGTCTTCAGCTTGTCGAGATCTCTAGTCTTCACATCTTCACTTTAACTTATCGATAACTCAGAGTTCTCTATCGAGTGTAGACTTGTCGATTACTCTAGGTTCTCTAGTGAAGGAATGACTTATCGATATCTCCAATCTTCATTTCTTCAATTTTGCTTGTCGATATCTTTTTGAGTTCTCTAGTAGCTTTCCTAACTTCTCCACTCTGAATTCATTCATTTCTTCTATCACGGTGGATATTTCTCATCCGTCGAGTAGTGATTGTATCCCGACGGATGTGTCTAATAGTAGTCATCCATCGATTAGCCAAACTACTATCCCGATGGATATTCCTCATCCGTTGGTACTCTCTGCATCTTGAATGACTTCTCGATAAGCCATTATGGAGTTTTCTATAACATTAAATCTGTGACTTGTAGAGATCTTGACTTAGAGTATTTTTCTCCAAACAGATTTATTCAACTCAAAGCTTCTTCAAAATTCTTCTAAGGCATGATCTTCTTGATCTTCTTCCAGATAGAATCCTTAGGCTTGATACTATTTTAGGAAAAAGAATCCAGTCCGCTCCTTTGCATTTTAATAGACTTTAAGTGTTACAAGTACAAAATACAAATTTATATAACAATACAACTTACTCAGGATTGATCCCAAGCTTAACTGATTACTGAAAATAAATGTTCATTAATCTTCTACTCAGATCAGATGTCCATTTGACTTGCTTCATACTTTGATCAGATATGATAATGACATTGTTATCTCCAGTAATCTTTGACATTATCAATTATATATTTCAATCTCCCCCAACTTTTTAATTATGAAATTATGCACAAGTTTTGATTGATGATGTAAAAACTTTAACTAAATGCTGAAACCAATCTTCCCATATGGTCTTCTTTTGTTGAGTTGCATTTAGATTTATTCTTCTCTCCCCCTATAATCTTCCCATCTAGTCTTCTTTTGTTGAGTTGCATTTAGATTTATTCTTCTCTCCCCTATGAAGAATAGGGTATTTTATTATCCAGAAACATCCATCAACTATTTTGGCAGGCATTTAGATATATTCTCCCCCTTTTTGACATTATCTCCAGGTAGAAAGATCCAGCTAGATGCACATTGTTCAGGCTACTGTCATTGTCCATTTAGAACATTGTCTGCAGCTTCAAGCTTCAGTGAGATTTGTGGTGATGAGTTTATCAAATAGAATAGAGGTTTCACTTAGATCTGCAGAAAAAGACTGTAAAAAAAATCCTAAGCTCTCTGTTCTTTTGAATAAGCAGTCTCACTACTTCTCAATGCACTAGTCTCATGAATTTTGAGAGTCAGAGTTTTCTCACAAGGATTACTAAATCCATACACTCATCTACCTCTCCTTTTGCCAGGAAGGATCTTGTCTCTCTTATTCTCTGTTTTTCTCTAAATCTTTTCTCTTATTCTCACATGAAACGCTCAGTTGTGTTTGACTTACAGAAATAAGAGGTGGCTGAGAAGAGTTGTCTGTGATCATATGATTAGGGGTAATCCATATAGGTTTAATCATACTCATTTCATCAGAAAAGAGAATATTAGCTTGAAGTTGTAAGGTGAATGAATCATTAAGAACACCTGTGACTAGGGTCATAGTTTGACTCACAGATTGCTCTGTGGTTTTGATAGTGTGTTGTTCCTCACTTGTAGTGGGAACCTCCACCTGAATTGGAGGGAA
This sequence comes from Apium graveolens, assembly GCF_009905375.1. NCBI lineage: Eukaryota > Viridiplantae > Streptophyta > Magnoliopsida > Apiales > Apiaceae > Apium > Apium graveolens. The sequence continues at coordinate 286,118,419 of NC_133652.1, read as the reverse complement.
TTTGACTAGGTTACTATCATGTACCCCAGCCTCAAACCCTTATGTATCTTGCAACAAACTGGCACATAGATGTGCTATACTTGCCCTTTTTATGACATTGTCATAGGCAATTATACTTCTAGTTTTAACTGCTATGGTAGCTTGTGCCAGAGTTATGAGGGGAGTTGTTCCTTCTTGAGGACCTCCAATTGAATTGGAGAGGATTTAGATGGCTTCCCCTCAGGAGTACTACCCACAAATCTTTCAGTCTGTGAAGACTGTTTTGCACATGAAGGTACATTAGGAATACTCATGGGATGTTCAGTAAAAACTGATAAATTTTCCATGTTTGTGGTAGTTTCTCCTCTCAAACAACAAAATAATCTGAAGAACATTATGAGATTGTTGTCCTTTTATAAAAAGATTTCTTTTGAGAGTCACCTGAGTGGGATTGTGTTTGAGTTTGTGTTTGTGTTGCTGTATATGGGAGAACTGCAGTTAGGTTTAGAGATGATTTAGCTGTATTTTAACACAAATACCTGTTGATTGAAAATTTGAATTTCCTGTTGTTGTCTGAGTGAATTGTGTTGGACTTGTAATACATTGAACATATCTGGAGTTTTGATTAGGCATATGCATTGAGACACACAGTTGCAAGCATTATGATAGGAAAACTAATAATTAATTAATTTGTAAACACGAGACAATAATGACATAAACAGTCAAGCAACAATAAACAAATTGATAAAGAAGAAGTGAATTTTCATTAATATTAAACACATAGTACATTAAGATTCAGATTACATCAAGTATATCCTAATCCTAACTACTCTAATTTGGGCTTCTTCTCCTCGGCCTCCAACCTCCTTGCCCTGCGCTGGTAAGCTCTGGAAATGGAGTGTGCAAGAGAGATGATCCTCTCCTGCAACTCCAGAGCAGCAAGGCGTTGCTGCTCAGCTACCCTTGCTCGTCTCTCCAGCTCCAGAGAGACTTCCATCTCAAAGAAAAGAATGTTGATTTGATCATCCCATGAGAGTTCGTCAAAGAGCTCACGTGGAATACCAAATGGGCTGCAAAAAACCCCCCTGAGATGGACACGAAGTCCGAAAGAATCAAAGTATATTTGGTCGTCAGCTAGATGATGGACAGGCTGGTAAACTCCATTAATAAGTCTGTAGAACACTGGGGCATCCATTTGAAAGAGAGAGAGATGAATAGGAGGTGAGTTTTGAAAATAGATGTTTATTGAGAATAAGAGTAGTGATGAATGATAAAGAGTGAAGTATTTTAATTTATAGAGGAAGTAAAGATAGAAACCAAGAGACTCTTGAGTTTCCCGAATAATAAGAGTAATAATCATATAAACATACTTGAAAGTTAGAAATGACTAGTTGCTATTCCCCCTGCAAATACTCAAGAATCTTAGTTCACTATTTAGGATAACTACTCCCCATACAAATAAACAAGTACTCCGTACACAAAAAGTAACTCCTCCTATCGGCATACAGTCAAATAAATTTAACCATTATCAGCTTTCTCAAAATACCAGATATAATGTACTAGTCTACTTACATTAGGCTAACATATTTCCACAAAAAAAATATTGCACATAAGCACGTAAATGTGTCAATAAGTCAGAGTAATTATAGACAAAGTATGTCAAAAGTATCTTGCTGAACATAATTTATGAATAAAATTATTTCTGTTTTTTATACTTTTTGCTTCTTTTGATCTATTATTACTAACTTTATATAGTTAGAATATGAATTAATAAATATTCAGTTTGCTTAGAATTTTGAGAAATTCCAAGTTAAAATATTTGAGAAGTCTGGGTATTTATAGTAAAAGTAAATGACTTGTCGAGAACTCAAAAATAGACATTTGAAGTTTGTCTATGGAGAAGTCATTTTGAGAAGCGAAGTACATGTCGAGAAGTCATTTTAAATTACTCTTATAGAGAACTCAAACTTGACTTATCGAAATGTCAAATAAATACCCAGATTGTCCAAAAAGTGGACTGAACTGATTCTACTTTTATTTGAATAAATTCAAAATAAAATTAGAGTAAATTTTCCAAAAGTATTTACCAAAATAATTTATCAATTTGAATTATATCAATCCGGAGTTATTGATAAGTCAAAAATTATACTTGTAGAGAACTTTGTGAATGAACATTACTAGAGAACTCTACAAGGACTTATCGATAAGTCATTTTAAGCCTCTTGAGAAGTCACTCGAGATGTCAGTAAATTGACTTATCGAGGACTCACTCGAGAAGTCCTAAAATGACTTGTCGAGAAGTCAATTTATACTTACTGTGAACTCAGTTCTTTGAATACTTTTGGTTAATGCAATTCTGCCTTGTGTTAATTTTACATATTAAGGATGTAAATTAACAACTAAGCAGTTTACATAGAATTTAAAAAATTCCAAGTTAATTATGAATTTGAAAAACAAATTTGCAGAGATTTCTGAAATTTTTATAATTTATATTTCAGTTAATTTCCAATTTAATCAAATTAATTTTGATTTATTGGAGATTAATCTGCTGCAAAACATTAGCTGAGTTCTTGCCTTAGGATGAAAAGTTAAGCATTCCAATTTTACCTACAAGTCTAGTGAAAGTTGCTTCATCCAAAGGTTTAGTAAAAATGTCAGCTAATTGTTTTTCTGTTGGTACAAAAATGAGCTCAATGGTACCATTAGTAGCATGTTCTCTAATAAAGTAGTACCTCACATCAATGTGCTTTGTCCTAGAATGATTAACTGGATTAGCTAATATAAATATAGCACTAGTATTGTCACACATAATAGGAATTTTGTGTAACACTAGACCATAATCCATTAGCTGATTTCTAATCCAAAGCACTTGAGCATAATAACTTCCTGCAACTATGTATTCAGCTTCAGCTATAGAAGTTGATACAAATTGTTGTTTCTTGCTGTACCAGGATACAAGTCTTTGTCCAAGAAATTGACAGCTTCCACTGGTACTCTTTCCGTCAACCCTGCATCCAGCAAAATCTGCATCTGTGTAGGCAACAGCTTGAAAACCAGTTCCCTTAGGATACCATAATCCCAAGTTTGGAGTCCCCTTCAAGTACCTGAGAATCCTTTTTACAGCCATCAAATGTGATTCTTTTGGATTGACTTAAAATCTTGCACATAGGCATGTTGCAAACATGATGTCTGGTCTACTTGCTATTAAGTAAAGCAATGATCCAATCGTCCCTCTGTAGCTTGAGATATCCACACTCTTCTTTTTATCTTCATCCAACTTTGTTGCAGTAGACATAGGTGTAGATGCAGGTGAAGAATCAACCATTCCAAACTTTTACAATAGATCCTTGACATATTTAGTTTGAATGATGAAGATACCATCACTTCTTTGGCTTACTTGAAGCCCAAGAAAGTAACTCAGTTCCCCCATCATACTAATTTCATATTTACTTTGCATAAGCTTGGAGAATCTTTGGCACAACTTCTCATTAGTAGAACCAAAAATGATACCATGCACATAGATCTGAACTAGGATCATATCTTCACCATGTTTCTTGTAGAAGAGAGTCTTGTCTCTAGTTCCTCTAGTAAAACCACGCTTCAATAGGAAATCTGAAAGTGTGTCATACCAAGCTCTAGGTGTCTGTTTTAGTCCATATAGAGCCGTGAGTAACTTATATACAAAATTTGGAAATTTTGGATCCTCAAAGCCAGGAGGTTGTTGCACATAAACTTCTTCTTCTAGCTCACCATTTAGAAAGGCACTTTTGACATCCATTTGATATACTTTAAAGTTTGAATGTGCAACAAATGCTAGAAAAATTCTTATAGCTTCAAGTCTTGCAACAGGAGCAAAAGTTTCATCATAATCAATTCCTTCTTCTTGTGAGTATCCTTTTGCGACCAACCTTGCTTTATTTCTGGTAACTATACCATTTTCATCCATTTTGTTTCTGAACACCCATTTTGTTCCAATAATGCTTCTATTTTTTGGTGCAGGAACTAACTTCCAGACTTTGCTTCTTTCAAACTAATTCAGATCTTCCTGCTTGGCAGATATTCAGTCATGATCCAGTAGAGCTTCATCAACTTTTTTAGGCTCTACTTAAGATAAAAAACATGCATGTAGGCACTCATTAGCAGTTGTACTTCTAGTCCTCACACCAGCATTGGGATCACCAATAATTGCATCTCTAGAGTGACTTCTATCCCACTTCCATGTGTGAGTTTGTTTACTTGTACCTTCATCATCTTCTTCATTATTGGTATGACTGGTAGATCCTTATTCTCTTTCTCCCCCTGAGTTTGTCCTATCAAATTCAGGTGTTTGAGATGAGCTTCCATTCCCATGATTTTCCTGTTCAGTAGTCTCTTCAATCATCAACTGTTGTGCATTAACTTCATCTTCTACATCAGAATCACTATCAATGTTAAGTTTTTCAAATGCAAGGGCTTCAGCTTCATTACCATCAATGCATTCCAAGCCTGGACACTTTTCATCATTAAAGGTCACATCTGTGCTTTCCATGATATTCTTTTGATCAATCACATAGACTTTGTAGGCTATTTTTTCTAGTGAATATCCCAGAAAAATTTCTTCAAAAGCCTCTGAGTCAAATTTTCCCACATATTCAGAGTTGTCTTTCAAAATGTAACACATGCTTCCAAACACATGAAGATGCTTTATAATAGGCTTTCTCTTGGACATGATTGAGTAGGGTGACTTGCATGTGCCTTATTAATGAGATATCTATTGTGAGTATAGCATGTAGTGTTTACAGCCTCTTCCCTGAAACTTGTTGGGAACTTGGCATCTTGCACCATTGTTCTATCAGCTTCAACCAATGTTTTGTTCTTTCTCTCAACTACCCCATTTTGTTGAGGTGTTTTGACAGCTGAGAATTCTTGAACAATGCCTTTGCCTTTGCAGAATTCACTTAATGTAACATTTCTAAATTCTGTTCCATTGTCACTTCTCAGTCTTTTCACAGAATTATAATCTTCAGTTGTTTTTCTATCTTCTTGATGTGCTCAATTATGATATGTGGAGTTTCATCTTTAGAGTACATGAACTCTATCCAAGTGTATCTTGAGAAATCATCCACCATCATAAGTAAATATCCGTTCCTTGAAATTGACAAGACATTCACTGGCCCAAACAAGTCCATGTGAATAAGCTGCAAGGGTGCACTAATAGAATTCACAGTTTTTAACTTGTGACTAGATCTTTTCATCTTTCCTTTCTGACAAGCTTCACAAACTTCAACTTGAGCAAACTCCAGCTTGGGCATGTCTCTCACTAACTCCTTTTTGACTAAGTTGTTAATTTCTTTGAAATTCAAGTGAGACAGCTTCTTATGCCATAGCTTGCTTTGTTCTTCCGATGCTTTAGTGTAGAAGCAGCAAATACCATCCTTATTTGTTGAGTCCAAGTCTGCAACAAACAAGCTTCCTTTCCTTGCTCCTTTCAGAGCAATTTCACCAGTTTTCTTGCTGATAATGGTGCATTCTTCTTTGTTGAATAAAACTTCAAAGCCTTTGTCTGCAAATTGGCTAACACTGAGAAGATTCACCTCAAGACCAGCTACTAGTGCTACATCATCAATGACAACATTTTCAGAAACAATCTTGCCATATCCCATTGTGAATCCTTTCTTGTTGTCTCCAAAGGTCACCAATGGGCCAGCTTTCTCCTCAAACTGTGATAACAGGGCCTTATCACCTGTCATATGTCTGGAACATCCACTGTCAATGATCCATATGACTTTCTTCACGTTGCCCTGCACACAATGAGTCTTAAGTGTGTTTGGAAACCCAAGCGGTATTTGGTAGTTTCTTCTTGGTAACTTGTTCAGTAGAAGTAGAATGAGTTATTTTAGAAGAAACAGAATTTAGTGACTGTTGTACATGTTTTGCTTCTGATGTTGACCCATTTCTATATTCTTTAAGGTCTACTCTCAGTTTGTGGCAACTCTTCATTACCTTCATGTTGTAAGGAATGCAGTCAAACTTGTCACAGAATGAATATGGATCATTTGAATTTGCTTCATTGTATTTGCAAGTTCCTTCATCTGGCTTGCTAACAACCTCTTTACATAGGTGAGTTAGATGATTTGAGGAGCCACATTTTTCACACTTCTTTCTAGGAGCATTTTCAACATAATCAAAATTATTTCTTTTATTTATCCCTATTTTCCCATTTCTATTTTCTTTCCCTTTCTTGCGTCTACATTTTTGGTTTCTTGAACATGAGTCTTGGGACTTTGTTTGTTCATGAGCTTTTCTTCAGTATTGGAAGACTGAACTAATTCTTCAATTTTCTTCTCTTTATCTTCATCAGCAATTTCTTGCTTGATAATCAGTTCTTCTTCACTGAAGTTGACTACACAAGCTTTGAATATAGGTGCATTAACCTCTTTCAAAAAGGTTGGAGCATTCTCAGTCTTCTTTGCTTTCCCTTTGTCAACTACAGTTTTCTTTTTGTCACTCATGTCATCATAGTCAAGGCCAATAACAATGTTTGCACATGGCTTATTCTTCTCATGATACTGTCCGACCAGTTCAGATGCATTTTTGAAAGATTTCATCTTTACTTCATTCTTTTCTAGATTCTCCCTTAACACTGCTTGAATTTTATTTGCACACTTGAGCTTGTTCTTGAGATAAGCATTTTCTTGTTTTAAAGCTTCAAGCTCAACCAACAACAATTTAGTTTCTTGCTTCTCACTCTCGAGCTTCTTATTTATCTTTGTTAATCTTCTAACCTCTTCATTAGCAGCAACCATTGTGTGAATATGAAACATTTCTGTGCTCATCTTTTCAACAGTTTCCTTGTATTGATTCACGTTTAAATCAATAGTGGTAAGAGTTGGTGTCTGTGCTTTTGATGAGGATGATTCACCTTGCTCCAAAGCTATTAGAGCATAGTTTCCAACTTCCTCATCTTCATCATTATCTGAATCATCCCAACTCTTTCCCCCAGCAATGTAAGCTTTGCTCTGTTACTTTTTCAGAAGAGCTTCATACTTTGCTTCTAGTTCAAGATAAGCTTTATCTTTCTATGCCTTCTTGGGTTTCTTCCATTCTGTAGCAAAGTGACCTAGTTCATCACAATTGAAGCACATTATATTAGATCTGTCAACAGATCCAGTTTTGTAACCACTCTTGCTATCAGAAGTGTACTTCTCTTTCTCTTTCCAGCTGTTGTCTTTGTTGAAGGATTGTCCTTTACTCCTTTGGTACCTTGGCTTCTTTACTCTAATGTTAGAGAATTTTCTATCTAGATAGGCCATAGAATGATATAGCTCATCCAGTTCTTCAAGAGTGTAGAACTCATCCTTTTTTAACTCTAGTATGACTTGCTCCTGTGAATCATTTGTTCTTTGCTCACTTGTTGAGGCAACTGGAATATGAGACCTTGGTTCATCATTAGATGTTTGACCTTCATTTACTATTAAGCATTTGAGCCATCTACAACATGTCCTTGGCCAGATCTCAATGATTGCCTTTGAATCATCTCTAGTTCATATATTTTGAGAATTCCATATAGAACTTCCAAAGTTATTCTTCTCAAGTCTCTCCCTTCCCTGATTAATGAGATTTTCTGTTCCAAATGATCAGGAAGAGTAAGCTAGAATTTTAGATTCACCTCTCCAGCTTTATAGTATTTTTCATGAAGCTGCAAGTCATTTATCAGCTTATTGAATCTCTCAAACACATCAATAATGCTTTCCTTAGGGTTAGCGATGAAACCCTCATACTGTGAAATCAGTATCCTTCTTTGATTAGATCTAACCTCTTCAGTTCCTTCACAGAGTATTTCAATCGTCTCCCATATTTGCTTGACAGTGTCACAATTGACAATATTGTTGTACATCACATTGTCACGTGACTCAATCAATATCAATTGCAAGCTGCTATGCAGGGAGACTTTCTCCTTTTCAGGGTCAGAATACTCAGCTGGATCTTTAGGAGCATAATGAGCTGGTATGACCATGTCTCCATCTGTAGATTCCTCAACTCTTACCATAGGAATGAAGGGTCCATTCTTGAGGATCTGAATGTAGAGTGGATTGACCATCTTGATAAATAACATCATTTTCTTTTTCCAAAGAGTGTAGTTAGCTTTGTCAAAGGTAGAAATTTTGATGCTACTGATTTTCTGTGAATTCATTCTTCCAAGATCTTGAATCTGTTTACTTTCAGATTTTGCTCTGATACCACTTGTTAGGTAATGAATCACACATAGAGGGGGGGGGGGGTGAATGTGTTTTTTTGATTTTAGGCTTTTCTTGAAAGTTGATGGTTGAACAAAGTAAATTAAATCTTGTATAGAAAAGTGTTCATCCAGAATTTAAACTTGTAAAAACTAAAGAACACATATCTTCAAAACTCACTTAATTTTGTATTAAAATTAAGACTATTTTGCTACAAAATTTCTAAGCTTTTTGATGTTAAAGAGCTCAGCTTTTTCTTGAGAGTGTTACAAGAATTTTGATCTAAATTGTTGCAACTAACTACAGGAAAAGTGTTAACTTTATAACTCAGTTAACTGCTGATTTACAAAGTAAATAATAAACATGCTATTAGTTTTCTAAACTGTCACTTGTCATTTCTATTTAGAGAAAAACAAATCTTCCATTTCTGGCTTAGCATATCTTTAGTATTCCGTGTTCACTTTAATCTTCCTCTGTCAGTTAATCTTTTCCATTGATCTTGCACACTCTTCAAGCTGCTTTTTGTATACTTGTCAATCCAGCTGTTAGATTATTTGGTCATTGTTTATCTTAAATATTAAACTGATCTGCAATTCTGTACTTTGAGACTGTACCTCGAGATCTCCAGTTTGAATTAATAAAAACACTTGACATCTCGATAAGTACATAGGTTTATCGAGATCTCTAGCACTCCATATTAAGTTTGTCTTGTAGAGGTCTTCAGCTTGTCGAGATCTCTAGTATTCACATCTTCACTTTGACTTATCGATAACTCAGAGTTCTCTAATGAATGTAGACTTGTTGATAACTCTAAGCTCTCTAGTGAAGGAATGACTTGTCGATATCTCTAATCTTCATTTCTTCAATTTGCTTGTCGATATATTTCTGAGTTCTCTAGTAGCATTCCTAACTTCTCCACTCTGAATTCATTCAATTCTTCTATCCCGGTGGGTATTTTTCATCCGTCGAGTAGTGATTGTATCCCGACGGATGTGCCTAATAGCAGTCATCCGTCGACTAGCCAAACTACTATCCCGGTGGATATTCCTCATCCGTCGCTACTCTTTGCAACTTGAATGACTTCTCGATGAGCCATTCTGGAGTTCTCGAATGACTTCTCTATAATATTAAATCCGTGACATGTAGAGATCTTGACTTAGAGTATTTTTCTCCAAACAGATTTATTCAACTCCAAGCTTCTTCAAAATTCTTCTGAGGCATGATCTTCTTGATCTTCTTCCAGATAGAATCCTTAGGCTTGATACTGTTTTAGGAAAAAGAATCCAGTCCGCTCCTTTGCATTTTAACAGACTTTTAGTGTTACAAGTACAAAATACAAATTTAGATAACAATACACCTTACTCAGGATTGATCCCAAGCTTAACTCGTTACTGAAAATAACTGTTCATTAATCTTCTACGCAGATCAGATATCCATTTGACTTGCTTCATACCTTGATCAGAGATGCTAATGACATTGTTATCTCCAGTAATCTTTGACATCATCAATTATATATTACAATAGTTATATCACACAAGCCACTAATTACCCTTAATTTAGGGTATACACTAATCAGGACTAATATTCACTAATCGGCCCCTAATTGGGGCTAAGTTTAAAATCCTGAAAATTTCAAAAGAATTTTGAATTATTTTTCATTTTTTAAAAATATATCCAAAAAAAATTCCAGGAGGGTCACCGGAAATCCTCCAAGAGGCTCTGGACCAACCTCCGTGGAGTATCTAGTCGGCCAGAGGCCTCCATGTGGAGGACTCGGACCCTCCTGCTCTTGGTCGGCCATGGAGCCACCTCCACGGTGGTCCTGTTTGGCTGGTAGGTGAACATTCTGTAATTTTTTTTTGCAAGAGATTCTACTTGGCCCGAAGCCCGCCAGGTGGAGATCTTTCGCTCCTCCTATTCTTAGTCAGCCAAGCAGCCACCTTCATGGTGATTCTGGTCGGCCGGGTCGTGGAGCCTCTCAAAAATTTTCTGTTCTTGTCCTCGTGAATGCTCTGTACTTGTTCTAGCGACGTTCTGTACTTGTATTAGTGAATTTTTTACTCTTCACAAAATTTGTTTTCGTGGATGATCTAGTCTTCACGAATCTTATTCTCGTGGACGTTCTAGTCTTCGCTAAACGTGTTCTCGCGGATGTTCTAGTCTTCACAAAACTTGTTATCGTGAAGGCTCTATACTTGGTCTTAAATTTATCTTTTCTTTAATTTATTTTAGCTGCTGAAGCATTGGTTTCAATGACTGAAAATAGTGATATGGCCACTAGAAGGATGGTGTGGGAAGCTACCAAATAGGCTAAGCGCATTCCTAAAGTCCCAGCGTGCCTTGAGGCCTCCGGCTCCGGAAAAAAAAGGGCTAAGGATTCGGACGGAAATGCGAAGATCCCCTTTGAACCTTCATTGGGCATATTCACTAATGACTCGGTGTTCGGGAGTCCGGTCCTTGCTCTTGAATGTTCAAAAAATTTAATTACTCCCCCGGACCTTGTTTACGTCACATATGGTGAGAAGCTTTTTGAGGCCGATGAGTTAGGGGCTCATGCCTTGGTCTTCCTCGACCCTCTTTGAGGGGGACTCATCCCATCTTGATCTTGGTTGGCCGAGATCAGACCTTCGTGAAGGTCCTGGTCAGCCTAAACCCTGAATGTGGAGGACTCGGCCCTCTTGAGTCTTTGTCGCCTTAACATTTTACCCTTATCTTTCTTGAAGGTAGCCTTTTTATAACCTCTCATTTTGTTTTCTTTACCAGGATAATGCCTACTTTGCCACATCTTCTACACAAAATATCAAGACTAGGAGTGACTATGCAGCACTCTAAGTCTCCATGGATAATATAAAGATCTCTTCAGAGGAGTGGGGGTCTAAGCCACATCAAACGAAGGACAAGGCTGCTTTGTTCGAGAAAAAGCACTTCAAGAAGATGAAAAAGAGGAAGATGGAGTGGAAAAAACTAGTGAATGTGCATTATGAATCCAAAGAGTTTCTCCAGATGACGGATGACCATAACGATCAGATGTTCCCTGTGAACCTGGAAATTGGATGGCAAAGGGGCGTCAAGGACGTTCATAGCCTGTATGCAGATGTGGTTGACACGAGCCTTTTCACTTGCGCTTGGGTAGTTCCCGTGGTTGATCCATCTGGACAGGCCTCCGGGTCCGTACCCAAGACTACCCGCCAGCAGTCCTTATCCAGTATGAGTCGCGGGGGTTCTGGTTCAAACGGCAAAGCTCCTTGAGGAAGCCCTAGCTCCAAGCATGCTCTCTATGGGAAGATCCGGGAGCTGGTTCCAGGGAGTAGTAGCTCTTCCTCCAAGGTTGGTTCATATGAAGATAATGAAAAAGAGGTGGATGAGAAGGAGGACGAGGTCACTCAGGGAGCAAGGAATCAAGAGGAAGAGGATTCTTCATATGAGTGAATGTGATAGCCTTGCATGGCTTTATATGCCACATGTGGCTTTTTATTCATAACTTTATTTATTTGAACCCTTATGGTCTGTAATCTAACTGTCCCCTGAGACTGATTTGCGATCTTTCAATATCATATCTATGAATCATTTGTGATCTTTCATTGATCTTTTATTTTTGGCATTTGGTCCTTCGGGACTTACATTCTTTACATGCTCATATTGAAATAAATTGGTAGACAACTTAATGAAAATAAACTTGTATAAATAGATAATATCTTTGAAAAACGGGTTCAACCTTTACATAAGATGGTTTCATTAACATTATTTATATATCTACTGCTACGTACTAGGAACATGTTATGAATTTCCTAAACATAACAAACCTTTAGGTTTGAAGCGTGCCAAGTGGAGGGCACTTCATCACCATTCAAGGTCTCTAACTTCTAGGATTCTCGTCCTAATATCTTCCTAATCTTATAAGTCCCTTCCCAATTAGGGGCTATATTTCCTCTCTCCCCGACTCCTGACGCCTCAATCTTCCTTAAGACCAGGTCTCCTTGTTGACAAAACCTTTTCTTAACCTTTCTTTATAATAGAGGGAGGGTCTTTGTTGATGCTCTGCATTGCAAGCATTGACCTCATCTCTGACCTCGTGAATGAGATCGAGAGCGAGCTTCATGCCTTCTTCATTAGTTTCTGGTTCATAACCTTCGACCCTAGGCACGAAACTAGTGATTTCTAGAGGTACCACAACTTCTGCTTTGTAAGCCAGTATAAATGAGGTAACTTTAGTTATCATTTTGTAGGTGGCTCGTTATGACCATAGTATAGGAAGTAACTCGTCCACCCAAGTGTTCCTTGAGCATTTAATCCTTTTCTTAAGTCCATCGAGGATGATTCGATTAGTAACTTCCGGCTGGCCGATTGCCTGTAGGTGTGCAAACGAGGTAAAGAGAAGCTCTATACTGTTATCATAACAGTACTCCTTGAACTTTGTATTATCAAGTTGTCTCCCATTATCAGTGACAAGGATGCGTGGGATACCAAACTGACACATGACATTTTCCCAGAAGAATTGGGTAATTTCCTTGGTGGTTATCTTGCCTAGTGCCTTAGCCTCAATCCACTTTGTGAATTAGTTTATGGCTACCACAATGAACTACCACTTTCCTAATTCCACAGGAAATGGACCTTGTATGTCCATTCCCCACATTACAAAAGGGATGGGTGTGTTGATGGATGTAAGCCTCTCCGGGGCTATCGTACTATGGAAGCATGCCTCTGGCATCTGTCGTACTTCTTTACATAAGTCTTTGCATCGACTAATATCGTTGGCCAGGAGAACCTTAATCGAGTTATCTTGTGAGCGAGGGCCCTGCCCCCAAGTACTGTCCATAAATCCCCTCACGGGCTTCTTTAAGAACATCCTCTACTTCAAGAGGTCTCAAGCATTTTAACTATGGATTGAGGAAAGACCTTTTGTACATGAGGCCTTCAATTAACGAATATCTCAATGCCCTAACCAATAATTTACGTGCCTCCTAGGCATCATCGGGAGCCATCCGGTCTTAAGGTGAGTTTTGATTGGATCTATCCAATAAATCGCCACACCAATTGGAGCTATCAAATTTATGACATGTATAGTGGGTGTCTTCAGGACCTGGACGTAGATACTTCTCGGATAGTTCTCAATTTCAGATGAGGCAAACTTGGATAAGGTATCGGCCATAGCGTTCTCCTCTTTCGGAACATGTTCAACATACCTTTCATCAAATTGAGTCATTATTCCCTTCGGGAATCTCAGGTACTTGGCCATTGTATCATCCTTGGCCTGAAACTCTCCATTGACTTGAGCAACCACAAGTCTCGAATCTTCACAAATTCTAAGTTTTTGTCCCTCACGGCTCTAACTAAGCTTAATATGGCTCTCAAATTTTCGTATTCTGAATTGTTGTTCATTGTTGAGAAGTCTAACTTCAAAGCATACTCAATCATGAATCCTTCGGGGCTTTGTAAGACTAGGCCTGCACCGCTAGACTTTGTTTTTGACAATCCATCAAATTGGAGAACCCAATATTCTTTCAGAGCTAAATCTTCATCTTTATCTTTCTCTTCTCCTTCCGTGGTTATTATCTCTTGCTCCAAACTTTTTGGTAATCAATGGTGCATTCGACCACGAAGTCTGCTAAGGCCTGAACTTTGATGGCTGTTCGAGTCTTGTATTTGATGTCAAATTCACCTAACTCAATTGCTCATTTTATGAGTCTACCACTTGCCTTTGGGTTGTAAAGAAAAGTTTTCAAAGGTTAGTTCGTCGGGACGTCGATCTTGTGGGTATGAAAGTATGGTCTTAACTTCCATGCTGTGATATGAGAAAGTGCAAATTTCTCGGTGGTGGAGTAATTCAACTCCACTCTGTGGAGCACTTTACTCATATAGTAGATGAGCTTTTGAAGCTTCTGTTCTTCCTTTACTAGGACGATACTCACAACTTGCTCTGAGATTGCGAGATACAAGTAAAGGATGTCTTTCGGACAAGGTTTGGCCAACAGGGACTCAGTCATGTACTTTATTAGCTGCTCAAAGTCCTCTTGGCTCTCAGCTTTCCACTCAAAGTTCTTCACCTTTTTCAAGGCTTTGAAAATAGGCAGGCATTTATCTCCAGACTTGGAGATTAACCTCCCAATTGCTGCAATACTTCCGATCAGCTGCTGAACATCCTTGATGGAGTGTGGTGGCTCCATATCTAGGATGGACTTGATCTTATAAACATTAACCTCGATTCCTCTTTTCGAGACCATGTGTCCCAAAAATTTTCTAGACCCAACACCAAAGGCGCACAACATCATCCTGTGGTGTGTCAGCACTTGGAATGCCTTTGTGAGGTGATTAATATGACCGGCCTTGGCTAGGTTGTTGACTAACATGTTATGAACATAGACTTCCATGATCTTTCCAAGTAGATAGGCAAATATCTTATTCACCAATCAATGGTAGATAGCTCCTGCATTCATAAGTCCAAAAGCCATAACCAGATAATAAAAGATACCAAAGTCAGTTATGAAAGATACCTTGCGGGTGTCATCATTGTGCATTTTAATCTGATTATAACCACTGAAGCCATCCATGAAGCTCAGCATCCCATGCCCTGTTATGGCATCAATTAGGGCATCAATCCCTTGTAGGGGTAGTAGTCTTTAGGGCATGCATCATTCGAGTTATTGAAGTTAATGCATATTCTCCACTTTCCACTTTCCCTTGATCATTCGGGCATGCATCTTTGTGGGTGTAGAGAACGATGTTTTTTTACACCGGTTCACAACCGTTGTGAAATGTGACCATAGACATCAGTTTCTTTATTGTTTACATCAGTCCAGAACCATTAAAAACATCTTCACAGACTAGTATATATAAAATAAATTGTGTTTGATGCTTTTTTATATAAGAATAATAAGAGGTTCTAAGCAGGTTTAACATGTCAGACACAACGGTTAAATTTAAATTTACATCAGTAAATTAGAAAAAATGATGTATATTAGGCCTATTAACATCAGTTTTACAATGGGAACGATATATAATTTTAACCTAGACATCAGTTCTTAAAGCAAAAATGTTGTTATTACTGGTATAAACATCAGTTTCTACCTGATGTTAAACACTCAATAAGACATTAGTACAAAACGATGTTATTGATTGTAATTGGCGTCGATTTATTTGGTACTAATAATGTCTCTTGTACATGTCAAATTAATATTTAAATCGGTTTTTAACATCCAACTGCTGTTAATATATATACCAAACTAAACTAGAACACTACATATATATATAAACCAAATGATACAAAACTTAAAATAACAACAACAACAACAAAATAACCAAGTCAAATTATAATTTCTCCATTTCAAATATCTAGACCATTACCAATCAACATCCACATGTTCGATAACCGACAAAATAAACCCCCACAAATGCATTCACAATATATACCCCTTATATCATCCTAGTCCGACCAACTCCGGTCAACACCAAACTAATAAAATATTCACAAGCATTTTTAACCAAAGGCAAACTCCCATAGACATGTATTCCTTATATCATCCACATGTCAAAATACCAACATTAATACAAACCAAAATATTTTACCAAATAGAAAGTGCAGGTTCAAACTGGTCAAGTCAAAAGGCTAGTACTCGTAAGTCACTACATAAATACTTAGACATGTTGAAGGGTCTCGAAATGAACTTCATCTGGTTCCTTCGGTGTGTACGTCTTCCGATTCTTGGTGGCCCATGAAACAGTGCACAAAGAAGAAAGCACAAAATAAATCAACTATGGTGGATGAGTCTTCGAGTGCAAATTGTAACCTAATTACAGCCGCAAAAATATTACGACTTACCCTAGTTATAAATTTTATGTCCTTGTCTTGAAAGATATCCTTCATGTAGCGCATGACTACATAACCACATTCATGATCACCGGGTTGCTTAGGTGATCCCTATATCCAAATAAAAAAATTACTACAAATGCAATAATATCTAACTACATTTCTATATATAAAACTGAAAACACCTTACTAGAGTGCGTAATTCTTACTACAAGATTTTTAACTTTTCCATTTCTGCACACACGTCATGTCTGAGCATTGTACAACCTCACTGCTCTGTTAAACAAAGTTAATAGCTAGTAGTGTTAACGAATAAAATATTGCTACTCAATAAAAACTCATAGATATGCATGTGCACAGAGAAAACTAAATACCGTATCAATGCATCTTAAAGTTTTGGGAAGCTTCTCAGATGAGACAATAGATTAAGAATGAATATTTCACTTTCCCAAATAATGATCAAAATTCAGTGATAACTGTTTTTATAATAAGAAAATCCAAGTTAAAAATTATAGAAATACTAGAAAAATTTAAAAACAGGTATATGCATATATCTATTATATATGCTTGATTTACTTCTCATTATGAGGCATAAAAAATAAGCGAGAAGGCCCTTCTTTCAACCTTTTAACGATAAAAGCTACAAAATCATCGTTTAATTTGTATGTGGCTCCTGGATCAATAAAAGCATACAAATCCATTTCATTCACCTTAAGAATCTCCTCATGCAAAACCCTACAAAAATATATAAATATTTTGTAATTACATACATACGAAAACTTCTAAAATTGTAATTCGCAGAAAATGAACTACAAACTTACACCATGTATGCTGAAATTACAGCATGGCCAACCATACCATACTCTAACAATGCCATCACATTCTCATGGAGTAAAAAAATTGTTTTTTTACTTCCAAACACCATAGCATCGTACGGAATCTGTATTGAATCTCCAGTTTCTTTTAAAATTATCGTTGTATGTTTATGCAATAACATAAAGCGACGAGGCACATTTTTACTTGGCTTCACACTATTCATGGATAAGTGCACTTGCTGATACTGGTTCATTGATGCATTTGTCTTCGGTACCTTTTTCCTTTTCTACAAATATTGAAATTATTTACACTTGTCAAAAACTTACAAATGTTAATGCAGTAATCATACAATATTCAATTATGTACGTGAATTTCAAATTTTAAATAAATAAGGAAATATATACCTCAACATCGGATGTGAGGATGACCATGTCTTCAGGACACGCTAAAAGCGGGCCAACAACTTGGCGCACGGTTTCAATTTCACTATCAATTGGCACCGAAATAAATGCATATTCCATGATAGTCCCGTCTAGCGAGACACGAACATATCCTGATCGAAGAGGTACTCCATGTACAGGCTTACTCATGTCTCCATCAGAAAAACCATACCAAAGGCTACCCTGTTATCAATACTGTCAACTGCCAACTCATATTTTTTCGGATCCTAAATTTAAAAAAAGAAAAAAATTTTGATAAACACTAATCTTGAAACTTCTGTAATTTGCAAAAATTTAAAAAAATGTTATTTTTATCTTTCCTCGAGTGGGCGGGAATAACATCATCTCTTGTAGAGGCTGGTTTATATTTAAGTTTTCCTTTCTCTTCATCATCAGGTTCTTTTTCTTCATCATCATGTTCTTTTTCTTCACCATCATGTTCTTTTTCTTCATCCTCTAGACAACTAGCTTTGTCTGAAAACAACGGTGAATGCATACTGGATACACTCATCCACGCCTTCATCTCAACAAGCCGTGAGTTAAAAAATTTCTCCGCTCTCTCATATCTTTCCTTAGCTTTCTGAAACTCTTCATCCCTTTCTCGATCACGCTCCAATAACTAAGCTTTCATAATCCGGTTCCTTTTCTGTTTTGGTAAACTGAAATATGTATATGGGCTTATAAAACTTCCTACACCTCTGACCCTCCCTGAATGCTCAGGGGTTTCCAATGCAAGAGTTAGCACATCTTCGCATCCAGACGGTTTGAACTCGCCTTTACGCTTCTTTTCCATTAACTCATCCTATCATCAAAATTATAATGAATCGTGTAATGCACCTGGAAATAAAATACTTACAAAAGTTCAATTTACCAACATTTTTTTAAATTTCTTTCCCAATTCTGGATCAAGAATTTCTTCGTCAGTGGGACTACGCGCTATTTTCCATATAATTGCCCGATCAGGATCTTCTTCGGGATCCAGCCGCCCTGCTTTTACCTATTAAAAATAATTGATCAGAAATTAAACAAACATTGACAAGTATTCAACCAAAAAGGAAACTACAAGAAATTACAAGAATAAATGAAAATCATACTTCATCCTCTTGAACGCTAATATATATCCTTTCCTTGATGTTCGATGAGGATACTTTCGTTGCCTCACTCTCCCACTCTGCTCTTCACTAAGTGACTGCATAAAAATATTAAAATAAAATACTAGTCACTTAACAATATATTAATTTTATTTGTTGATTCATGGACGACTAAATGAATGCATAAAATATATAGTAAATTAATAAATAAAACGCATACCACCCAATCAGAGGAGATCCTCATTGCGATGAATCGCTTCCAAGCATCTTTACCAACAAATGCATACTTTCTCGGTGGTTTATCAAGCTTCTTTTTTTTGTCCAGCAAATGGCTTCACATAATCAGATGTTAAATTTGACCTGAACTGTCTCCACTTGGCCGCTGCCAACTTCAAAATTAACCCCTCACTTTTCGGCGCCACTTTAAACATTTCCTAAATGACAAACAAGATTTAGAGTTGCAATTATATATGAGAAGTGTCCATTTACTATGAAACAGGACAAAAATAATATTTATTTATACCTGAATATCACTCCATATCTTGGCTTTTAAATCGTCGTCCACTTTCGGCCAAGACGAAATATCAGGCACCATTGTCCTAGCACACATGCCTATATAGGACTGCAAATTGTGTCTACTATCTCCAACTGTAACTCCCAATCTATTGTACCTAATTTTTATTTTCTTTTCTTGAGCTTTTTTCATTAGCATCTTGTGCATAGGACAAACACCTCGCGTTGTACCCAAAATTCTTTTTTTGGATTCTCTACTAATACTTGGCTGTGGAACTTCAGACTCTGCCGGTGGGGGGTCTGTACCTTGTGGAACTTCTTACAATTGCTCATGGGGCTTCTTATTCTCACTTTTTTACTACCTTCATTGACTCAAGATTTTAGTTTCTTATGTTTATTCTTCTTGCTCCCTTGTTTAACTGAAGATTTGCCTTTTTCGTGGTTGTTTTACATCCTTTTATTTCACTAAAATTCCTGCAAATACATGTCAACATAATATATAACATTAGCTCTTCAAATCAATGAGTAAACAAGCGAACAATGAAGTAAAACAATTAACTAATGCATGACATTTAAGCATTATTTGAGTAAACAATGATGTAGTGCACAACATTGGTATGAGTAAACAATTAAGCATGTGATGATTATTAAATTTTCTAAAAATGGTAAACTAAAACTGCAACTTAAAACCAACTAGTAGAATTTTACATTAAATAATTATAAATTAAGATACATGATATCATCTTTTAAGCCAAATTCCCTCAACACTCTATCTGATTTCCAATACTAGGCTCATCCTCATTGATAGAAACATTGATTCAGGGATTTCAGTATAGAATGCGGGATTTTCCAAACTCGTGTCTCCTAGGTCATCGTCATTATACACCTCGTGGTAGTCTTAATTCGTGGAGGTCAATACAATTGACCAGCTAGCATCTACCAAATCTTCGATATAGAATACTTGCTTCACTTGGTCAACCGACATGTATTTATCATTTTTGTGACCTTGTCGACTTAAATCAGCAAGTGTGAAATCAAGATCATCCACCTTGCGCCTCTATCGCTATATGCCCATTTACACAAGAATAATGAGGCTTTAAAGGCATGATAAACTAACTCCCATATTTCTTCAATAATTCCATAAAATGCCATATCATTCTCCACGGGATTCAGATCCTTGGCACTGGGTACTTGGATAGTCTTAGCACCTACAAAAACACCACTATTTTAGACAACCATTGCAGCATCCCGCTCCTTTGTGAAATATCGGACTCCATCAACTAGATAACCTTTAAAAGTGAAAACAGAATAAGATGGCTTGCCAGCCAGCCATCTTGGCGTGTCCGAAACAACTTCTCCATTCTCGATCATTTCTGTTATGGATAAAAAACTAAGGTTATTATTTGCTGTATTTATTACTAAGATTCGGGAGCTCAAGGCCTTTAATGGCTGCTCTCGTGTTTCGTAGCTTAATTCTGCCTTTTCGAGATGCCTACGTATCTCTGTGAATTAGAGAATCAAGCCAAAAAATGTAGTTCTGATCTGTGGGGTGAGGCCCCTTATATAGATGTTGGGAGTCCTTGAATTGGACTTGGTATAAGAGACTTGGTGGGCAAGTCTCATAATTAGAATGGACTTTGGAGTCCTAGATAGTAGGAAACTGATTCCTTATCCTTTTAGGTCCCCTTGAGGCTAATCTATAAGGATTTATATCCTTATCGGGACTCTTCTCAACAACTTATTTTTCCCTTATTAATTAATTACGAAATTAATTAATAATCAGGGCTTTTGGGCCTTCTTTATTCCATCAGGCCTGATTTGGTCCATCAGGCCTGATCAGTATGTTAACCTTTCTGGTCTGAATGTCATACATCTTCTTATTGGGCCTAGCAGTCCACACCTTGTACAATTAATGCAGTATTTAATTATACTATCATAATTTATTTATCTCTATCATTTGCCCCCCAACTTTTGGGAAACATTGATTAGGTTTCGCAGAAGTTAAGTCTATTCATTCCCTTACAGGGTTTCATTTTTGCGTAAAGTGTGGAGCGACCTACATATTTACAATGAATTTTCCTTTTATTAAGGAATTATCTTAATTTCCAAGAATTTTTCCCTTATTTCCGGGATTTTTCCCTAATTTTCTGGATTTTTCCCTTAATTTCTGGATTTTTCCTTAATTTTCCGGGATTTATCCTTAATTTTCTAGGATTTTTCCCTAATTTTCTTAATTTATGGATTTTCCCTAATTTTCTGGGATTTTTCCCTAATTTTCTGGAGTTTTCCCCAATTTTCTGGGATTTATCCTTAATTTCTTGATTTTTCAGATTTCCAGCCCTTTTTCGACCAGGATCCTAGTCAAAATTTCGACCTGGATCCTAGTCGAAATAGGGCTCAGCCTTGCCATCCTGGTCGAAGGAATTCGACTAGGATCCACGACCTGGAATTCGACCAGGATCCTAGTCGAACTCTCGACCTGGATCTAGGTCGAAAACTCCCCCACTTTTTTAACTCTTGGTCTTGAGCCTTATCGACTAGGATTTCGACCAGGATTCTAGTCGATATTTCGACCTGAATCCTGTTCGAAAATTCGTTGATTCTCTTGCTTCCTGGTCGAAAGAGTTCGACTAGGATCCACGACCTGGAACTCGACTAGGATCCTAGTCGAAATTCGACCTGGGTTTTTAATCCCCATTTTTGAAAGATGCTTGGTTTATTCGACCTCATTCCTGGTCAAAGTTTCGACCTCAATTCAGTCCCGTTATTCCAGCTATTTTCGGGTGTCTGCTCGAAAGATTTAGGGCAGGATTCACGACCTGGAATTCGACCTCTATTCTGGTCTTTTTTACCCGTTATTTTCGGGTTTCTGCTCGAAATATTTCGGGCAGGATTCACGACCTGGATTTCGACCTGGTTTCTGGTCTTCCACTAGCCTTCTTCATTTAGCTTTAATTTAGGGTATTGTATTTTCCAAATCCTAATTGGATTTGGGCCTGGCCTTTTTTATTGGGCCTTATTAAATTTTACTGAGCTTCTATTATTGGGCTTTTCCAAATCTTATTGGGCCTCTTTTATTGGGCTTTTTCAAATCTTATTGGGCCTCTTTTATTGGGCTTTACCAAATATTACTTGGCCTCTTTATTGATCTGGGCTTAATATTGATCTGGGCTTAATACACCCTGTTTAGAATGCTTTAGAATTCCTAGGAATATTCTGGAATATTCCTTTTTATGGGCTTTTTCCTATGGGCCTTTGCCCTTAATGGGCTTTCGTCCCTTCAACTTCCTTTTCCTCTTATATAAAGGAATGAGGAAAGGCTACTACTCCTTACCTTCTCATTTCTAAGTTTTCTTTTTTCTCCTCCTGCTAAGATTCTCAGAGCAATAACAGCAAGTCGGAGCTCAAAGCCTTTTTTAGGAGTGCTTCTTTAGGTAAAATTCCTCCCTTTGCTTTTCGTGTCTATTTTTCCCTTGTGTGCCATTTTAAGATAGCCTGTTTATGTGTCCCTTTTGCAGATGGCTGACAAGAAAATGACTCGCTTGGCCAAGATGAACGTGGCTAGAAAGTCCAACGAGTTCCCTATCCGATCGATGTACACTTCTTTAATCGACATGATCAACACTCGAGGGGACGAGTACCCGTCTGATGCGCATCTGGATGCGCACGATCATATTAGTGCCTTACGGGACCCCAAGGAGCTGGAAAAGTTGAGCAGCTGCTACAAAATCAAGGAACCTTTTAAGCTGGTTCTTGCTGGTCCGGCCGAGAGGGCCTGTCAGTGGAAAAAGGACGTGCTATGCGTCTATAGGGACACTCTAAGGGCAGGTATCAGACTCCCTTTTCATCCATTCATTCCTTTGTTACTGGCTGATGTGGGCATCAACCCTTGCCAACTCCCCCCTAATTCTTGGAGGCTCATTCTGTGCTATCTGTCGCAATACGCCAAGCACAATGTCCCCACATCTGTTGCTGTCTTCAGAAAGATTTTTCAGTTCAAGAACAGCCCTGATAAAAGTCCGGGTTGGGTTTCTCTAAATCAGCGCCCCACTATTCCCCATATTGTGAATGAGAAGTCCATCCTTGACAACAACTTGGGGTGGAAGAAAGATTTTTTGTTCATTGTTTGGGAAGGTGGAGATTGAGGCTCCCTGTTTCGATCGTCCTTTGGGCTGGTCGTGGACGGGAGCCCAAATGATATAACTTTGTCTGAGGAGGAGGCTAGAGCTTTCCACCTCCTTACGCAAGACAATGGCACTTCCCATTCTTGGGACCTTATCCGGGAGACCATCCTGGTAGAACGCGGCCTCTCGCCCGTTCATAAGAAAAGTAAGTTCCCCCTCTTTCCCCTTTTATTTCCTTCATTTTCTATTCCATTGATTTTTCAACTGACTTTGTTCGTTGCAGTGGCTGAGAAGATTGAGGAGGTTAGCAAGCCTAAGGACCTGGAGACAACCAGGATGAAGAGGGCTGGGAAGGTCTTTAAAGACCCTCGCCTTGGTGACCGCTTCCCTGAGTTCCTCCTCCTGGAAATGGAGCCAAGCGAGGAGGGCCCCAGCCAAGTTTTGCGCACCAAGCAGAGGCCAGAGGCTTATTTTCAACCTGCTTGGAGGATCCGGGGCAAGGATTCAATCGTGGGCAGCACGGCGCTGTCCAAGGAATGGTCTAAGCATTCTATCTCCCCGGTGGACTATCAATATTTTGTCCTTCAACAGGACTTGGAGGGGAATGAACTTTTTGGAGCCCAGGCTCTGGCGACGGTACGTCCTTTACCTATGCCCTTCATACTTGCCTTTCCATGTTTCTTTTCTCATACTTTTGTTGTTTCTCTTGCAGGCTAACGCCCATTTCCACGGGGCAATTCACCAAGCTAAGGCTTGGAAGGTTGGCCTGGAAGATGCCAACAAGAAGTTGGAGGAGGCCAACCAGAAAATAGAGGCCCTTGAAGCTCAACTGGCCTCTTCCACTTCTGACCTGGAAACGGCCCGAGCCGAAAATGTTATTCTGAAGGCGCAGAAGGACAAAGCTTTTGATGGCTGGATGGACACCCAGGAATTCAAAGACTTGATGGTGGAGCATGATACCCTTCTTCACCCAGTTAGCTACAAAGAGGGCTGGGATGCTGCTGTGGAGGCCATCTAGGATGATTTTCCAGAGGTCCTCGAGCAGTCCTCCTTTCCTTGCCCTGTGCGAGTTCCGGAGCTGGGGGGCGTTACTAATAAGCTTGCTGACATGATCAAAGATGGCCCTTCAGGGAGCCCAAGCCACAAGAGGAAAGAACTGGAGTCTAGCTCTGGGGAGGAGGAGGCTTCATTCGAGGAAGACCCTGTGCCTGCTGCGAAGAAGATCAGGGTGGAAGAGCCTCCAAGGGATGTGCTTCAAAATCCAGTGTCTCCCGCATCCTCCAAAGCATCTGAAGGCAGTTCTGATGGAACTTCAGCAGGGACTTCTGAAGGGACCACTGAGACGTCCGAGGAGACCTCGGACAGTGGTTCCTCGGATAGTGGTTCCGAAGAATCTCAGCCTTCCGAGGCCTAAGTTTTTTTTGTATATTTTTTTTTTGAACTTTATTCATATCAGAACTTGTTACCCTTCGGGGTTATATTTCATATGCTGCTTTTCTTGCCTCTTTCTATTTTAACTTTACAATCTTAATATGCATTTGAACTTTAAACATCCTTAGATTGAAATAATTTCAAACTCTTTAATATAAAGTCTGGTTTTCCAAAACCTTACACAGCATGGGTTCGACCCTAATCAACTATAACTAGACAATGTAAATTCTACTGGAATATAAAATCCTACGTAAGCAAAGCTTGAAGGTGCTTTTAAACCTACTTGTCACAATGACAAGTGAGAATCGTAATTTGCCTATCTTACACGTAGTAAACCTTCAGGTTTTGTGCGTGCCAGGTTCTCAGGACTTCAAAACCATCCATAGTCTCCAGCTTGTAGGTTCCTCTACCCTGAACGCTCTTGACTCTGTACGGCCCTTCCCAATTTGGGGCTAGTTTTCCTTTCTGTCCTACACCAGAAGCTTCCACTTTCCTTAATACCAAGTCTCCTTGCTTGAAGAATCTCTCTTTAACCCTTAGGTTGTAGTAGAAGGAAGCCTTTTTCTGATATTCTACTATCTTTGCATGTGCCTTATCTCACACTTCATCGATTAAATCCAGGGCTAACCTCTGCCCTTCTTCATTTTCTTCTGCATTGAAAGCTTGAATCCTTGGAGAGGAATGTGATATCTCTACTGGAACAACTGCTTCTGCCCCATATGCCAACATGAAGGGAGTGGCTCCTGTCGTGACTCTACAGGTAGTCCTGTAGGCCCATAATATTGGAAGTATTTCATCCACCCAATTATTTCTTGACTTCTCGATCCTCTTCTTTAGTCCATCCAGTATTATCCGATTTGCTACCTCCGCTTGCCCATTGGCTTGCGGGTGAGCCACAGAGGTGAACCGTAACTCAATTTCATTTTCTTCACAATACTTCTTGAATTCCTCATTGTTGAATTGTGTTCCATTGTTAGTGACGAGGATACGGGGAATTCCATATCGGCATATAATGTTTTCCCACAGGAATTGTGCAACCTGCTTAGTTGTGATTTTGGCCAATGGCTTGGCTTTAATCCACTTGGTGAAATAATCAATGGCTACAATCAGAAACTTCCTTTGTGACGTTGCCATAGGGAAAGGCCCTAGAATATCCATCCCCCACATAGCAAAGGGAATAGGCGAGTTGATAGAGGTCAGCATCTCGGGGGTTGTCTAACAACTGGTGCATGCTTTTGACAGCGATCACACTTCTTCACATATTCTTTGGCATCAGCCATCATTTCTGGCCAATAGAAGCCTAAACGGGTTATCTTATGAGCCAAGGCCCTGCCCCCAAGTGTTGCCCACAAATACCTTCATGCACTTCCTCAAGAGCCAAGCGTGCCTCATCGGGCCTGAGACACCTTAAGTAAGGAACCACGAAAGATCTTTTATACAGAATCCTATCTATCAAAGAGTACCTTAGTGCTCGAATAGTTAACTTCGGTGCTTTAGTTGCATCGCTTGGCAACCAACCGGTCTGAATGTGAGCCTTGATGGGATCAATCCATGACGTCCCCAGGCCTATGGGAGCCACAAGCTTAATATCTATGCTTCGTGTCTTTAAAACACGGAAGTACACACTTCCTGAACTTTCTTCAATCTCAGATGAAGCAAACTTTGATAACGCATCTGCCTTAGCATTTTCTTCCCTTGGAATGTGCTCAACATGACATTCATTAAATTGGGTCATCACAGCCCTTACTAGGCGGACATATTTAGCCATCGTCTCATCCCTTGCCTCAAATTCTCCCTTTACCTGGGATATGACCAGCTTCGAGTCTCCACGGACCTTTAAGTTTTTGACTCTAAGTGTTCCAGCTAGGCCAAGGCCAGCTATCAGGGCTTCATATTCTGCCTCATTGTTTGTGGTTGGAAAGTCTAGCTTCATAGCATACTCAATTAAGAACCCATCAGGGCTTTGCAAAACCAATCATGCTCCACTGGAGTTCGTTTTTGATGCTCCATCAAAATAGAGGACCCAATATTCTTTGTCATCCTTCTCTTTGCCCCCATTATCGACTCCCTTGTCTTGAGGTATGGCATCTTCCTGCCCCCCGGCTTCTTGGTTGGGTATGGTACATTCCACCACGAAGTCAGCTAGTGCCTGGGCTTTTATTACCGTACGTGGCTTATACTTGAGATCGAACTCTCCCAGCTCTATTGCCCACTTAATCAATCTCCCACTTGCCTTGGGACTGTGAATGATATTTCTCAGGGGCTGATTTGTTAGCACCTCAATCTGGTGAGCCTGAAAATAAGGACGCAGCTTTCTCGAAGCCATTACCAAGGCTAAAGCGAATTTCTCAATAGCTGAATAATTCAACTCAGCACCATGCAAAATTTTGCTGACATAGTATACGGGTTTCTGGACTTTCAGTTCCTCCTTAACCAACACCGCGCTCAAGGCGCTATCTGAAACAGCCAAGTACAAAAATAAAACTTCACTCAAAACTGGCTTGGCCAACAACGGGGCCTGGGCCATATACTTCTTTAACTCTTCAAATGCCTTCTGGTTTTCCTCACTCCATACAAAGTCTTTGATGTTCTTTAGTGATTTGAAGAATGACAAGCACTTGTCTCCTGACTTGGAGATGAATCGTCCTAGCGCAGCAACCCTTCCTGTGAGCTTCTGAACATCCTTGACAGTTTTTGGTGGTTCCATGTCCAGGATCGCCTTTATTTTATCGGGGTTAGCCTCAATTCCCCTCTTTGAGACCATCAATCCCAAGAATTTCCCAGATCCTACTCCGAAAGCACACTTCGTAGGATTCAACATCATCTTGTGGTACCTCAAGACCTCAAAAGCTTCCCTCAAATGGGTTATATGATCAGTCTTTACTAGACTTTTGACTAACATGTCATCAACATAGACTTCCATAGTCTTACCAATAAGATCCTTAAAAATTTTATTCACCAGCCTTTGATAGGTGGCTCCTGCATTCTTGAGACCAAACGCCATAACAAGATAACAATAAACACCAAAGTCAGTGATAAATGATACCTTTGGAATGTCATCCTTATGCATTTTGATCTGATTGTATCCGCTAAATCCATCCATGAAACTCAGCATCTCATGTCCAGTAGTGGCATCAATCAAAGTATCAATTCTTGGCAGCGAAAAACAGTCTTTGGGGCATGCATCATTCAGATCAGTGAAGTCTATACACATCCTCCACTTTCCATTAGCATTCCTTACCATTACAGGATTTGCTAACCACTCCAGAAATTGAATCTCCTCAATGAAACCAGCCTCTAAGAGCTTTTCTACTTCCTGTTTTATAGCCTCTTATCTTTCCGGGGCAAAATTTCTTTTCTTTTGTTTCACTGTCTTCCGGCTTGGATCCACGTTTAGCTTGTGAGTAATTAACTCCGGGTCTAGGCCTGGCATATCAGCTGCTGACCATTCAAACACATCACTATTTTCTTGCAAAAATTTCACTAACTTCCCTCTAAGGGGCTCCTCTAATGTGGCTCCAATGAAAGTCATCCTCTCAGGATTCTCGGGGTCTAAAGGAACTGAAACCAATTCTTCTGCTGGCCTTCCTCTATTCTCGTCATTTTCTCGAACATCCATATCTTCAATAGGAAGAACCTGCCCCCCGACTCCATCTGCCCTCAAAGAGGCCACATAACAGCTTCTAGCCATTTTTTGATCTCCACTCTCTTCTCCAATCCCGTTTCGGGTGGGAAACTTCATGACTGAATGGTAGGAAGAGGGGACTGCCTTGAAGGCATGTATCCCTGTTCTCCCCATGATAGCATTATAAGTTGAACTAGCCTTTACCACCACGAAATCCAGCATCTGCGTTGCTTGCCTTGGTTACGTACCTATGGTGGTCGGCAATTTGATTATCCCTTCCACAAGACATTCTACTCCAGCAAATCCATATATCGGCATGTCAGTTGGTGTCAACTGGGAGTCGTTATACCCCATCCTTAGAAAGGTATCGTGGAGCAAGATATCCACAGAAGCACCATTATCCACAAGGACCCTCTTAACCGGGCTATTTCCTATTATCGGTGTTATGACCAGCGGGTCGTCATGGGGAAACTTCACACCCTCTAGGTCGGAATCATCAAAAGCCAATGTTACTTCTGTCCTGGCCCTCTTCGGGGCTTCTCCAACAATATGCATAACCTCCCTAGTATATGCCTTTCTAGAATTTTTGGACAATCCAGCAGCAGTTGGACCTCCAAAAATCATGTTTATCATAGGTCCTCGAGGGCGTCGCGGTCCTTCAAAAATTGCATTTATAACCGGCCCTCTAGGTTAGGGATTCCGCCCCTGATCGTCTTGGTCCCTCCTACGATCTTCAAAGTTCTTCCTTCCATTATTGTTTCTGTCCCCTCCATCTCCAGTATACTTGTTCAATCTTCCTTTTCGAATCAAAAACTCAATTTCATCTTTCAATTGCCTACACTCATCGGTGTCATGGCCAACATCCTTGTGAAACCTGCAATACTTGCTCTTATCTAGCTTGGCGGGATCAGCCTTCAAGGGCTTAGGCCAGCGGATATCTCTATCTTTCTCAATCTCCATCAAAATCTGACTTCTAGGAGCATTCAGCTTAGCGTATTCAGTGAACTTTTTCCCAGGTCCTCCCTTCTTGGGGGTTGAATCAGGGTTTTGTTCGGTTCTAGGATATTTGTCCTTTGCAATATATTCTAGATCAGTTTTTCGCTTCTTGCCTCCAGTGGCTCATTACTTACTACGGTATTCCTCATACTTTCTTCAACCTTGATATACTTCCCTGCCCTCTCTTGGAGCTGCAACATGCTTTCAGGGGGGACGTTTGGCCAAGGACATCTTAAAAAACTCATCCCTAGTTCCTTGTTGCAGTGCTATCATGGCTACCTTATCATCAAGGTCCGGGACTTTTAAAGCCTCCTTTGTGAAACGATTTAGGTAATCTCTCAAGGATTCCTTAGCTCCCTGCACAAGACTCATAAGAGATGCTGAACTTTTCTCATGGACTCTTCCACTGATGAATTGCTTAATAAAAGCCTGACTTAGTTCTCTGAACGATCCAATAGAGTTTTGGGGCAGGCGACTGTACCATCTTTGAGCCATACCCGACAGGGTTTGAGGGAAGGCCCGACACTTTATAGCATCATTCACAGGTTGCAGCAGCAGTGCATTAGAGAATGTCCTAACATGATTAGCGGGGTCTCCCGTGCCATCATAGGCTTTGATAGTGGGCATCTTGAATTTCCTTGAGATATGGGCATTCATTATCTCTTCTGTGAAGGGTGGAGTTGGATCATCAGAATCTCCAAGGGGAAGGAGATTGCTTGGATCAGTTCTTGGGACAACAACCCTTCTTTGTACCGGACCATCCAGGTCTATGACAGGAGGAGGATTTCTCCCCCTAGGAGGTATCTGGGGTCTGGTGGCCTGGTGAGCCTCCAAATCACACCTCAGCCTTTGGATTTCAGCCTCATGAGCCCTGATCCTTTCCTGCACTTCTTGGGGATTCGCCCCTGGGGTGCTTTGGGGGCGTTGCCTTCCATCGGCCATTGGCTCTTTTCCAGGACGCCTCCTTCTCGGGGCCACTTCATCATCCGAAGATTCAGAGTCTCTCTCAGTGTAAGGACCAGAAAATTCTCGATCCTCAGGGATAGGAGCCAAACCTTGTATATAGGGGGGCGACTGCCCTCGTGCTTCACTTCGCCCAGCATATCCACTTCCTCCAACCTCAGGGTGAAGGGGCATCCCATAAGGGGGGTTAGTAGTAACAATAGTTGAATATTCATACCCGACGGGTCGAGAATTCACAGGTATATGTACTTGTTGAACTTGAGGATTCGTACCTTGAATAGTCGGGGGAGTTGTCCCTTGTGGCTGAGGTTGAGTTGCCCCTATCTGGGCTTCCCCCTGAGTAGATGTATAAGTTGAATGGGGAGGAACCTCCACGGTTGACGAAATCACCTGGGTTGTCTCTGATGGTGTTCCTTCCTCTAGAGCTCTAATTGTTCTTCGTGTTCTCGCCATGGTTGTTGTTGTGATTCCCATAGACGGCGCCAAATGTTATGGATAAAAAACTAAGGTTATTATTTGCTGTATTTATTACTAAGATTCGGGAGCTCAAGGCCTTTAATGGCTGCTCTCGTGTTTCGTAGCTTAATTCTGCCTTTTCGAGATGCCTACGTATCTCTGTGAATTAGAGAATCAAGCCAAAAAACGTAGTTCTGATCTGTGGGGTGAGGCCCCTTATATAGATGTTGAGAGTCCTTGAATTGGACTTGGTATAAGAGACTTGGTGGGCAAGTCTCATAATTAGAATGGACTTTGGAGTCCTAGATAGTAGGAAACTGATTCCTTATCCTTTTAGGTCCCCTTGAGGCTAATCTATAAGGATTTATATCCTTATCGGGACTCTTCTCAACAGCTGATTTTTCCCTTATTAATTAATTACGAAATTAATTAATAATCAGGGCTTTTGGGCCTTCTTTATTCCATCAGGCCTGATTTGGTCCATCAGGCCTGATCATTATGTTAACCTTTCTGGTCTGAATGTCATACATCTTCTTATTGGGCCTAGCAGTCCACACCTTGTACAATTAATGCAGTATTTAATTATACTATCATAATTTATTTATCCCTATCAATTTCACTAATCTTTTTTCAAACCAATAAGCAAATAGCCGATTGTGCTCTCCAATCAGCCGTTGCATGGTTTTTTTTCCTTCTGTAAGTTTCATCAAATAATTCCTTGCGCATCCTTAAAAAATACACAAGTAAATCAGAAATCAAACAAATTTTCCTAACTTATAGATGAATCGTGAATAGGAAATATGAATTAACTTACATGATGTCAGGATTAACTTCAGAATTGTTCATAAGAACATGAAGATGTGCCTCATCGCGTTCTTTTTCTTCAACAGATTCCATTACTATAATGGACAATGGACCAGAAAGCTTTTCATCCTTTGGAAGACCCGCAGTTCCGGAACTCTGGCGAATAAATTTCGTGCAGAATTCTACAGATTCTTCTCCTAAATAACTTTCAGCCATGTAACCTTCCAGATGATAACGGTTGCACACATAGATTTTTAACACTTTATTGAGCTGTTCAAATGGATACATCCATCTATAAAAGACAGGTCCACACAAATGCAATTCCCTAACCAAATGGACTATGAGATGTATCATTACATCGAAAAATGATGGGGGAAATATTTTTTCAAGTTCACACAAGGTCAATACTACATCTCACTGCAATTTATCTAATTTTGATATATATACAACTTTGCTGCACAATGAGTTGAAAAAGAAACATAACCGAATGATACTGACCCTAACATTTTTTGGCAGGATTGAACGAATAGCAACCGGGAGCAACCGTTATAGGAGTATGTGACAATCGTGAGACTTCTGCCCAAACAACTTCAAATTTGGCATCGACACATAATTTTTGATGTTTGAAGCATGTCTATAAGGAAGTTTCATATTTTGAAATGATGACAACATCGTCTTTTTTTCTTTTCTGGAAAGAGTAAAAGAAGAAGGGGGAGATATGTTTTCCATGCTCCTACTTTTTATGGAGCCAAATATTTCCTAACTCCCATCTCAACCATATCAAGACGGGATGCCTCACTATCTTTAGATTTTTTTTAAATTCAGTAGTGTTCCTATTATATAATTACATATTTTTCTCAATGTGCATAACATCCAGACAATGACTAACATGATGAAACTTCCAATATTATAACTCAAAGAGAATTGATTTTTCTTCGACGAATATGTGACCTTCTTCGACTTCCTAACTTCATTTCCGAAATTGAAATTAATCCGCCCCTGCTGTACTAACACCTCTGCTCCAGATAGAGGTTGACGTGCATTTCCAAATTCTTGTTCACCATTAAAAGCCGCCTTTTTTCTCCTATAAGGATGATGCCTAGGCAAATACCGACGATGACCATGAAAACATATTTTCTAGCTATGAGGAAGATATTTAGCTGCTGTATCATCACCGTACACTGGACATGCCATATAACCCTTATTGACGCGGTCGGATAAATTTCCATATACTGGAAAGTCATTTATCATCCACATTAATATTGCCCTTAAAATGAGGTATGATTTACTATTAGTATCATAACATTCGGTTCACCTTCTTCCCAAAGCTTCTTCAAATCATCTATTATTGGTTCTAAGAATACGTCAATATTATTACCGAGCTCTTGCGGACCGGATACTAGTGTCGTCAACATCAGAAACTTCCTTTTCATACATAACCATGAAGGAAGATTATAAGTGGTTAATACTACTGGCCAACAACTATACCTATTGTTTAGGCCATTAGTATGTGGGTTTATACCGTCAGCAGCCAAATCTAGACGTATATTTCATGGATCGCTACCAAAAGTTGGCCACCTATAATCGATATTACGCCACGAAGGAGAATCAGCTGGATGGCGCATCTGGCCATCTTCAGTTCTTTAATTAGCATGTCAGGACATTAATTTAGCAGTGGAAGCAGACTTAAACATTCGTTTAAATCTAGGGATGATTTGAAAGTACTACATTACTTTGGTAGGAATGTTAATCCTCACTTTCCCATCCTTTCCTACCTTCCAGCGAGATATGTGGCATTTGGGGCACTTAACTGCATCGACATATATACCCCTATGTAGAATACATTCACTAGGGAATGCACATATTTTAATGTAGGATCCGGGATGTATCGTGTAATTATTTTGCTAATAAATAATTATTATGTATGTTCAGTATTTATTCTGTGAATTATTTGTTAAGTGTTAAATGTATTTGGATGTTTAAAAATAATATTAATTGAGTATTTTAAATTTTATATGTCCAAAATAAAATATAGATAATTGTCATATCTTCCTATTTATTTTTATATTGATTTATGATTTTATAGGAAATGTATGGACTTTATAAAATCTTTTTCCGAGTATTTAAAAACTATTTTATACAATCGGGAACCAACCGACGTCATCAGTTTTTACGTTTTTATAACCCGAAACTCTTCCGAAAACTCCTTCCTAACCTAATTGCAATATTCCGAGCACTTTCCGTGTTTTGACTTTTTCGATCCGACATACGGTTTGTCCTGCGCGGGTCCCGGCGCTACATTTTCGATACATTATTCGTTTCGCTAAATCAATAAAACTCGTATTTTTGATTAACGGGATCTTTTTATTAAACTATCACAATTATCACCTCGTAATATGTGTAACCAGGCGCTGAGACCAAGACCGCAGTACAAATTGTATCAATATTGATAATTATCCCGAAAACCGGTACCAATTGGATCAGTTTTTATAAATAAACGTACCATTTTGTATCTGGAATGATCCAACGGGATACTAATTTTCCGTAATTATAAATAGCCTTTACCGTATTTTATTTTGTACCAGAAATTATTTGGAGACAGTATTTACAGAGAAAATACATTATATTCATAGTGTTCTTCATAATCAAACCTAGATTTGAAGGCGTTAGCGATATTCGATTCTGGAGTTCAAGTAACCGAATTAAAGGTCTTGAAGAGTACTTTCAAAATCTGTGATCCACACACCTGCAGAATCAAAGGTTATTTTTCCTATATTTTTTATTAATTTCGAATTATTTTTGGATTAAACTATGAATTTTTGTTTGAGAGATTGTTGGTATGATAGATTTTTGGTATGATTTGATGCTTGCATATTGTAAAGCTTTCTTTCCTGATGATTTTGATATATTATATGCTTGATTTGGAGTTCAATAACATGTTTAAATTAGGGTTTGATTCTTTGGCTGAAGAAATTAGGGTTCGTATCCGTTTGAATGTTCTTAATTAGATTTAGGCGTTTCTTTGTTTGGGATTGAAAGTTGAAATTGAGTACATCATCGTGTAGATCGTGGAAAAACAAATCGATTCATGTGTAACTTGTTAACCGGCGATGTCTGGATTGCTTAGTTCGAACCTCGCCGAAGAACGAACCCAGGCAGCGGCGAGTTTTTCCGGTTAAGATTCCGGCTGATTTACGGATGTTTTCTTTGATTTATTGTGATATTTGAGTTACTGATAACGTGTTCTTGAACCCTGCAACTTCTGGCTTGTTTTTGGGAAGCTTCCGGCCGCCGAAAAAGCTCCATGGCGGCGGCCATGGAGTCCGGCCGACGTGGACTCATCGGAGAAGACACAGGGGTGGCAAACTTCAGTTTGGCCCCTGTAGTTTTCCCTAATATTCAGATTTCATACCCCAGTTTTATAAATCC
Organism: Apium graveolens; assembly: GCF_009905375.1. Taxonomy (NCBI): domain Eukaryota; kingdom Viridiplantae; phylum Streptophyta; class Magnoliopsida; order Apiales; family Apiaceae; genus Apium; species Apium graveolens. The sequence continues at coordinate 286,083,732 of NC_133652.1, read as the reverse complement.
ACAAAAATTATACTTCTGTACTAATTATTTTCAAAATTCAGATTTCCGTTTATAAACTTTTCAAAAATAGGATTTCTTTTTATAAAATGATTTTAAAAATAGTTTTAATTATTTTAAAAATTCTGAAAATGATTATTTTAATTCCAAAATTTATTGTTAATTTGAAAATAAATCTAAAATACTTAATTAATTAATTTTATTTAATAATTAATTGATTAATTGATCAATTAATTTAAATATTAATTGATTAATTTGTTTAATTATTTATTAATTGATTTTAATTGATTATTTAATTGGATTTAATTATTTAAAAATGATTTAAAAATTCTGAAAAATAGTTTCGAGCTCTAAAATATTAGTTTAAATTGTTTTCAAGGCTCGATAATTATTATGAAATTGTTTTGAAGCCAGATTTGGATAATTATTCCGAAATTATTATGTGAGATAAATATTGATAGATACCTATGTTGCCTAGCAGAGTAAGCAATTGATCATAAGATAAAATCAAGGTATTGGAAAAGTAGATGAGTGGTTGTTGAAGAGAGTCATTTGTCGAGTACAAGTGAAATTGGAATCGATTGTGATAAGGCAAGTACTTCTAAACCTTTTTTCGAAATATAATGCAAATATTTCTAAACTTTCTCGTAACATATTGTTAAGTGTTCAAAATAGCTCTATTTTATATTGTAAATACATTGAATCCTTCAGCCTTGAACCTGAGCCACATCATTTGATCTTTGAGCCGTAAGACTTATTCTTTGTGAACCATTTCTTGTTGATTTCCAGATACTAAACCACGCAAATATGACACTACTCTCCAAATATACAACCACCAAACACTAGAATAGAATTGTTTGAACATTCAAAAACTTTTATACTCAACCATACCTTGTGACATTAAAGAACTAAACCTTGTAAACCATTGTTCATCTAATACCCGATTCTCCTACAAGCTGAAGGCCATTTCTTATACATACTTCGATACCCCCTTGTGATACTCATGAAATGCATCATGCCTTTATACAAATGTTTCATCACTGTTGATTACGATCTTGTTTTATTGAATTATATTTTTTATCATATTGAACTGCTTTAGAATTGGATAGTTTTTTTATATAGGGACCAGATTTGTGGTCAGACCATATCAATGGTCAAGTTAGGCCAATGTGTGCGTTGGATCCAGTAATTAGAGCAGTGCTGTGTGCTTTGCTCGGGGTTAGTGTGTGACTGATCAGCAGCCTAACCTTGGTTTTAAAACTTAAAATGAATATCCAATTTTAATGATTATTTAGCAATAAATTTGATTCCTCTGAACCATTTCGTTTGATCACTGATTAACCTCAATTATTGTCATTGTGACTTGCTGAGCTAGTTAGCTCACTCTTGCGAATCGTTTTATGTATTTTACAGATAAGAAGAATACGGTTGATAGCGAGGTTTCCCAGTTCAATGTTCGAGCTAGGATTCCATATTGAGTTGGATCGAGCTAGCAGGAGCTTATTGCGGCAGTGAGATAGTAAGATCATAAGAATAATTTCATTATCAGTTGTAAGTTAAATTTGTTGGGATTTGGTACGTTGTAATAATAAGTTAAGGTTGTGGCTTGTTTTTATACTTTAACCTGTTGCGATCCGTGGTTATGTAAAGCAGAGTCATTGCGAATAATATTTCTTATACAGGTTTATATATTGTGTATATGTTGTGGACCTCAAACTTCTGACCCGGGTTTGGAGGGCGCCACAGGTTAGTATCAGAGCTACAGGTTATAAGTCACTGAAACAAGCCAAGATTGTCGGGATTGGGTAGAGGGTTATGATTAGGAATAGGAAATAGAAAGATAAGTCATCATGAGGTTGAGTGCGATTGTATAATAGGTCTTCGACACGGTTCGTGTTGCGATTCAGGATTCTTAGCTTGCGACGTGATTTCCAGACAACGACAATGGCAGATCCTGTTTTCCCTGCATCATCTGATCGTTTGGAGCCTTTTATTTGAGGATCGTCATCTTCTTCTAAATTTGATTTGCACTTTGTTCTTCCATCGGTATTAATGGTATTACCTTCTGTTATGACAGTTGCGCCTTTCCAAGTTATTCCACGCTATTCTATCACCTCTTGATACGAGACTACCTATTCAAGAACCTTCATTTGCTTATTCTTGTTCTTCTGTACATCCAACTATGAATGTATCTTTTCAGTTTACTCTACACCATGTTCTATGCTTTCAGTTTAAAACCTATCTTATGGAGCAACAATATTTACGAGGATTGATTCGATAGTTACAGTAAATGATTAGTGCATGAGATATTAATAAAGGTGAAAAGAAGTTTAGAAAGAAGATTCAAGTGTTCCAGAGGATAGCTGTTATCAGGTTAACAGAAGCCATTAGTTATTAGGCCACCCATGACTAGCTTATGGAATGGAGTAGATAAGTGTTGAAAAGAGAGAGTTCAAGGAGATTATGCATCTGGAGATTTCTTGAAGTGAGATAATGATGTTATGATGATGTGATATATATTTTAACAAGGTGATGTGACATTAGCCGATTTGTTGACAATTGGATAGCCTGTTCTACTTAACTACTGCAACGATAATATCGGGAGTACTACCAGTATGAGAGCTTTGAAATGAAGCCACGAATAAGACAATATGCGATGACAACTGAGGTTTTCATCGATTAAGGAAAGTAATAGACCTAAGGAAGGAGAGGAGATAAATAGAAGTGAATGGACTTTTGCGTGATCATTTCTTTAATTGGGTATCTGGTTATAAAAAACAACTACCAACTCATATAGTAAGGACAACCAGATTTGTGATTTTCAAAATTTTTAAACAAGTTTTCGAAAAAGATTTTTCCTTACAAAATATCTAAAAACCTTTTTGGAATAAAGTAAGTTTCAAACATCGGTTGTCAAGTTACTACTTGAGTTTCTTGTTTGTTAAAAGACCCGGATTACCTGGAAGGATGCTGTTTCAGACTTAGTATTGCTAATTCGGAGAACGAAGTAACCTGCGATTATGAAGAAGTTGATTATTCCTAACAGTAAGGTTCAAGTATTGTTTGACAAGGTTAATAACAAAATCCGCGTACGGAGTAATTATTCATCTAGTGGCAGGGACCCTTAAAGTTTAAAGAATTCATTGATGTAAAAGGAGCCTGGGCGTGATTGAAGAAGATTAGGAAGATTTCCAGACCTCTCTAAAAGAAGAATATTATTAACAAAAGGATTGTTATGTTAAATGGTTCGTGGTTATTCTAAATAAAAAGAGGAAACCCGAAGTTATATGATAAGAACACCATTATGATCGAATTGTTAAAATATTATACGTGTAGGTGCGATGGTAAAGACACAAGACTTAGCAAGTAAGAATCTACTATAATGCTTAATTTGTGAAGGCATTTGAGTGTACCTTCTAAAGTTGTTATATGAAGCGATTGGGATATGATCGAACAAGCTCGAAAGATAAATACAAGTGAAATGTGGATGGTGACCAATGATATCATTTTTGTCTTCAATATTACAGCTTATATTCCTTTTTGATTCCTAAATAAGTATGAACTTCTTTTCTTAAACAAACTTTTTGCTATGATATCGGAAAGGAGGATGTTGCATTCCTTTAAAATTTAATTGTTCCCCTCAAGTTTTGCCCTCTGATTGGGACAAACAGTGTTATGGTGAGACATTTTGTCAGAATGACGAGGAGTCGGGTGGGACGCCACCTAATCATGTGCTGTATGCCATATGGTATGAAAGACTGGCCATCTTCAGTACCAATATAGTTGTCTCATTCATATCTAAATCATTATTTCTTCCTTCTTTTCAACTTCAAGTTTATTGAATTATGAATCCTTCTAGTTATTTCGTTATACCATCATTCTTTGCAACAGTTTTTCACACAAATCAACATATTATGAACCAAGCGGACGCAGTTCCATCTACCTCTCATACATGGAAAGGAAACAAGGGTATATGGCGTGGATTACAAATCACTATCCCCATTCAGGGATGCGCTAAGAGTCAAGGGAATCTACTCTAATAAGGAATACGATGAGAACGAGAAATTGTGATTTTTCTGTGAAATATGTTATTCAGAATACGAATGTGGTGATGTGAATGATTATCGTGGATACCTTATGCGTTAAAGTATTGAAAGATGTGGGAGCAACTTGATTGTTTAGCTCCCAAGGTTTTGTTGATAAGATGAATTACCCTGTTGAATTGATAAGATTGTGATTAAAGGATTAGCAAATCAAGAACGTGTAATTGTTAAATAAGTGAGTACCAATGATAGAGTTGAGATTTCTGGCAATAAGTTGTGAAGAATTGATATCATTTGAGATAAGAGGATTTGACATTATTTTAAGGAATGGATTAACTATTTAAGCATGATGCCCAGACAAACCGTCGTGATGAAAAGATAGTCCTGAAGACGTCAAATGAGAATATGATAAGGTATAAAGGGAGAAGGAAGGTAAAGAATTTGTTAATGATTACGGTGATCAAGATGAGAGCATTATGGTGATTATGAGATAAATAAAATTTAGAAGCAAACAAAATTTCTAGATTTTATAGCAATTAAGGAGTTTCAAGATATGTTTCCAGATGAGTTATCAATATTTCCTCCAGATAGAAAAATGAAGCTCGCGATTGATTTAGCACCTGAGACGAAGCCAGTGACCAAGGCCTTACACAAAATGGCAACAGTAAAAATAAGGAAGTTAGCAAAGCAGAGGCAAGGGATGCTGGAAGAAGAACCGATTAGACCCAGTGTATCCCATGAGGTGCACCGGTATTAATTGTTAACAAGAAAGATGGAAGTATGAGATTATGTGTCGACTAGTGAAAGATCAACAAGTTTACTATCAAGAGCAAGTATCTGTTACCTCGAACCAATGATTTGTTTGATCAAACGAATGAAGCAAAGTACTTTTACAAGATTGATTTAAGACTTGGTATTTCACTAATTCAAGATTAAACCTATGGACATATCAAAGATAATTTTCAGAACTAAGTACTATTCTTGTAACACCCCCAAATCCGGGGTCGGGGATCCGGGTTGTCACGAGTTCCATTTCCCTTAATAACACCCAATCTTAATAAATAATCAACTATTCTGTACTGTGACCCCACCATAAACACACACACCACAAGTTATAGTCTCAGAGATGAATATTCAAAAATAATCACAAGTCATTTTATTCCACAATTATATGCCAATACACCTTAAAAGGGTTTCTGAATAAATTTACATTTTCCTTGCCATTATTACAATTCATAAATATACATAAGTCTGGTACATCAAAAGTTGAAAGCCTAGCCTATTGGTAGATCCTACCTCAGCTACAACGACATCAACGCCTATAGGAAACTGCGGAACGTTTCCTTTCCGCTCGCGAATTGGGAGCTTGGTCCTGTTCATCTTTTCTATCTGTTGTTGTGTGATGAAAGAAGAAAGCAAGGGTGAGCAGCAAGCCCACCAAAATAATATGTATAATGATTAACAATATATGAGCCTTCTCATAGTACTCATGAAAGCCTTGGTCAAAAGAAATGGACCAAGTTTGATATCTTAATGCGATGAAGTCGTAAAATATTCAGTATATATATACATATATACTTTTCACAATCTTTGAAATCCTCTGACATGAATTATATACACAGAGTTCCCGTTTATAACTGTATAAAATATCGTTACAAGGTGATCTCATATATCTAACCTTGTCTCAAAGTTTTTCCGAAAATCTTTGACATGCACAAGATAATCATATACTGGATATAAGTTTAAAAGATGAAGTTACAAGATACTCCAATATACTTATATCTTTTCCGAATACTACTCGAACTACCACCGTTCAAGTTATAATTAGTTTCAAAAGTTCATCACATAGATGAGACTACAAGACAAGATTTGAATAGATTCAATCTTTGAAATATTATTGAAATAAATAAAGTTACGAGATACTTTATTTAGTCCCGATATATATATATCCACATATATATCTCTTAAACATTTCCTGAAACCTCTGTTATGTAAAGTATGAACAGAGTTTGTAATATCCAATGAATTTTGGAAAGGAAAAGAATTTTGGCATAAACCCGATATCTTGCTGATCAGGCAAAGATACCAATAAGTAACCTTTTCTACTAGTAGATGGATGAATCCCCCACCGGTCATCACCCTGGACACATAAGGACCTTGTGCTGGACCACCACCCGGCCTCTTACGCGTTGATGGACTGCCACCCAGCCACTTACACTTTGATAGACCGTACCCCGGCCTGTCGCTTATGCCGACTCAATTAGATGGACTTACTTCCCGAACGTTGGGCAAGTAATCAAATTGTTTTCTCAAAACAACAACCACGTTGCGAATGTAAAATACACCACAGAGCCGGATCCCCCAGGTTTTGAGCGAGTATTTAAATCCCCTTCGAAAGGAGGATCTTAAATATAAAAGAATGAGTTTTGGGATCCGCCCTAACTTTTAGAAATCATTTTGAAGACTCGAAAATACTTTAAAGAGTGTTTGGAGTTATGCTGATTTAATAAAGTAAATCAGTCCCAATATATTAGAAAATATCAGAATATTACTATATAAATAATATTCCCTGAAGGAATAATCTTTATACAAATAATTGAAGTAGAAGTTGTAAAACTTATACTTGAATGAGTATTAAATAACCAAAGATATACTTATACAAAAGTACTATCTTTATTTGAATAATCAAAAATAAGTTTGATTATCGACACCTTATTCTTTAATAAAATAAAGAATATATCTCAGAAAATAATCGGAGTCATAGGTCCTCATATGAATATTCAAATAATATTCATTAAATAATATAAACTGAGTCATAAGCCCTCGAATGAATATTCAAGTAATATTCATTAAATAATATAAGGTTATCGAATAAACCTTATTCGATTAATAGTTTTAAAAACTATTCATATATATATATATATATATATATATATATATATATATATTATACTCGGGAGCCTCGCCTCCCGGTTTTAGAAAAAGTCCTTTTGATCCCCTATACTAAGGGTATACTCAAATACCGCTTATCTCTAGCATAGGTATTATGCAACTAATAAGCATTTGAACCAACAGATATATAAATCAAGAATACGAAACAGGCATGCATATATACCATATCACATGCTACAATATATCGCAAGAATTTGCTAATAACAAATATGCATTTATCACAAGATCATGCATATACACATATACATCACAACAACAGTTACACGGGTAGAAAACTTGCCTGAGTTCTCCCGGATAGACTTAAGCTTAGAGTGGGTCCGATAACCTATGAACAACAACATAAGTCGGAATTAAACACCGGTCGGTTAAGAAACTAGACTTTAACCATTTAGAGTCCTAACGTTCGCTTTCGCGCTTAACGATTTACTTAAGTCGCTCGAGTACCCTCGACTCCACCATTTTTAATAAATTAACCATTAAGGGTTTTAAGGCGATTCTTTCACGAGTACCTTACCAACTGCCTAATCCACTTTACATAATTATTTCTTACCCCAATTTGTCATTTAAGGTCCTTAACTAAGGTTTCAAAGTAAGGCGAGGGGTAATGGTTTGGTCGCGAAACGCCGTTACTTAAAACGGTCGTTTCTCCTAAACCGTACATCGGATTCAAACGAACCACATATCAAAACGAAGCTCGTAACATGAACTATCTAATCATGGCAATGGTCAAAACCTAACAGTGAGTTCACGGGTCCTGATTGTTAAGAACAAAACAGTCTTAAAGTAAATCGGACATTACGACGGCTATGTTTAAACTACTCCAATCAACCACAATCAACCACAATCAACCACAAATCAACCCATAACTACCAATACCACCAAACTTCATCCAAACCTTACTAACTCAGTCCATAACCTCATGATTTTTCCAACTTATTCAATCTCAAACAAGAGCTACTAATTATACTTAAGTTCATCAACCAACAACCAAGATTTATAACCCAAAATCATTATAATTCCATCCAAACTCTAAACATACAAGAATCATGCTCTCATGAACTATAACAAACAAAACCAAACCTAATACTCAAATTAAAGTTAGGGTTTGGAGGGGTTATACCTTCCTTGGAGAGTGGAGAATCACTTAGGAAGCCTTAAATAACCACTAACTATCTTTACTAAGATTGGATCTTGAAGAAAACATAAGAAAACACAAAGTTAGTTTCTTGAAAACACTATTCACCAAGAACTTTGATGAATTGATTAGATATGTTAAACATGGAATCTTGAGCTTAAACTTATGGCTCATCTTAGTTATAAATTATGGAAGCTAAAGAAACAAACCTCTTGAATTATGAAGGTGTGTAGCTTGATTTTTGAAATTTTCTCCTTTGCTTTTCATGGAAAATCCGAGAGCAAAGAGTGGGGGAAGAAGAAAATGTTTTTGTTTTGGTTGCTTTTGATTTTTGTGTTTGTTTTTCTTGTTAATTAGGTTGTTACCATGGTAAATATTGTGTGGCTTACAATCATCCAACAACACACTTGCTTGGTCATGCTTATGTCACCATGTGATGTCACCCTCCATCCTTTGTCCTCTTCTCATTGGTTTGATGACATCATCCCCACTAATCTCTTTGTTTAGATTTTAATTATTTAGCTAATGACCGCTGATCTGTTATACGGTTCGCTTAACTTTCGTTTTCGTTTATCGTTTGAGGGATCATACCCGGGATCTTATTACTTAGGTTTCCTTAACCTTTCTCAAAACATTATATTCCTTTTTATGATCCCCTCTTAAAATCCTTGAATTTAAATCCTATTTATCCTGTTACCTTATACTCACTTCTTTCTGTATCTGGTGGATTTCCGGGAAAAATCAAAGTGTTCGGAATTGGATTCTGACGATCTTTACATACACTTATATACCATATAGAGTACTAATAAAATCTCAGAATATCAATAACAGAACCCCTACATAGTGTGGCATGAAAAGTTTTCTTATTCAGCATAATTTGCAAAATCACTATTCATAAGGGTTTCAAAAATTTCCAAAAATTGGGGTTATTACAGTCTCCCCTCCTTAAAAGGATTCCGTCCCGGAATCAGATAGAAAATGAATAGGGATACTCTCTTAGCATTGCATTTCTAACTCTCGAGTAAATTTTCCCACATTGTGGTCCTACCACAAAACTCTGCCTAGTTTGATAACCCTTCTCCTAAGCACTTGTCTCTTTTTCAGTCTATAACCCTTTCTGGTTGCTCCATATAGGTTACGTCTGGTTGCATGTCTATGCCCTCATATGCCCCTATTTATCTGGCATCCGAATTACACTTCCTTAACATTGATACGTGGAACACGTTATGAACTTATTACATGTTCGGGGGTAGGGCTAGCTCATATGCTAACTTCCCAATACGTCTTAATACCTCAAAGGGTCCAACAATTCGTAGGCTTAGCTTTCCTTTCTTTTTGAACCTCATCAATCCTCTCCAAGGGATACCTTTAACATTACTAGGTCCCCTACTTCCTATTCTTTGTCCTTTCATGTCAAATCAACATATTTCTCATGTCCATCTTGGGCTACTACCAGCCGTCCTCTGATTAGATCTATCATATCCTTGGTCCTTTGGACTACTGCTGGTCCGAGCATCTTGCGCTCTACAACTTCATCCTAACATAAGGGAGATCGACATTTTCTTCCCTCAAAGATCTCATAAGACGACATCTCGATACCTGACATACGATCTATTATCGTAAGAAAACTCAATCCGTTTTAAGTGATCATTCCAAATTCTTTCAAGTCTATTGCACAGACTCTCATTATAGCTTTTAGCATTAGAGCTTTTACTTCTCAATACCCATTCTTTTCCAGTTCGTAATCGCTACTACCTTCCGTTCCTAATATTATACTGGTTATACTTTTGCTCGTTAGCGTTCTATAACCTTTTAATAACCACGTCAACCTTAGTATCACGAATGTGTTTCAATTCCGAATACCACCATAACTTTACCACTCCTTTTTCAGTTGTTTCTATTTTCCAATGTTTGATCAATCATATAGAAGTAAAGGAATTTGTTGAGAGATCACTATGATCATGAACACTTGTTATATCGCATAGTTAGTATAGAAGGTGGCCAGCCTTTAGTACTTGACAAGCAATTAAACAACATGTGGTATCCTACTAGGCTTCTATCACACAGATAGATAGTCATTCGGCAATACCTCCCCTTCTGGAAGGGTTGTTCTTCTCAGCTTACATGAAATGAAAAGAAGAGAAAAGAACGAACTGAAGAGAATTGTATATTCGTAAAAAAAAAATTATTGCCATAAAATATCTGGCTTGGAATCTACCTCTGAACTATAGAGGTTTGTCATAGGAGAACAAAACATATATGTATTTATATCAACATTAAGTATTATAGCATCATATTTCACATGTCTAAATATTTTTGCTATTCCGTCCATCATTCTATGGACCCATGCTCTTCCTCGAGCTTATACACAATCACCTTTGAAACTCCCTTGATATCGAAAATCGAATCTGGGATCTCATTCTAGGCATCATCGTTACTAGAATTCTATGCTTGCACTGCAACCTTCCTCGTATAGTAATACGGCTCTCTATTCATAAGAAGGAATAAATATTCAATAGGTAAATAATCGACTTAATTAGTCTATCAACGATAAATTATACGTCAACACGACCCGATTAGTGGTACTTAATCTCAACATCCATTCCAATACAACTCTCACAGTTGTAATCGGCTCATTACTCGCAGAATCATTGCTGCATTACTATGTTCCACTACTGACCTACTGTCGTCATTCACGTTCCATGAAATCTTAATATCTAACCATACGGAGTCCATACATGTCGTATCAAATCCTTCTAAGGAGGTAACATAATCACCATTCATGATTCATGAAGAACACTCCTGATCCTGACATACATACATGACATGAAGCAGATAAAATTGCAGAAGAGTTTCAATCAAAGCACCGATAGCAGGTTAATACCATTCTTAATCGTATGCCTTAAATAGAAGACTTAACTCAAGGGTTCGTCTAGTCCTTTTTGAAACATGGTCCTGGCTTATCTCAAGATAGTATCTTCTGAGATAGATAGCCCGCTCATGGCGATTACACAAATTAAACCTTTACCAACTACTATTACGGTTGGGTATTGCACAGTCATCAGAAGGAATGTCAATCTTCCAAACCATAATACAACCTTCATAGCTTTAACCATCATCACTGTATTCCTTTGGCACAAGCGCCTATAATTATCCTCTTACCTTTAAAGTGTCGGCCACCTCTTTGGCCTTTCCTCATAGTAAAATTTCCTTACAGTCAATGTCATTTTAACCACCTCCAAATAAATTTTCTACCTCATTTCAATCACAGCTTATGTGAAGATGTTTTCCTTAAAATCTGATGAGTAAAAAAAAATATCACCATTTTTCCATAAGTTATTGCCTCAGTCTTTAGAGGTTAATCACTGTCATGACTGACTCTCAATCATACTTAGAACATCTTTTATCTTAAGTCCTAATTGCCCTGAACAATTTCGACCATTACTGGTTCGATCCATACTTTCTCGTGGTTTAACACATGCCCCACTTGGTATCATTATAATTACATCACATTTCCTTTATCAACATTTGTTTATTCTTGAGAATTTTGAATATTACCTCTCTCCTTGTAAAACCTCTAAAGTTATCCTTGAATCGTTCCTCCTGTATTCCCTAGATACAGGGCATATCAATATACCATTTATTAATACCAGAATCATTGTCTATATACTTCTGAAAAAAAAAATCCACTGATTCTTAAAGGTTGTTATTACCTTAATCCTTTCCAATTCATACTGTCAAAACTCATACTATCCCTATTAAGGGTGAAATGCCAACCTTTATGCATTCCCCTATGGTTCATCTCAAGTTATCGAAGTTATATCCATAATCCCACCTTTAAAAAGGTACTTACATCCTTGCATGGATAAATCAAGTCATATATCCTAGATAGATTATCGTATTCATCATTCCCACCTCGATAGTCTATACCTAATTTCACTGAAGTTGACTACATAAGCTTTGAATATAGGTGCACTAACCTCTTTCAAAAAGGTTGGATCATTATCAGCCTTCTTTGCTTTCCCTTTGTGACCTACAGTTTTCTTTTTGTCACTCATGTTATCATAGTCAAGGCCAATAACAATGTTTGCACATGGATTATTCTTCTCATGATACTGTCCGACTAGTTCAGATGCATTTTTGAAAGATTTCATCTTTACTTCATTCTTTTCTAGATTCTCCCTTAACACTGCTTCAATTTTATTTGCACACTTGAGCTTGTTCTTGAGATAAACATTTTCTTGTTTTAAAGCTTCAAGCTCAACCAACAACAATTTAGTTTCTTGCTTCTCACTCTCGAGCTTCTTATTTATCTTTGTTAATCTGCTAATCTCTTCATTAGCAGCAACCATGCTTGTGTGAATATGAAACATTTCTGTGCTCATCTTTTCAACAGTTTCCTTGTATTGATTCACGTTTAAATCTATAGTGGTAAGAGTTGGTGTCTGTGCTTTTGATGAGGATGATTCACCTTGCTCCAAAGCTATTAGAGCATAGTTTCCAACTTCCACATATTCATCATTATCTGAATCATCCCAACTCCTTCCCTCAGCAATGTAAGCTTTGCTCTGTTGCTTTTTCAGAAGAGCTTCATACTTTACTTCCAGTTCAAGATAATCTTTATCTTTCTTTGCCTTCTTGGGCTTCCTGCATTCTGTAGCAAAGTGACCTAGTTCATCACAATTGAAGCACCTTATATTAGATCTGTCAACAGATCCAGTTTTGTAACCACTCTTACTATCAGAAGTGTACTTCTTTTTCTCTTTCCAGCTGTTGTCTTTGTTGAAGGATTGTCCTTTACTCCTGTGGTACCTTGGCTTCTTTACTCCAATGTTAGAGAATTTTCTATCTAGATAGGCCATAGACTGATCTAGCTCATCCACTTCTTCATGAGTGTAGAACTTATCCTTTTTTAACTCTAGTATGACTTGCTCCTGTGAATCATTTGTTCTTTGCTCACTTGTTGAGGCAACTGGAATATGAGACCTTGGTTCATCATTAGATGTTTGACCTTCATTTACTATTAAAGCATTTGATCCATCTACAACATGTCCTTGGCCAGATCTCAATGATTGCCTTTGAATCATCTCTAGTTCATATGTTTTTAGAATTCCATATAGAACTTCCAAAGTTATTCTTCTCAAGTCTCTCCCTTCCCTGATTAATAAGATTTTCTGTTCCAAATGATCAGGAAGAGTAAGCTAGAATTTTAGATTCACCTCTTTAGCTTCATAGTATTTTTCATGAAGCTGCAAGTCATTTATCAGCTTATTGAATCTCTCAAACACATCAGTAATGCTTTCCTTAGTCTTAGCCATAAAACCCTCATACTGTGAAATCAGTATCCTTCTTTGATTAGATCTAACCTCCTCAGTTCCTTCACAGAGTATTTCAATCGTCTCCCATATTTGCTTGGCAGTGTCACAATTGACAATATTGTTGTACATCACATTGTCAAGTGACTCAATCAATATCAATTGTAAGCTGCTATGCAGGGAGACTTTCTCCTTTTCAGGGTCAGAATACTCAGCTGGATCTTTAGGAGCATAATGAGCTGGTATGACCATGTCTCCATCTGTAGATTCCTCAACTCTTACCATAGGAATGAAGGGTCCATTCTTGAGGATCTGAACGTAGAATGGATTGGCCATCTTGATAAACAACATCATTTTCTTTTTCCAAATAGTGTAGTTAGCTTTGTCAAAGGTAGGAATTTTGATGCTACTGATTTTCTGTGAATTCATTCTTCCAAGATCTTGAATCTGTTTAGTTTCAGATTTTGCTCTGATATCACTTGTTAGGTAATGAATCACACATATAGAGGCGGGGGTGAATGTCTTTTTTTGATTTTAGGCTTTTCTTGAAAGTTGATGGTTGAACAAAGTAAATCAAATCTTTATAGAAAAGTGTTCATGCAGAATTTAAACTTGTAAAAACTAAAGAACACAGATCTTCAAAACTCACTTAATTTTGTATTAAAATTAAGACTATTTTGCTACAAATTTCTAAGCTTTTTGATGTTAAAGAGCTCAGCTTCTTCTTGAGAGTGTTACAAGAATTTTGATCTAAATTGTTGTAACTAACTAAAGGACAAGTGTTAACTTTATAACTCAGTTAACTGCTGGTTTACAAAGTGGATATTAAACATGCTATTAGCTTTTCTAAACTGTCACTTGTCATTTTTATTTATAGAAAAGCAAATCTTCCATTTCTGGCATAGCAGATCTTTAGCATCCCGTGTTCACTTTAATCTTCCTCTGTCAGTTAATCTTTTCCATTGATCTTGCACACTCTTCAAGCTGCTTTTTGTAGACTTGTCAATCCAGTTGTTGGATTGTTTGTTCATTATTTATCTTGAATATTAAACTGATCTGTAGTTCTATAATTTGAGACTGTACCTCGAGATCTCCAGTTTGAATTAATAAAAACACTTGACATCTCGATAAGTACATAGGTTTATCGAGATCTCTAGCAGTCCATATTAAGTTTGTCTTGTAGAGGTCTTTAGCTTGTCGAGATCTCTAGTCTTCACATCTTCACTTTGACTTATCGATAACTCAGAGTTCTCTACTGAATGTAGACTTGTCGATAACTCTAAGCTCTCTAGTGAAGGAATGACTTGTCGATATCTCCAATCTTCATTTCTTCAATTTTGCTTGTCGATATATTTCTGAGTTCTCTAGTAGTATTCCTGACTTCTCCACTCTGAATTCATTCATTTCTTCTATCCCGGTGGATATTGTTCATCCATCGAGTAGTGATTGTATCCCGATGAATGTGCCTAACAGCAGTCATTTTTAAAAATCCTGAAAATTTCAAAAGAATTTTGAATTATTTTTCAATTTTTTAAAATATTTCCAAAAAAAATTCCAGGAGGGTCACCGGAAATCCTCTAAGAGGCTCTGGACCAACCTCCGTGGAGGTTCTAGTCGGCCAGAGGCCTCCATGTGGAGGACTCGGACTCTTGGTCGGCCATGGAGCCACCTCCACGGTGGTCCTGTTTGGCTGGTAGGTGAACATTCTATAATTTTTTTTTACAAGAGATTCTACTTGGCCCAAGCCCCCAGGTGGAGATCTTGGCTCCTCCTATTCTCAGTCGGCCAAGCAGCCACCTTCATGGTAATTCTGGTCGGCCGGGTCGTGGAGCCTCTCAAAAATTTTCTGTTCTTGTCCTCGTGAATGCTCTGTACTTGTTCTAGCGACGTTCTGTACTTGTTCTAGTGAATTTTTTACTCTTCACAAAATTTGTTTTCGTGGATGATCTAGTCTTCACGAATCTTGTTCTCGTGGACGTTCTAGTCTTCGCGGAACGTGTTCTCACGGATGTTCTAGTCTTCACGAAACTTGTTCTCGTGAATGTTCTATACTTGGTCTTAAATCTATCTTTTCTTTAATTTATTTCAGCTGCTGAAGCATTGGTTTCAATGACTGAAAAGAGTGATATGGTCACTAGAAAGATAGTTTGGGAAGCTACCAAACAGGCTAAGCGCATTCCTAAAGTCCCGGCGTGCCTTGAGGCCTCCAGCTCCGGGAAAAAAGGGCTAAGGATTCGGAGAGAAACGCGAAGATCCCCTTTTAACCTTCATTGGGCATATCCGCTAATGACTCGGTGTTCGGGAGTCCGGTCCTTGCTCTTGAATGTTCAAAAAATTTAATTACTTCCCCGGACCTTGTTTACGTCACAAATGGTGAGAAGCTTCTTGAGGCCGAGGTGTTAGGGGCTCACGCCTTGGTCTTCCTAGACCCTTCATGCGGGGGACTCATCCCATCTTGGTCTTGGTTGGCTGGGATCAGACCTTCGTGACGGTCCTGGTCATCCTAAACCCTGAATGTGGGGGCTCGGCCCTCTTGAGTCTTTGTCGCCTTAACATCTTACCCCTATCTTTCATAGCCTGTATGCAGACGTGGTTGACACGAGCCTTTTCACTTGCCCTTGGGTAGTTCCCGTGGTTGATCCATCCGGACAGGCCTCCGGGTCCGTACCCAAGACTACCCGCCAACAGTCCTTATCCAGTATGAGTCACGGGGGTTCTGGTTCAAAGGGAAAAGCTCCTTTAGGAAGCCTTAGCTCCAAGCATGCTCTCTATGGGAAGATCCGGGAGCTGGTTCCAGGGAGTAGTAGCTCTTCCTCCGAGGCTGGTTCATATGAAGATACTGATGAAGAGGTGGATGAGAAGGAGGACGAGGTCACTCAGGGAACAAGGAATCAAGAGGAAAAGGATTCTTTATATGAGTGAATATGATAGCCTTGCATGGCTTTATATGCCACATGTGGCTTTTTATTCATAACTTTATTTATTTGAACCCTTATGGTCTGTAATCTAACTGTCCCCTGAGACTGATTTGCGATCTTTCAATATCTTATCTAATGAATCATTTGTGATCTTTCATTTATCTTTTATTTTTGGCATTTGGTCCTTCGGGACTTGCATTCTTTACATGCTCATACTGACATAAATTGGTAGACAAGTTAATGAAAATAAACTGGCATAAATAGATAATTTCTTTGAAAAACGGGTTCAACCGTTACATAAGATGGTTTCATTAACATTATTTATATATCTACTGCTACGTACTAGGAACATGTTATGAATTTCCTAAACATAACAAATTTTTAGGTTTGAAGCGTGCCAAGTGGAGGGCAGTTCATCACCATTTAAGGTCTCTAACTTCTAGGATTCTCGTCCTAATATCTTCCTAATCTTATAAGGCCCTTCCCAATTAGGGGCTATATTTCCTCTCTCCCCGACTCCTGACGCCTCAATCTTCCTTAAGACCAGGTCTCCTTGTTGACAGAACCTTTTCTTATCCTTTCTTTATAATAGAAGGAGGCTCTTTGTTGATGCTCTGCATTGCAGGCATTGACCTCATCTCTAACCTCGTCAATGAGATTGAGAGCGAGCTTCATGCCTTCTTCATTAGTTTCTGGTTCATAACCTTCGACCCTAGGCGCGAAACTAGTGATTTCTAGAGGTACCACAACTTCTGCTTTGTAAGCCAGTATAAACGAGGTAACTTTAGTTATCATTTTGTAGGTGGCTCGTTATGCCCATAGTATAGGAAGTAACTCGTCCACCCAAGTGGTCCTTGAGCATTTAACCCTTTTCTTAAGTCCATCTAGGATGATTCGATTAGTAACTTCCGGCTGCCCGATTGCCTGTGGGTGTGTAAACGAGGTAAAGAGAAGCTCTATACTGTTATCATAATAGTAATCCTTGAACTTTGTATTGTCAAGTTGTCTCCCATTCTCAGTGACAAGGATGCGTGGGATACCAAACCGACACATGACATTTTCCCATAAGAATTGGGTAATTTCCTTGGTGGTTATCTTGCCTAGTGTCTTAGCCTCAATCCACTTTGTGAATTAGTTTTTGGCTACCACAATGAACTGCCACTTTCCCGATTCCACAGGAAATGGAGAACCTTAATCGAGTTATCTTGTGAGCGAGGGCCCTGCCCCCCCAAGTACTGTCCATAAATCCCCTCACGGGCTTCTTTAAGAACCTCCTGTACTTCAAGAGGTCTCAAGCATTTTAACTATGGATTGAGGAAATACCTTTTGTACATGAGGCCTTCAATTAACGAATATCTCAATGCCCTAACCGAAAATTTACGTGCCTCCTAGGCATCATCGGGAGCCATCCGGTCTTAGTTTTGATTGGATCTATCCAATAAGTCGCCACACCAATTGGAGCTATCAAATTTATGACATGTATAGTGGGGGTCTTCAGGACCTGAAAGTAGATACTTCTCGGATAGTTCTCAATTTTAGATGAGGCAAACTTGGATAAGGCATCAGCCATAGCGTTCTCTTCTTTCGGAACATGTTCAATGTACCTTACATCAAATTGAGTCATTATTCCCTTCAGGACTCTCAGGTACTTGGCCATTGTATCATCCTTGACCTCAAACTCTCCATTGACTTGAGCAACCACAAGTCTCTAATCCTCAAAAATTCTAAGTTTTTTGTCCCTCACGGCTCTAACTAAGCTTAATATGGCTCTCAAATTTTCGTATTCTGAATTGTTGTTCATTGTTGAGAAGTCTAACTTCAAAGCATACTCAATCATGAATACTTCGGGACTTTGTAAGACTAGGCCTGCACCGCTAGACTTTGTTTTTGACAATCCGTCAAAATGGAGAACCCAATATTCTTTCAAAGCTAAATCTTCATCTTTATCTTTCTCTTCTCCTTCTGTGGTTATTATCTCTTGCCCCAAACTTTTTGGTCAGCAATGGTACATTCGACCATGATGTCTGCTAAGGCCTGAACTTTGATGGTTGTTCGAGTCTTGTATTTGATGTCAAATTCACCTAACTCAATTTCTCATTTTATGAGTCTACCACTTGCCTTTGGGATGTGAAGAATATTTTTCAAAGGTTAGTTCGTCGGGACTTCGATCTTGTGGGTATGAAAGTATGGTCTTAACTTCTAGGCTGTGATATGAGAAAGTGCAAATTTCTCGGTGGTGGAGTAATTCAACTCCACTCTGTGGAGCACTTTACTCATATAGTAGATGAGCTTTTGAAGCTTCTGTTCTTCCTTTACTAGGACGGCACTCACAACTTGCTCAGAGATTGCGAGATACAAGTAAAGGATGTCTTTCGGACTAGGTTTGGCCAATAGGGACTCAGTCATGTACTTCTTTAGATGCTCAAAGTCCTCTTGGCTCCCAGCTTTCCACTCAAAGTTCTTCACCTTTTCAAGGGCCTTGAAAATAGGCAGGCATTTATCTCCAGACTTGGAGATAAACCTCCCAATTGCTGCAATGCTTCCGATCAGCTGCTGAACATCCTTGATGGAGTGTGGTGGCTCCATATCTAGGATGGACTTGATCTTATCAGAATTAACCTCGATTCCTCTTTTCGAGACCATGTGTCCCAAAAATTTTCCAGACCCAACACCAAAGGCGCACAACATCATCCTGTGGCGTGTCAGCACTTGGAATGCCTTTGTGAGGTGATTAATATGATCGGCCTTGGCTAGGTTGTTGACTAACATGTCATCAACATAGACTTCCATGATCTTTCCAAATAGATAGGCAAATATCTTATTCACGAATCTATGGTAGATAACTCCTGCATTCATAAGTCCGAAAGCCATAACTAGATAATAAAAGATACCAAAGTCAGTTATGAAAGATACCTTGTGGGTGTCATCATTGTGCATTTTAATCTGATTATAACCACTGAAGCCATCCATGAAGCTCAGCATCGCATGCCCTGTTATGGCATCAATTAGGGTATTAATCCCTTGTAGGGGTAGTAGTCTTTAGGGCATGCATCATTCAAGTTATTGAAGTTAATGCATATTCTCCACTTTCCATTGGCCGTCTTGACCATTACGGGGTTTTCCAACCACTCAGGGAATTGTACTTCCTCTATGAATCCAGCTTCTAGGAGCTTCTTGACCTCCTGTTTAATTGCTTCCAGCTTGCCACTACTAGAAAAAAGGGCATTAGACATCGGTTCTTGACTGAAGTTTATTTGATCAGAAACACATGTCTTCGTGGGTGTAGAGAAAGATGTTTTTTTACACCGGTTCACAATCGTTGTGAAATGTGACCATAGACATCAGTTTCTTTATTTTTTACATCAGTCTAGAACCATTGAAAACATCTTCAAAGACTAGTATATATAAAATAAATTATGTTTGATGCTTTTTTATATAAGAATAATAAGAGGTTCTAAGCAGGTTTAACATGTCAGACACAACGGTTAAATTTAAATTTACATCAGTAAATTAGAAAAAACGATGTATATTAGGCCTATTAACATCAGTTTTATAATGGAAACGATATATAATTTTAACCTAGACATCAGTTCTTAAAGCAACACTGTTGTTATTACTGGTGTAAACATCAGTTTCTAACTGATGTTAAACACTCAATAAGACATTAGTACAAAACAATGTTATTGATTGTAATTGGCATCGATTTATTTGGTACAAATAATGTCTCTTGTACATGTCAAATTAATATTTAAATCGGTTTTTAACATCCAACTGCTGTTAATATATATACTAAACTAAACTAGAATACTACATATATATAAACCAAATCATACAAAACTTAAAATAACAACAACAACAACAAAATAACCAAGTCAAATTATAATTTCTCCATTTCAAATATCTAGACCATTAGCAATCAACATCCACATGTTCGATAACCGACAAAATAAACTCCCACAAATGCATTTACAAAATATACCCCTTATATCATCCTATTCCGACCAACTCCGGTCAACACCAAACCAATAAAATATTCACAAGCATTTTTAACCAAAGGAAAACTCCCGTAGACATGTATTCCTTATATCATCCAAATGTCAAAATACCAACATTAATACAAACCAAAATATTTTACCAGTGCAGGTTCAAACTGGTCAAGTCAAAAGGCTAGTACTCGTAAGTCACTAAATAAATTGTTAGACATGTTGAAGGGTCTCGAAATGAACTTCATCCGGTTCCTTCGGTGTGTACGTCTTCCGATTCTTGGTGGCCCACGAAATAGTGCAGAAAGAAGAAAGCACAAAATAAATCAACTATGGTGGATGAGTCTTGGAGTGTAAATTGTAACAAAATTACAGGCGTAAAAAATTACGACTTACCCTAGTTATGAATTTTATGTCCTTGTCTTGAAAGATATCCTTCATGTAGCGCATGACTAAATAACCACATTCATGATCACCGGGTTGCTTAGGTGATCCCTATATCCAAATACAAAAATTACTACAAATGCGATAATATCTAACTACATTTCTATATATAAAACTGAAAACACCTTACTAGAGTGCGTATTTCTTACTACAAGATTTTTAAATTTTCCATTTTTGCATACACGTCCTGTCTGAGCATTGTACAACCTTACTGCTCTGTTAAACAAAGTTAATAGCTAGTAGTTTTAATGGATGAAATATTGCTACTCAATAAAAACTCATAGATATGCATGTGTACAGAGAAAACTAAATACCGTATCAATGCATCTTCAAGTTCTGGGAAGCTTCTCAGATGAGACAATAGATTAAGACTGAATATTTCACTTTCCCAAATGATGATCAAAATTCAGTGATAACTGTTTTTATAATAAGAAATACTAGAAAAATTTAAAAACAGGTATAGGCATATATCTATTATATATGCTTGATTTACTTCTCATTATGAGGCATGAAAAATAAGCGAGAAGGCCTTTCTTTCAACCTTTTAACGATATAAGCTTCAAAATCATCGTTTAATTTGTATGTGGCTCCTGGATCAATAAAAGCATACAAATTCATTTCATTTGCCTTAAGAATCTCCTCATGCAAAACCCTACAAAAAATATATAAATATTTTGTAATTACATACATACGAAAATAATGCCATCACATTCTCATTGAGTAAAAAAATTGTTTTTTTACTTCCAAACACCTTAGCATCGTACGAAATCTGTATTGAGTCTCCAGTTTCTTTTAAAATTATCGTTACATGTTTATGCAATAACATAAAGCGACGAGGCACATTTTTACTTGGCTTCACACTATTCATGGACAAGTGTACTTGCTGATACTGGTTTATTGATGCATTTGTCTTTGGTACCTTTTTCTTTTTCTACAAATATTGAAATTATTTACACTTGTCAAAAACTTACACATGTTAATGCAGTAATCATACAATATTCAATTATGTACGTGAATTTCAAATTTTAAATAAATAAGGAAATATATACGTCAACACCGGATGTGAGGATGACCATGTCTTCAGGACACGCTAAAAGCGGGCCAACAACTTGGCGCACGGTTTCAATTTCACTAACAATTAGCACCGGAACCAATGCGTATTACTTGATAGTCCCGTCTAGCGAGACACGAACATATCCTGATCGAAGAGGCACTCCATGTACAGGCTTACTCATGTCTCCATCAGAAAAACCATACCAAAGGCTACCCTGTTGTCAATACTGTCAACTGCCAACTCATATTTTTTCGGATCCTAAATTCAAAAAAAGAAAGAAACTTTGAAAAAAAAATGCTATTTTTATCTTTCCTCGAGTGTGCGGGAATAACATCATCTCTTGTAGAGGCTGGTTTATGTTTAAGTTTTCCTTTCTCTTCATCATCAATTTCTTTTTCTTCATCATCATGTTCTTTTTCTTCACCATCATGTTCTTTTTCTTCATCCTCTAGACAACTAGCTTTGTCTGAAAACAACGGTGAATGCATACTGGATGCACTCATCCACGCCTTCATCTCAACAAGCCGTGAGTTGAAAAATTTCTCCGCTCTCTCATATCTTTCCTTAGCTTTCTGAAACTCTACATCCCTTTCTCAATCATGCTCTAATAACTAAGCTTTCGTAATCCGGTTCCTTTTCTGTTTTGGTAAACTGAAATATGTAGATGGGCTTATAAAACTTCCTACACTTCTGACCCTCCCTGAATGCTCAGGGGTTTCCAATGTAAGAGTTAGCACATCTTCGCATCCAGACGGTTTGAACTCGCCTTTACGCTTCTTTTCCATTAACTCATCCTGTCATCAAAATTATAATGAATCGGATAATGCACCTGGAAATAAAATACATACAAAAGTTCAATTTACCTACATTTTTTTTTAAATTTCTTTTCCAATTCTGCTCTTCGTTGAGGATACTTTCGTTGCCTCACTTTCCCACTCTGCTCTTCACTAAGTGACTGCATAAAAATATTAAAATAAAATACTAGTCACTTAACAATATATTAATTTTATTTGTTGATTCATGGATGACTAAATGAATGCATAAAATATATAGTAAATTAATAAATAAAACGCATACCACCCAATAAGAGGAGATCCTCATTGCGATGAATCGCTTCCAAGCATCTTTACCAACAAATGCATATTTTCTGGGTGGTTTAGCAAGCTTCTTTTTTTGTCCAGCAAATAACTTCACATAATCAGATGTTAAATTTGACTTGAACTGTCTCCACTTGGCCGCTGCAGACTTCAAAATTAACCCCTCACTTTTCGGCGCCACTTAAAAAATTTCCTAAATGACAAACAGGATTTATAGTTGCAATTATATATGAGAAGTGTCCATTTACTATGAAACAGGACAAAAATAATATTTATTTATACCTGAATATCACTCCATATCTTGGCTTTTAAATCGTCGTCCACTTTCGGCCAAGACGAAATATCAGGCACCATTGTCCTAGCACACATGCCTATATAGGACTGCAAATTGTGTCTACTATCTCCAACTGTAACCCCCAATCTATTGTACCTGATTTTTATTTTCTTTTCTTTAGCTTTTTTCATTAGCATCTTGTGCATAGGACAAACACCTCGCGTTGTACCCGAAATTCCTTTTTTGGATTCTCTACTAATAGTTGGCCGTGGAACTTCAGACTCTGCCGGTGAGGGGGTCTGTACATTGTGGAACTTCTTCCAATTGCTCATGGGGCTTCTTATTCTCACTTTTGTTACTTCCTTCATTGACTCGAGATTTTAGTTTCTTATGTTTATTCTTCTTGCTCCCTTGTTTAACTGGAGATTTGCCTTTTTCGTGGTTGTTTTACATCCTTTTATTTCACTAAAATTCATGCAAATACATGTCAACAAAATATATAACATTAGCTCTTCAAATCAATGAGTAAACAAGCGAACAATGAAGTAAAATAATTAACTAATGCATGAAATTTAAGCATTATTTGAGTAAACAATGATGCAGTGCACAACATTGGTATGAGTAAATAATTAAGCATGTGATGATTATTAAATATTCTAAAAATGGTAAACTAAAACTGCAACTTAAAACCAACTAGTAGAATTTCACATTAAATTATTATAAATTAAGATACATGATATCATCTTTTAAGCCAAATTCCCTCAACACTCTCTCTGATTTCCAATACTAGGCTCATCCTCATTGATAAAAACATCGACTTCAGGGATTTCAGTACAGAATGCGAGATTTTCCAAACTCATGTCTCATAGGTCATCGTCATTATACACCTCGTGGTAGTCTCAATTCGTGGAGGTCAATACAATTGACCAGCTAGCATCTACCGAATCTTCGATATAGAATACTTGCTTCACTTGGTCAACCGACATGTATTTATCATTTTTGTGACCTTGTCGACTTAAATCAACAAGTGTGAAATTAAGATCATCCACCTTGACGCCTCTATCGCTATATGCCCATTTATACAAGAATAACGGGGCTTTAAAGGCATGGTAAACTAACTCCCATATTTCTTCAATAATTCCATAAAATGCCATATCATTCTCCACGAGATTCAGATCCTTGGCACTGGGTACTTGGATAGTCTTAGCAACTACAGAAACACCACTATTTTGGACAACCCTTGCAGCATCCCGCTCCTTTATGAAATATCGGACTCCATCAACTAGATAACCTTTAAAAGTGAAAACAGAATAAGATGGCTTGCCAGCCAGCCATCTTGGCGTGTCCGAAAAAACTTCTCCATTCTCGATCATTTTACTAATCTTTTTTCAAACCAGTAAGCAAATAGCCGATTGTGCTCTCCAATCAGCCGTTGCATGGTTTTTTTGCCTTCTATAAGTTTCATCCAATAATTCCTTGCGCATCCTTAAAAAATACACAAGTAAATCAGAAACCAAACAAATTTTCCTAACTTATAGATGAATCGTGAATAGGAAATATGAATTAACTTACATGATGTCCGGATTAACTTCAGAATTGTTCATAAGAACATGAAGATGTGCCTCATCGCGTTCTTTTTCTTCAACTGACTTCATTACTATAATGGATAATGGACCACAAAGCTTTTCATCCTTTGGAAGACCCGCAGTTTCGGAACTCTGGCGAATAAATTTCGTGCAGAATTCTACAGATTCTTCCCCTAAATAACTTTCAGTCATGTAACCTCCGGATGACAACGATTGCACACATAGATTTTTAACACTTTATTGAGCTGTTCAAACGGATACATCCATCTATAAATGACAGGTCCACACAAATGCAATTCCCTAACCAAATGGACTATGAGATGTATCATTACATTGAAAAATGACGGGGGGACTATTTTTTCAAGTTCGCACAAGGTCAATACTACATCTCACTGTAATTTATCTAATTTTGATATATCTACAACTTTGCTGCACAATGAGTTGAAAAAGAAACATAACCAAATGATACTGACCCAAACATTTTTTGGCAGGATTGAACGAATAGCAACCGGGAGCAACTGTTATAGGAGTATGTGACAATCGTGAGACTTCTGCCCAAATAACTTCAAATCTGGCAACGACACACAATTTTTGATGTTTGAAGCATGTCCATAAGGAAGTTTCATATTTTGAAATGATGACAACATCGTCTTTTTTTCTTTTCTGGAAAGAGTAAAAGAAGAAGGGGGAGATATGTTTTCCATGCTCCTACTTTTTATGGAGCCAAATATTTCCTAACTCCCATCTCAACCATATCAAGATGGGATGCCTCACCATTTTTAGATTTTTTTAAATTCAGTAGTGTTCATATTATATAATTACATATTTTTCTCAACGTGCATAACATCCAGACAATGACTAACATGACGAAACTTCCAATATTATAACTGAAAGAAAATTGATTTTTCTTCGATGGACGTTCTTCGACTTCCTAACTTCATTTCCGAAATTGAAATTAATCCGCCCCTGCTGTAATAACACCTCTTCTCCAGATAGAGGTTGACGTGCATTTCAAAATTCTTGTTCACCATTAAAAGCCACCTTTTTTCTCCTATAAGGATGATGCCTAGGCAAATACCGACGATGACCTTGAAAACACATTTTCTTTCTATGAGGAAGATATTTAGCTGCTGTATCATCACCGCACACTGGACATGCCATATAACCCTTATTGACGCGGTCGGATAAATTTCCATATACTGGAAATCATTTATCGTCCACATCAATATTGCCCTTAAAATGAGGTATGATTTACTATGAGCATCATAAACATTCGGTTCACCTTCTTCCCAAAGCTTCTTCAAATCATCTATTATTGGTTCTAAGAATACGTCAATATTATTACCGAGCTCTTGCGGACCGGATGCTAGTATCGTCAACATCAGAAACTTCCTCTTCATACATAACCATGGAGGAAGATTATAACTGGTTAATACTACTGGCCAACAACTATACCTATTGTTTAGGCCATTAGTATGTGGGTTTATACCGTCAGCAGCCAAATATAGACGTATATTTCATGGCTCGCTACCAAAAGTTGGCCACCAATAATCGATATTACGCCACGAAGGAGAATCAGCTGGATGGCGCATCTGGCCATCTTCAGTTCTTTAATTAGCATGTCAGGACATTAATTTAGCAGTGGAAGCAGACTTAAACATTCGTTTAAATTTAGGGATGATTATAAAGTACTACATTATTTTAGTAGGAATGTTAATCCTCACTTTCCCATCCTTTCCTAACTTCCAACGAGATATATGGCATTTGGTGCACTTAAATGCATCGACATATATACCCCTATGTAGAATACATTCACTAGGGAATGCACATATTTTAATGTAAGATCCGGGATGTATCGTGTAATTATTTTGCTAATACATAATTATTATGTATGTTTAATATTTATTCTGTGAATTATTTATTAAGTGCTAAATGTATTTGGATGTTTAAAAATAATATTAATTGAGTATTTTATATTTTATATGTCCAAAATAAAATATAGATAATTGTCATATCTTCCTATTTATTTTTATATTGATTTATGATTTTATAGGAAATGTATGGACTTTATAAAATCTTTTTCCGAGTATTTAAAAACTACTTTATACAATCGGGAACCAACCGGCGTCATCCGTTTTTACGTTTTTATAACCCGAAACTCTTCCGAAAACTCCTTCCTAACCCAATTGCAATATTCCGAGCATTTTCCGTGTTTCGACTTTTTCGATCCGGCATACGGTTTGTCCTGCGCAGGTCCCAGCACAACATTTTCGATACATTATTCGTTCCGCTAAATCAATAAAACTCGTATTTTTGATAAACAAGATCTTTTTATTAAAATATCACAATTATCACCTCGTAATATGTGTAACCAGGCGCTGAGACTAAGACCGCAGTACAAATTGTATTGATTTTGATAATTATCCCGAAAACCGGTACCGTTTGGATCAGTTTTTATAAATAAACGTACCATGATGTATCTGGAATGATCCAAGAGGATACTAATTTTTCCTAATTATAAATAGCCTTTACCATATTTTATTTTGTACCAGAAATCATTTGGAGACAGTATTTACAGACTTTTTACTGAGAAAATACATTATATTCATAGTGTTTTTCATAATCAAACCTAGATTTGAAGGCGTTAGCAATATTCGATTCTGAAGTTCAAGTAACCGAATTGAAGGTCTTGAAGAGTACTTTCAGAATCTGTGATCCATACACCAGCAGAATCAAAGGTTATTTTTCTATATTTTTTATTAATTTCGAATTATTTTTGGATTAAACTATGAATTTTTATTTGAGAGATTGTTGGTATGATTTGATGCTTGCATATTGTAGATCTTTCTTTCCTGATGATTTTGATATATTATATGCTTGATTTGGAGTTCAATAACATGTTTAAATTAGAGTTTGATTCTTTGACTGAAGAAATTAGGGTTCATATTCGTTTGAATGTTCTTAATTAGATTTAGACGTTTCTTTGTTTAGGATTGAAAGTTGAAATTGAGTACATTATCGTGTAGATCGTGGAAAAACAAATCGATTCATGTGTAACTTGTTAACCGACGATGTCTGGATTGCTTAGTTCGAACCTCGCAGGAGAACGAACCCAGGCGACGGCGA
The DNA here is from genome assembly GCF_009905375.1 of Apium graveolens. Classification (NCBI taxonomy): domain Eukaryota; kingdom Viridiplantae; phylum Streptophyta; class Magnoliopsida; order Apiales; family Apiaceae; genus Apium; species Apium graveolens. Next base: position 286,055,808 of record NC_133652.1, on the reverse strand, counting down.
GTTTTTCCGGTTAAGATTCCGGCTGATCTACGGATGTTTTCTTTGATTTATTGTGATATTTGAGTTCCTGATAACATGTTATTGAACCCTGCATCTTATGGCTTATTTCTGGGAAGCTTCCGGCCGCCGGAAAAGCTCAATGGCGGCGGCCATGGAGTCAGGCCGGTGTGGACTCATCGGAGAAGACACAGGGGTGGCAAACTTCAGTTTGGGATATCTTTTTAGAAAATGATTTTAAAAATAATTTTAATTATTTTAAAAATTCTGAAAATGATTATTTTAATTCCAAAATTTGTTGTTAATCGAAAATAAATCTTAATTACTTAATTAATTAATTTTAATTAATAATTAATTGATTAATTGATCAATTAATTTAAATATTAACTGATTAATTAGTTTAATTATTTATTAATTGATTTTAATTGATTATTTAATTGGATTTAATTATTTAAGAATTCTGAAAAATAGTTTTGAGCTCTAAAATATTACTTTAAATTGTTTTCAAGGCTCGATAATTATTATGAAATTGTTTTGAAGCCAGATTTGGCTAACCGAACCTTGTTTATTGCTTTAAAATTTATTCAACGACCTGTTTTAATTCCGAAAAATGTTTTAAAAATCATTTTAAATACCCGAAAGCCTGTTTACAACTCGAGGCTCCTTTATAAATGATATATCATTGATTGTTTGACATGATACGTGTTATATGCGACTTGTTGATTGATTATCGGTCTATATGTTCGATGTTTACTTGTTTATTGCGTAACTTTCAATCCATAAATCGGATTTGGGTAAAACGAAGGGTAGATGAAACCTTATGACGTCCATGTGACGATTAGAATAATGTGAGATGAATATTGATAGATACCTACGATGCCTAGCAGAGTAAGCAAGGCGTATGAAAGGGAAGCAGGTGATCAGAGAATGGAATCGACATGTAGAAAATACATCAAGTGATTAGAAGATAGAATCGAGGCATAGGAAAAGTAGACGAGTGGTTGTTGAAGAGAGTCATTTGATAAGTACAAGTGAAATTGGAATCGATTGTGATAAGACAAGTACTTCTAAACCTTTTTTCGAAATATAATGCAAATATTTCTAAAGTTTCTTGTAACATATTGTTAAGTGTTCAAAATAGCTCTATTTTATATTGTAACTACTTTGAATCCTTCAGCCTTCAACCTGAGCCACATCATTTGATCTTTGAGCCGTAAGCCTTATTCTTTGTGAACCATTTCTTGTTGATTTCCAGATACTAAACAACACAAATATGACACTACTCTCCAAATATACAACCACCAAACACCAAACACTGGAATAGAATTATTTGAACATTCAAAAACTTTTATACTCAACCATACCTTGTTACATTAAAGAACTAAACCTTGTAAACCATTGTTCATCTAATACCCGATTCTCCTACAGGCTGAAGGCCATTTCTTATATATACTTCGATACCCCCTTGTGATACTTATAAAATGCATCATGCCTTTATACAAATGTTTCATCACTGTTGATTATGATCTTGTTTTGTTGAATTATATTGTTTATCATATTGAACTGCTTTAGAATTGGATAGTTTTTTTTATATAGGGACCAGATTCGTGGTCAGACCATATCAATGGTCAAGTTAGGCCAATGTATGCCTTGGATCCAGTAATTAGAGCAGTGTTGTGTGCTTTGCTCGGGGTTAGTGTGTGACTGATCAGCAGTCTAACCTTGGTTTTAAAACTTAAAAAGAATATCCAATTCTAATAATTGTTTAGCAATAAATTTGATTCCTCTGAACCATTTCGTTTGATCACTGATTAACCTCAATTATTGTCATTGTGACTTGCTGAGCTAGTTAGCTCACTCCTGCGAATCTTTTTATGTATTCTACATTTAAGAAGAATACGGTTGATAGTGAGGTTTCCCAGTTCAATGTTCGAGCTAGGATTCCAGATTGAGTTGGATCGAGCTAGGAGGAGCTTATTGCGGCAGTGAGATAGTAAGATCATAAGAATAATTTTATTATCAGTTGTAAGTTAAATTAGTTGGGATTTGGTATGTTGAAATAATAAGTTAAGGTTGTGGCTTGTTTTTATACTTTAACCTGTTGCGATCCGTGGTTATGTAAAGCAGGGTCATTGCAAATAATAATTCTTATACAGGTTTATATATTGTGTATATATTGTGGACCCCAAACTTCTGACCCGGGCTTGGAGGGCGCCATATTTAAGGTACTCGAGACCTGAATTAGAGAGGGTTTTCTTATCCATGTATGCGTTAGTTGGAAGTACATGATTAGTAGAAAGTATGGAGCCGACAGAGGAGAGTAAATCAGAGAAGGCGTTATCGCTAATACCAAATTATGCTTTCCAGTTATGTAATTTTAATATTGATTCCAATTTAGTGCAATCACCATCCTCATACAATGGTTGTTCAGCATCTGCCAAAAACCTCTTGAATTCATATGACTCTTTATCGTAATCATCACGCAAGTCATTAAATGTCGCTTCACAAACATTAGATGCTTCTAATGCAACTACATGTTCTTCCGATGAGGAAGAAGAAGACAAAATTGTGCTACCTATAGATGACCTAGTTGTAGCCTTAGCCCCGTACCAAATCAAATCGATGTATCCCAAACTAAAACCCTTTTTATAGAGATGACCTTTAATTAACTTGTCACTGAATTTTTAGAAATTAGCGCAACGACAACATGGACAAGATATTTTCTTAGGACCTTGACAATTTTCTTCGGCATATATCAGAAACCGTTCAACCCCAATTTCATACTCTAGTGAATCCCTATCTGCTTTTATCCACGACCTATCCATGTATTGTAAACAGGTACAACCTACGATTATCATTTTCATGATTAAAATAACATACATAATGCATACAAATTTATAATATTACGTAATCATAAATATAATTACAGTTATAATAATAAACTTTATCTTACATGTTATTCCATTTTCATAATTATTAAGTTATACAGTACTAGTATTTATGCTATCATATTACTATTAAATAATATTACTATTTTTATACAATCCTAGTAACAACTAATATTACTATCGTATTAGTACTTAGTATTACTAGTATTACTAATCATAACCATCTACTCAAACCGTCTAATAACAGGGTATTATAACAAAATTTAAAGCATAACAGGGGAATACAACAAAAATCAGGGAAAAAATCATAAGCGTCTACTCAACATAAAAAAATAAAAACATAACATAAAAATAACATAGAAGCAGAGATAAGTAAATTGTAAAAACATAAGAACATAAGAGAGAAGTAGAGATATAAAACATGCACATAAAAGTATAAAGAGATGAGTAAAATATAAACATTAAAACATATAAGTCTGAGAATCAAAGATATTTTAAATCAAAACACATAAATCAAAATATTACAGAGAAATCAAACACATAAAAATATACAAAATATGAGCATAAATTAAACACATAAAAATATACAAAATATGAGCATAAATTAAACACATAATAATATTCAAAAAATGGGCATAAAATTAAACACATAAAATTATACAAAATATGATCATAAATTAAACACATAAAAACATAAAAATATTCGTATAAATCTGAAAAAATAAAAAATATGAAAGGAGAATTACAAATTAGGGCTCGATTCGTGTTACAGAGACTTGACTCGGGCTTGATTCGTGTTGCAGAGCTTGATTTAGGGTTGCATGTAGACCTATAAACTTGATTCTATGTTGTAGAGCTTGATTTAAGATTAAAGAACTCGATTTAGGGTATGAAAGAGATGAGTGAGGGGAGAGATGAGTGAGTGAGAGAGACGAGAGATATGAGTGAGAGAGACGAGAGAGGCGAGTGAGTGAGCGAGATGAGAGAGATGTCGGGTGTCGGGTGAGAGGAGAGAAAAAAGAGGGGGAAACAAGAGAAAAAGAAAGGGGTAAATATTTTGGAAAAGGGTAATTATTTGGCTAGGTACAAATATTTCCCGGCCTTGTATTTTTTTATTTTTATATTTAGACAACGGTTACTAAATTAAACGATGTTAATAACAGACTTTCACAACGGCCGTGAAATGAATGATGTGAAAGTTAGTATTTAACATCGGTTAAAGCACAACCGATGTGAAATACAGGTTTATATTTTCTGAAAAAATACTCTTAGACAACGGTTTTTTAAAACTCTGATGTAAAACTATGTCTTTAACATTGTTTTGAAAATAACCGATGTAAAACTTGTTTTTTATATCAGTTATTTTTCTGATTGATATTAAAAGGGTGATGTCTATTAACCCTTTTTCTAGTAGTGTGTCAAGGGCATAAGTTCTCTTCTTCTACCTCACAGCCTTCCGAATTGGATCAACGTTCAACTTTTGGGTTATAAGGTTGGTGTCAATAACAGGAATATCATCTGTCATCTAAGCAAACATATTAGTGTTCTCTTATAAGAAAGTTGTCAGTTGGCCCTTCAGGGGCTTGTTTAAAGATGATCCAATGTATGTGACCTTCTCTGAGTCTAATAAATCTAGGGGAATTGGGACTAAGTCCTCCATTGGCTTCCTGTGAAGTTTTTCATTCTCACGAACATCTATGTCTTCTATAGGGAGAATCTACCCCCCAGTTTCATCGGGCCTAAGTTTTGCAACATAGTTACTGTGGGCCATTTTCTGATCTCCTTTTTCCTAACCGACACTATTCTTAGTCGGAAACTTCAGTACCATGTGGTAGGTCGAGGGCACGGCCTTGAACACATGGATCTCTGTTCTTCCCATGTATGCTTTGGAAGTAGAGGCTGCCTTAAGAACGTGAAAGTTTAAAATCTTGTGGCCTCTCTGGGTTCTTCCCCAATAGTCATAGGAAGTTGTATTGCTCCTTCAACTTGGCTTTCCACTTGGTTAAACCCGTAGATGGGTGCGTCAGACAGAGTTAGGTCGGAGTCATTGTACCCATTCTTAGGCATATGTCATGGAACAGAATATCCACGGAAGCTCTATTGTCAACTAGGACCCTCATAACATGACAATTTCCAATTATCAGAGTGATGTCTAAAGGGTCATCTTGAAAAAACTTCAAACCTTCAAGGTCAGGGTCACCACACTTAAGCGTCATCTCTATCTTAGAACGTTGAGACGGCTCTCTGACTATACTCATTACTTCTTTGCATAAGCTTTTCGAGGGTTCCTTGTAGTCTGAGCTGCTATCGGGCATCCTGAGATCATGTTGACTACTGGCCCTCGGGGCTATGGGTTACGATCACGGTCGTTACCCCTTAGGTCTCTTTCATCGATATCTCATTTTTGTTCTCCAGCCTTTTCACCCTTGGTGAAGCGTCAGAATTTTCCTATTCAGATCAAATAGTCAATCTCATTCTTGAGTTATTTACAATCATCAGTATCATGACCAACATCTTTATAGAACCTACAGTATCAGTCCTTATTTTTTCGGAGTCTCCCCTTAGTGGCTTCCACCATCTAAACTTTTTGCCTTTCCCAATTTCCATAAGGATTTGGCTTCTTGGAGTGTTCAACCTCTCATATTTAGTGAACCTTGGTGGTTGATTTTTCTTAAAAGATGAGTCAGAGCTTTTTCCAGTTCGAGGATATTTGTCCTTGGAATCATACACCTGATCCGTCTTTCGCTTTTTATTGACCGCGAGCTCATTATTCACAATCATCTTCTTCATACTTTCCTCTACCTTGATATAATTTTCAACTATATCCTAGAGCTGGATCATGCTTTTAGGAGGCCTTCTAGACAGGGACATATTGAAGAACTCATCCCTAGTCCCTTACTGTATGACTATCACAGCTACCTTATCGTCGAGATTTGTGACCTTGGCTTTCTTCGTGAATCGGTTTAGGTAGTCTTAAGGGACTCCTTTGCTCCTTGGACAAGAACCATGAGAGAACGCCTTGATGGTGGACATCTTAAACTTGCTTAATATATGGGCATTCAATATCTCTTCAGTGAATGGTGGGTTTGGATCATCAAGATCTCCTAGGGGCATCAAATCACTTGGATCAGTCCTTGGGGTCGAAACCCTATGTCTTGGCATTGGACCTTCCAGGTCTATAAAGGGAGGAAAGTCCCTTGGTCTTATCACAGGTGGAGGTATTGGTTTCTGGTGCATCTCGAGATCACGCTTCAGCTTTGGGATCTCAGTGTCATGAGCCCTGATACTCTTTTGTACTGCTTGGGGATCATCCCTTCAGTGCTCCTGGGCTGTTGATAACCACTAGGTATTGGCTCATTACCAGCACACCTGCTCCTAGGAGCGACTTTATCATCCAACAAATCGGAGTCTCTAGCGGAGTAGGGTATAGAGAAATATCGACTCTCAGGGATGAGAGCAAAGTCATGGGTGTATAGGGGCGTCCTCCCTTGTCCTTCGCCTCGATTAGAGGGTCCTCTTCCTCCAACCTCGGGGTATAGAGGTATCCCGTAAGGTGGGTTGGTGGTCTCTGAGGTCACGATTATTGAGTACACATACCCAATGAGTTGAGGGTTTATTGTTGCATGTAGTTGTTGAAATTAGGGATTTGTCCCTTGAGGAGCTGGTGGATTTGTCCCTAGGGGCGGATCTTGGGTTGGAGGATTCGCCCCTTGAGGTTGGATCCCAGGTACCCCTGCAGGGGTTCCTTCTTTGGTGGTGGGATAGGTTGAGTGCGGGGGTATCTCCAGTATTCATGAGATTATTTGTGATGGGAAGGGATCATCAGTTCCATTGTCGTACCTGTGCCGTGTAAGTACCATGGTTGTTGTTTTCCCACAGACGATGCTAAATGTCGGGGAATAAAAACTATGGTTCGTTAGTATTCAATGGTAGGGTTTTCGAGTTTCGATCTCTAATGGTTATTCTCACGGTGGGGACTGGTTGTACTCGCAAGATGCCTACGTATCCCTGTGTTATAAAGAATCAAGCCAAAAACATAATTCTAGGTTGGGGGTTAGATCCCTTTATATAGAGGTTAGTCCAGGGTTAGACTTGTGTTGGGAGACTTGGTAGACAAGTCTCCAACGTAGATGGTAATTAGGACTTTTGTAAGACAAGGGATTCTAGATCCCTTTTTGTAGGAGTTAGTATCCATATTGGAAGTCATGTCTCTGTTCTTTCCACCGTATTGGGCCTAGTCCGTGATCAGCTCGTGTTCATGGACCTTGACGACCTTGGATTGTAATCCTTGATGACTTTGGCCGTCTTTAGTCTGTAACACGCCTTGATCAAATTGGTTTATATTGGGCTTTGGACAAGATTCACAAGCATAATTAATATGGCATTTAATGGGTCTTTAGGATGTATTTTCTATTCATATCAGCCGTGTTGCTCCAGTTACAAACACAAGTTCTACTTTACATTAATCTTTGATCTCTCCCTATTTTCTAATTTAAATTTGTACTTTTTGAGCATGTATAATATTGTTGGTGTATTTTTATTAATGAATTTGGTGTGGTTTTTGTTGTGCAAGATTGGATATAGTATTATTACTGATGTTGAGCAAAGATTAGATTTTTTTATTGATGTTTTTGTATATGCATTTAGTGTACCTAGCCCTAGATGTGTACTAAGAAATATCGAAAATGTTGAAAGAGTATAAGGTTGTGACTGACACTGGTTTATTGCTATAGTCTGTAAGAGGGTAAATTTTGACTTCCAAAAAGGGATCGCTAATTGCTTGAACTTAGTCTTGAAATAATTTTATTATAGATTAATAATAGTTTATTAGTTTCAATAATTTTATTAGTAATTATTAATTTGATTGAGACTAAACTAAGAACTAATATAATTGAAGGAAAAAATGGTGGTTCATGGTTGAACCACCAGTAATTGAAACTAAGAATGTAATAGTTGCAGCTACAAAAGTCAAAGTCCATCAGGATGTTTTAACTTTGTCTGTTGAGGCAGTTTACATGTCCGCCAACACGAAACCTTATGAGGTCAATATTCCAATTTTTACAAATATTTTAAGTTTAATGTTTTAGGGTTATCAATTCCACTTCAAACTTTGAGTAATTATGTTGATGGGTCTGAGTTGGGCTCGTTATTGCAATGTATGAACAACACACTAACCATATATGGATCAAGGATTTTAAGGCACTGGTTATGGATGCCTCGGTCTAAATTGTTGTAATGATTCTTATCAGAATCTATTTTTTCTTGCACTAATTTTTATTTTCTGGTGCTGGTCACTCACCCTTTTGTGACAAAAACCTGATACATTTCCTACTTGATGTTATTTTGGGATTTCCGAACCATGGATTTCTACAAAGTTTCTCAATATATTAACAGTGCTGAGAGGGAAACGAGTTACTTCTATGTACGAGAAATTGTTTTATAATACTATTCACAGCCGTTCCTCGAAATTCCTTATAGATTAAGGCTTTAATATTAAGGCATTTAATTTTTCAAAGAATGTAATTTATGTGATGTGCTTGATTTGGAACTATGGATAAAAGTAGATACAATTGTAATTGTGTAGTCGTTTCGATTTGATGAATGTTGCTTGTGTTTAATTTGATTCGGTAATGAAATGATTATTTTTTATATTTTTGGGGATTGCAAACTAACAAATAGGTCATGTTAAATATTGTTGTCTGAAACTTTTGCTGGCTTTACTTTTAGGCCCACTAGTAGGGTCGACATGTGGGTGTGGGTCCAACCAGCGAAGCTCACAATATTTTACTAATTTTCAAACACTCCTATTGAAACTCCGGTTGATGTTGTAGTAGCCTGTTTCTAACAGATAACAAGGAACTACAATAGGGTGTGCTGAGGTTGTAATAGAGTAATTTTCCAATGACTAAAATTACAACCCCTAAAAAGCGTAGCAATAATTTTTTTGGCACCTATAATAAAAGGATTTTAGCCTTTAGCAACGCTTGTAGGAAGTTACAATATACAATTTAGGCGTAGTGATACATTTCAAATCAAGTTCTATTGCGCCTTTCAATCACCCTATTTTGTTGGGGTGAATATGGTACATAGAAGTGTCATGTAATGCTATCTTCTTTGCAATAACGATTGAATTCCTTAGGCATAAATTCACCACCACTTTCCGTTCTGAATGTTATGATATTCTTTCCAACCAAGGCATGCAAACTTTAGAAAGAATCAAAACATCACGCTTGTTTTTTCAAAAACCAGTTTTCCCCTAATTTTTTTTCCTGTCTCTCTCTATCTCACTCTCACTCTCTCTGCTCTCTCTCTCTCTTTGAGCTCTCCCTTCTCTCTCTGGTTCTCTTTCTCTCTCTCTGCTTCTCTCCCTCTCTCTCTTCCATCTCTATCTCACACACACAACATTTCAGTTGATTGCAGGTATATAGGGTCTCAATTAAACCCCAAATTGAAGAACACCTTCAATTAATCAAACCCCATCTACGAGAAACCCTAATTTCTGAATAGGTTTGTTTGTTCAATTATGTTTGTTTGTTCAATTAGGTTTAATTTGTTCAGTTAGGTTTATTTGTTCAATTAGGTTTAATTTGTTCAATTAGGTTATCTGGAGAGGTTTTTGAGGACTAATGTGGAGAGGCTTTTGAGAGAAAAGGAACTCAAGAAATCCAACAGGTCACTCAATGCAAATGCAAATGAGGAAGGAGGGAAAGATTTTAAAGGGGATAATGGCACTGTTGAGAATTGTTTCCGCTACCAAAACCAAAGCCGCCCCCTCTCCGCCTCCCTTTCGTATGCCCACCAGAAAGCCATCTGTCTCCACTCTTTTATTCAGGTACTAATTATTACACAAACTCTTGCCTTTTATATTGTGCTATTACGTTTATTATTTACACAGTGATGATATTTGTGTGTGTTTTGTAGTTGTCCGGTTGAAATGAGTTCGATGCAACCCTATCACACGACCACTGCTTCTGTTTTGATGACTTCTATGTTTACGCTTTCGAGAGTCGGTTACGGTTGGCTCCCCGAATTAGAGTGCGTAGCTTAACAGTTTTTGATGATTCTGTATAATTCCTGACCAGTTGTGCTACTGCTCTATAAAGAGACATATGTGCCATGATCAGTTGGTCCTTATCTGAGAGCCTCTGGCACAAATCACTAGTTGTAATTTTCTCACTAAGATGGAAAATGATCACGCTAGGCCTACGATCTTGGTAACCAACGATGATGGTATTGATGGTGCTGGCTTGCAAGCTCTGGTTCAGGCCTAGTCTCTACAGATCAATATCAAGTCCTTGTCTGTGCCCCTGAAACGTACGTCGACTTTTAATCCATTTTTACCAATGCTTCTGGTACATGGATTCTATCATATAATTAATAACAATTATCGTATATTAATTTAACCAACATAAAAGCTTAGATGTAATGTAGGTTTGTTTTTCTTTTGATTTAAAAGCTTACACTTACTTAAACGTTAAGTTTTGAGTTTTAATTATGCTTCAATTGCAATACGGAAGGTATACAAATTAAGTTGCAAAGTACGGTCTCAGGTATTATCCAACTCCACAATGTGGAATTGCTAATTGTTAAGTTAGAGCGAAGGCTAGCATGAATATCGTGTTTTTGTGTTAATATATATCGTTACTCTAAATCATTTCCGTAAGTGGAGCAGTGATAGAATTAAGTAAGTCACATAGGTTGTGTTCACTTGGTGGGAATGAAATGAGGATGGAATAGAATGAAAAAACTAAGTTCTTAGGAGGATGGTGCTTAAATAATGTGCATGACTGGGGGATAATGTTTAATTAGAAACATTTTGATTGTTTTTCTTGTATCTAATAATTCTTTTACAGGGAAAGGTCAGCTGTTAGTCACAGCATTACTTGGATGCATCCTGTCCATGTTAAGCAAGTGGAAATTCAGGGAGCAACAGCCTATGCAGTTCTGGTTTGTTTTCATTTCACATTATTATAAAATGTATATTATCTTTCATTTTTCTTTGCCAACAAATTACTTGCGTGCTTCTGGCACTCACACAACATACTGATGGTGACGCCTAGATGAAGACCAGATATATTGTTTATAGTATTTAATCTTGGAATTTTAATTGATAATGATTTATAAGAAGTGTTTTCTTATTATTGTTTACTTGTTTTTTTTGCTATTCCAGGAACTCCAGCAGAGTGTGCATCTCTGGGAATCTCCGGAACTCTTTTTCCTGTAGTGTCTGATCTGGTAACTATTCTAAATCAACTTTGTAAACTGATATTCTCATTAGTTGTAAATCGTGCTAAAGCTCAAATATCGTTCTGGTTGCTGATGTTTGTACATGCTATAACCTAAGATGTTACCTATTTGTAACGACTCAAGCTGAGCACTTACTAACAACTTTATTCACTTGCTTTTTTTAAAAAAAAATTGTTTTTCGTTGCTTACTCTTGTTTGTTTTGGTCACAGGTTATTAGTGGCATAAACATGGGTTGCAACTCTGGTTACCGCATGTCAGTAACTCTCTGTCTGAGGAAACACTTTTTTGTTTAGTAAAAGTAGTCTATATAGTATGTGACCTTAAGTCTGCAGTATAAACTCTTAAGTCTACACAACTAATCAAATCTGTTACTGGAATAACAGCATATACTCAAGAACAGTAGCAGGTGCTCGAGAAGCCTTTTTCTACGGGATACCTTCTATCTCAATATCTTATGACTGGTACACATTAACTTACAAAATGCACTATGTAGACATGCATCAATATATTGCATGTTGCAACTGCTTTGGGATCAGTTTTTATTTTTCTTGATTCAATTTGTGTTCTCAACTGCCAGGATGGGGGGTAAGAGCACTGCTAATGACTTTAAACTTTCTGCCGAGGCTTGCTTACCCATAATAAGTGCAATTTTGGTTGAAGTCAGAAGTAAAACATATCCTCTAAAGTGCTTTTTGAATATTGATATGCCTACAGATATTTCGAATCATAAGGTGAGACTTGCAGCTTTTACAGCCATCATCGTCTGCTTTAATGATATTCGGAGAGAACAAAGATTAAGTATCAGGCTATGGATTATAATGATCCATCTTTGAATTCAGAACTAAATTAGAACTTCATGTAGCTTGACTTGAATTGTGTTTGCTGCTCATTCTGTACTCTGTAGGGATACAAGTTGACAAAGCAGGGAAATAGTATTATCAGAATGGGTTGGAAGTAAATTACTTCTGAAGCACAAGTTGGAAAAATATTATCAACAATGACTATGGTAGCTGATTCAACAAAAATTGAGATGAATGGTACGAAAGTATCACAAGACTCTGAGAACAGTCTCGTTTTTATGCGAGAAGCTTTATAATTTTATCAGGGAATTGGAATTTTGTTGTTGGGGATATTTGGGACTGGAAATGGATCTTCAGTATCTATGTAAGATGCCTCACAATTTGACAACCTTTTTCATGGATAACCATGTTTATAAAGATTGAACATGGGCATCATATATTTATTAGTCAATGTTTGTTATGTCTACAGCGAGAATGCTGGTCTTTTAGCATTAACTCGAGTGGGCAGTCGAAGAGTTGTACAGATATCTGCGTGCTTTATGATCTTCTTTTCCATCCTGGGTAAGCTTCTTTGTTTATGTCAAAATGTATAGGTTTTGTTTTTTATGTGCAGTTTGTTAATAACTTGTCAAGCGCTTTGACAATGATCCTGCAGGAAAGTTTGGGGCAGTATTCGCTTCTGTCCCATTGCCAATCTTTGCTGCATTGTATTGTCTACCAATGCAAAGACATATACAATGATCTGACAACGTATAGTAGTAGTAGTCTGGTAGAAACTATGTAGTAGCTCTTGTATTATTCATCTGACCAAATGTAATTCATATAAACTTGTTAATATTTACTTGAGTAAATGTAATTACGGCTAGAGATATTCATGTACATGTATTATAAAATTTATTGCAGGAGGGATTTTTGTATCAATCTGTCGTAGAAGATTACTCTACTCGATTCATGTATATACATTGTAAAACTTATTGCAGGAGGGTTGTTTCCAGTTTTTAGAACCGATGTTAAAAATCATAAATACACATCAGTTTACACATATAAAAGCAATGTCTTAAAATCACAAAGACATCAGTCAAAACAAAATATTTGATGTTAATAAAGGAATATTAGCACATGAAAATAGGGTAATAACATCGATTCAAAAGTAAACACCCGATGTCTATTTATCATATTAACATCGGTTTTTTAGAAAACAACCGATGTCTATTGTCAACATTGACATCAGGTACATAGAAAATAACCGATGTCTAATAAGATAGAGACATCAGTTTTTTATCAAAGACCGATGTCTAAGAAGATAAAGACATCGGGTTTTTTATTTTTAATCGATGTTAATTTATAAATATTGCTTGTGTGTTACAATTTTAAATAGGCCTAATAGTCCTAATATTACATTTCCGAACTTGACATTACACAATTACATAACAAGAATGTGAATTAGACATCAGATATTTTCCAGAAACGATGTGTAATATTACATAGACATCGATTTTTAACCGATGTCTATGAGAAAATACATTTAACATCAGTCGCGAAGACATCATACATTTTTTACATAGACATCGGTTTTTAACCGATGTCTAAGGTCTTTTTTCTAGTAGTGATCACACGGCTATAATCATAAATAAAATAAATATATACCTTTTACCTCCAGAAGTACTTGGTGGATTGTCCCATAAAGGTAACAATGTACCAATTCAAGTGATTTTTTTACATAAAAAATCATTTAATTTGGAAATGCCTTCCTGGTTTGCGTTGGCATCAAGAATCCGGTACACACCTCATCAGGTGGATTAATCTCTAGCATTCCATGCACTATGTTCGTCGTGGACATATGTTTCATAGTCTTAAAATTGACATTGCCAAGGAGAGAGTGCAATAGCCAATTCTCCTTTTCACATTTATCCATTAAACACTCAGATTCACCACGGTAGATAACCAGCTTATACAATTTATTTATAGAGCGTTTAACTTTTATAAGTCACCATGTACTCATGAACCCGAAGATATTCATATTTAATAACAATTTTATAGCAATCTTCTGAAAGTTGTCCAGGACTAAATATATTATTTTGAAGAGAAGGGAGATAATATACCTCATTAACTGTTCCACTTTTTCTATTTTTGTATTTCAAGCTGATTTAATATTTTCTCTTTATTTTCACCACTGAACCATCATCAAATTTGACCTGATGTGTCATATTCTCATCAATTTTGTCAAATTTTGAGTATTTTTCAGTCATCCTGTTACTAGCCTTTTTATCAAGGTAACACAGATTAGAATCCACTATTTTTCCTATCATTCTAACTCAGCCTTGACATAACTTATTCTTCATTCTTCAACATATTTATTTTCTCGTACTGCTCTCACTCAACCATTAGCAATGCCGGTTCATCGTATAGGATTTGGGAGATTTGAGCCTCCTCATTCACTTCTCTATTACGTTTTGGTTTTTTCCACTTTACAACATATTGACCATAGGAACTCCAATTGTAGAATCCAACTCTACTTTTATCACGCACACCTCGACTGTAATCCTTGCCTCGAAATCCCCAAGTTATCCATTCTTCTCCTGTCAACAATAGTTTGCTTTCTTCTCTTTCTTTCTTTAGCCACTTTTATTTAATAATCAACAAATGGCTAAAGCTAGATACCAGTCCAAGAAACAAATTTAATTAAGTTCCCTTATATATGAAAAAATAGTCCAAAATATTACAAACAGTCTATTCAGTTATGCTAATCATTTAACTCAAGACAAGATAACAATTGTTCATAATTAAACACTAACTTGGAGTTTGCACAATTATAAATAATTTCTTTTGTTTTCTTTATCGTTACCAATTAGGTAATAACTAAAGCAAAAAAATATTTAATGTTATACAAACTAAAACAAAAATGCAACATACAAATATGGTAAGTTGTGAAGATTAAAAAATATTTTCAACATGTACAATTAAGTAGGTATGCTTATTATCAAACACAAATTAATTAAACACAACCCACCAAGTTTTACCAAGTACTTGATAGAACTAATTCAAAATAAAATCCTATATTTTAAAATAAAGGTTCTATTTTTAAAATATCCAATTTAAAACTATTATCTAATATATAGTATATTCGTCGGTTTTAGTAATCATAACCGACAAAAAACACAATCGTTTATGCGATTTTAGATCCACATAGACGTGGGTCATTTTTTAGACAGCTGTCACAATGTGGCAAGATGTGGCATTGTGGTCGGAACATGTGGCATCGTATTCCGCAGAAAAGATGATATGACTGTTAGACTTAGTCGGTTATATTACTTTTTATTTTTGTTGATCAAAAACTAAACCGACTGTAGTCAAACCATCTTATACAATCATTTTTCCAGCACAAGCCCAATTAAAACGGATAACTCATCACTTGGTGAAGAAGATGGTCGATTTTCTGGAAAATTGAATGGTAAAAAAGGTTGATTTTTTATATAGTCCATCGATTTGCGCGGTTATTTTAGAAAGAAGTTGAAAATGCTACACTACACCATTCATATGCCAAAACCAATATTACCATTTCCCTCAACCATTTTCCTCTACTATACTGAAACTATACCATAGGATACAACAATCCGTTCGATAACAATAGTAAAAACTAAAAAATGCAATCTATCTAAATATAAATAAATTAAAAATACAAATATCATATAAAAAATAGTTAGATTAACTATGACAAGCTGAAAATAATTTTAAAGGCAAATGTGCCACATTAAGACGATACAATTCCACAACCAAAAATGTTAAAAATTAAACCAAGTTCAAGAAAATAAAAGATTTTGACACATTCTATAAAGATTTTTTGGATAACAAAGAGGAGAAATAATTGGCTACGGGGGAAAATTGGTCACTCAGTCCTAATAACACAAAACCTCACTTCTTTCTCATGTCTAAATAATGATTTATTAATTTTTTATTAAATTTGTTTATTTTGTCCCTTAAAGTATTATTTACTGTGAACCTCATTTTTTGTATTTTTCTTTTATTTTTCATACAAGATTTTGTAAATATTACAAAAGTGCTTGTGTTGGTTATGAAGAAAATTATTTCTTATTTGTTCTTAGTTGTTAACATATGTTTTGATTGTTTTATGGATAAAATGTGTCTATCCTTTATTTTCAATCAATATTTTATGTTTAGATGTGATTGTCATGAATTTTTAAAATAACTTGATTCTAAACAAGACTTGATTATCTTCTTGTGATGTACAACATTAAAACTATTTTAAAACTGATAAGTGTTTATTATTTATTATATTTTCAATTTTATTGTAAATATATTATTCTACAACTCTTATTTAAGTTTTTTTTTTACATTTTCAGAAACAATGAAGAAAATGTTCCAAGAACTTTCTATACAAAAATGATATAATTGGTGTTCCGGTAAATGCCCCAAGTGCACTTGCATTAGATTAGAAGGCATGTTGATGATGTGAATTCAATAAGAAATGATAAGGTTCAAGTTGTTGCAAGTGAAACTGCACAAGTAACTCTTCAAAATTTAGTGATCTCAGCCTCCTTTCAACGGGGAAAATGTATTACGTCCATGGCAGAGGTTTACAGGAGTTTCTTGAGAAGAGTTAGTGTAGTAGGTTGGGGGTTAGCCAAGGGAACCGGTGGAAACTTTGGAAAACTAGATTATGTAATGGTAGTTTTGTTTGTACATTAGTTATGAGCTTTTTGGAGAATGCATGTTTATGTCTCATCATATATATATCCCTTGTTTAGGATATGGATGTAATTATTTTATAAAAATGCAATCTTATATTAGAAATTATTCTTTCAAGTACTCATATACACAAATATATTTACTGCACTCAATTATTTTCAATAATGATCAAATGGTCTCATTTCTTCTCTTTTTTTGATCAGCATTTCATAATATGAACTATGAGTCAATAAATTAGACACTGCCAAATACTAATACTATGTAAAAATCTAATTGTTGTAGTTATGTTTATAAGTTGAGCCAAATTACGGTTTTGATTAAAATTTACTTGAAATGCTACTACATAAAAATATTTCATAATATTTATATTTGATCAAACATTTTTGTTGTAGATTTCATATTTCTGAACTACCTAGAAAACTAAATACATGAATTGACTTACTAATGATCCCTAAGTAATGAACCATTGCATGAATTAAAAACAGTTTTTCAATGTGCACATGTAATATCCGAGAAAATTACGTAAATATTTTATGATAATAAATAAATATAATGTGTTTATATGAGTTTAAAATGATTATTGTGATGATATAAAGTGTTATAATTGTTATATGTGGCCCCGCAAGTATCATATAACTTTTCGAGTAATTAATATGTGTTTAAACGGCAATTATATGAATCGACCTGCAATCTGGACGGGTGTTTAACTGTGTATTTATCGAGGTACTCATTTTATCTCGTTTTAGGTGTGTTTAAATGTATATACTACAAGAAAAAGGTGAATAGACATCATATGTTAGACATCGGTCGAATGTGCCATCGATGTCTAAACTGTTATAGACATCATTCTGCGAAAATGCGAAGTCTATGTTGTTAATAGACATCGCTTTATTTTGAACCGATGTCTATATTTTTTTAAAAAAATAAACGCGTCAGAGCCGCATTTCTTTCCCCCCTTAGCCAATTCCCCCCCTTAACGAATTCCCTCTCCCTCTCTTCAGACAAATTAATTAAAAAATCTAAACTAAAAACTAAAAACTAAAAAATGCTCTCTCCCTCTCTCTCAAACTCTCTCTCCCTCGCCAATCTCTCTCAAACTCTCAGACCCTCTCCCGTCACCAGTTCTCTCCCACCCAAACTCTCTCTCCCTCACCATCTCTCTCTCGTCCGTCTCAACCTCTCTCTAAAACACACAAACTGTCTCTCTCTCTCTCTTTCTCGCTCTAAAACTCTCACCGTGGTCTCGGTCGTACTCTCTCCGACCTCTCGCCGCTACTGCAATCTACTCAACCAAAGCAACTGCGCTCACTCTTTGTACTCTCACATTTGCACTCAAATTAGGTTTATTTCCCCTCCTTTTTCATTTTATAAACTGGAATTAACCTGCATGTTAACCATTAATTTAGAATTTTGAAAACCATGGATTTGAAAATTGTGTGTTTTTTAAATTGAACCCCTAGATTTGAAAATTGGGGTTTTTTTTTAAATTTAAACCTTAATTTATACTAGGTGGATGTTGCTCTGTAATTATCTTGTTGCTTGTAAATTTTGGTTTTAAATTTACATTTGTTTAATTTTAATTGTGCTTAATTGTATCTCTCTGTTTTGACATCTGTAATTAATTATAGGATAACTGTATTTTAATTGTATCTCTCTATTTTTCAGTGTTGTTCTGGTAGCAATGAATTAGGATAGTGGTACAAAAACATTGATAACAATTTTGTCAATTGTTATCCTAATTTATGTTTGATATTTATGTTTTACTTGTTTTATTTTAAAATTAGATAGTGGTACAAAAAAACAGTAGGAATATAATAAATAATATTAATCATATAAGTTATAAGACTGAAATTTTAGTGATATACCAGGTGGTTTTATATGTACAAGTCTTGGATAAAAGCCGATAGGGATTCTTTGCAATATGAGATTGGTGTCAAAAATTTCTTGAAATTTGCCGAGGAAAATGCTAAAAACCCAAAAAAAATACCGTGCCCTTGTGCACGCTGCGTTAACATCAAAAAATTTACTGTCAAGATAATCATGGGTCATCTTTATGAATCTGGTTTTAGTTTAGGATATTTGGATTGAATTTGGCATGGAGAAGGGGTTGATAGTAGTACTAAGTCATCAGTTGGTAGTACTTGTCCTGCTAAAAAGCCCACATCCCCTTCAGAAATATATAATATATGTCAAGCAACATATAATGATGATGACGATTAGGATAACGGATCTGATGACTTTAAGAGGTATGTTACGGATACGGAACAACCTCTTTTTGAGGCAAGCGAGTGCACTAAACTAGAGTCAATCCTCAAATTACATAATTGGAAGGTTAGGTTTGGAGTTAGTGATAAAGCCTTTACCGATCTTCTTGAATCCGTTGGCTCTTTTCTTCCTAAAGAGCATGTGCATCCGGGTAGTATGTATGAAGCTAAGAAAACCTTAAATGATTTAGGACTTAAGTATGTCAAAATCCACGTTTGTCCAAATGACTGCGTGTTATACAGGGAACCAGCTGCCGAGTCTTTATCTGAGTGTCCCAAATGTCATCTTTCTCGCTGGAAAATTGGGAAAGATGGTAAAGTTAGGGTTAATGTTCCTGCCAAAGTGATATGGTATTTTCCGATAATCCCTAGATTTAAATGACTGTTTAAATCTACTGCTACTGCTAAATTGATGAGTTGGCATGCGGAGAATCAATTTAATGATGGAAAGATGCGTCATCCATCAGATTCTCTTGCTTGGAAAAATGTAGATTATATGTGGCCCGAGTTCGGTAACGAGGCTAGAAATATACGTTTAGGATTAGCAGCCGATAGTATAAATCCACACAACAATGGATTAAACAATCAGTATAGCTGTTGGCCGGTCATGTTAGTAATGTATAATCTTCCTCCATGGTTATGCATGAAGAGGAAGTTTATGATGTTATGGATATTGATTTCTGGCCCGTATGAGCCTGGAAATAACATTGACATATATTTACAACCAATGATCGAAGATTTAAATAAATTGTGGGAGGAAGGGGAACAAAATTTGTATGATGCACATAGAAAATCTGTCTTCACTTTAAAGGAAGTTCTGATGTGGATAGTAAATGACTTTCTGGGATATGGAAATCTGTCAGGCTGTATAAATAAGGGGAATAAGGCTTGTCCAGTATGTGGTGATAACACTGTCGCTAGATATTTAAGTCATAGTAGGAAAATATGTGATCTAGGCCATCGTCGGTATTTAGATGAGCATCATCCTTATGAAATAGGTTATGGACCTGAGCCAGTTAGCGGAGAAGAAGTGTTAATGCAACAACAACAACTTCAATTTAGTTTGGGGAAGGGGGGAAGGCGAAAAAGGTAGAGTATGCATGGAAAAAGAAATCAATTTTCTTTGAATTGGAATATTGGAAATTTCACCACGTGCGTCATTGTTTAGATGTTATGCACATCGAGAAGAATATGTGTGATAATATAATTGGGACACTACTTAATATGAAATACAAAACTAAGGACAGTGTTGCCTCTCATCTTGATATAATTGATATGGGTGTAAGGATTGATTTAGCTCCTAAAATAGGTGAAAAGAGGACATATTTACCTACTTCCCCTTTTACTTTATCTAAAAAAGAAAAAAAAAACTAAGTTGACATCATTGTCCAATATGAAACTTCCATATGAACATGCATCAAATATCAGAACCTGTATATCACTGATTGATATGAAGTTGTATTTGCTGAAGTCGCACGACTGCCATATCCTACTCCAGCAGTTACTACCGGTTTGTATTCGTTCCGTGCTTCCAAAAAATGTTAGGGTAAATATAATAAAATTGTGCTTTTTTTTAACTCCTTGGGCAACAATGTCGTAGATGTGTCAAAATTGAGTAAATTCCAAGCAGATTTAATTTTGACCTTATGCGAGTTGGAAAAAATATTCCCTCAATCCTTTTTTAATGTTATGGTACATCTCACGGTCCATTTAGTAAGGAAATTGCGGTTATGCGGACCAGTTTTTTATAGATGGATGTTTCCATTTGAAAGATTTAATAAAATATTAAAGAGTTATGTCTGATACCGATTTTATCCGGAAGGTTGTATAACTGAAGGCTATCTGAAGGAAGAATCATCCAAGTTTTACACGGGGTTCTTTAGCGAGAGTAGTAGAACTGCAGATCTTTAGAAAGATGATGACAAGTTTTCCGGTCCAGTAGGTCGTGTGACAATGAAGTCTATTGCCGAAAAAGTACGAGATGAGGCACATCTCGCGGTCCTTCTTAGTAATCCTGAAGTGGAATCATACGTTCGGTAAGTAAAATATTTATAAGTATATTTATAAGTGTATTAGTTATTTTTAGTAGGTGGCTTATTCTATGTACTTGCAATATTTTCAGATTGCATAAGGAACACTTGGAAAGAATTTACCAAGGAAAAAAGAAGAGTGTACAGTGACTTTTGGGAGAGCACAATCGACAATTTCCCGATTGGTTTCAACAAAAAGTTAGTTTATATTATTTTTTTATTTTATTACAAATTTATGTAAGTCGTGCATTTAATTGATATTAACTTTTAAGCATCCTTACTTTACTTGTAGGTAAGTATAGAAATGAGGGAAAATTCTGAAGACGTGTCTGAAATAATTAGATGGTTGGCTGGAAAGCCTTCATATTTTAGTGCTGACGTACGAAGGCTATATTGTTGATGGGGTCTGTTACCATACGAAGGAGCGAGATAATGCTAGGGTAGTTCAAAATAGCAGTGTTTCATTAGTTGCTAGGACATTCAGAGTGTCTA
Organism: Apium graveolens; assembly: GCF_009905375.1. Classification (NCBI taxonomy): domain Eukaryota; kingdom Viridiplantae; phylum Streptophyta; class Magnoliopsida; order Apiales; family Apiaceae; genus Apium; species Apium graveolens. The sequence continues at coordinate 286,034,382 of NC_133652.1, read as the reverse complement.
GTGCTAAGGATGTAAATCCTGTAGAGTGTGAGTTAACATTCTATGGGATTGTACAAGAAATCTGTCCGTTAGATTACCACGCATTCAAGGCCCCTTTATTTTTGTGTACATGGGCAGCCACTGATAGAGGAGTCATGTCTGATGATCTTGGTTTTACGCTCGTGAACTTTAATCGACTAGGCCACAAACATGACAAATTTGCCTCTATTGACCAAGTCAGCCAAGTCTTTTATGTCGAGGATCCATGTGATACGAATTAGTCAGCTGTGTTATCGTCAACAACTCGAGATTATCATGACGTGTACAATAAAGATGTGGAAGAAGAGACCTCCTGGAATCCTCCCCCATTCTGTTATGATATCCCTTTGTGTGATCCTACTACTTGTGATGATGATGCAAGTGTTAGCATTAAAAGACAAAATATAGAGGGTATTTGGGTGAAAAAGTCATAGAATTATAATTATTATGACTTGTACTTGTTTAATTAGTTGTATTAAAATTAAATTTCAATGAACTCTCTTTTTTGGCTCCCCGATTACACTTTGTAGTTATAATTATTGTATTATGTGATAGAATTACGTTTATTTGCACCTTTTTGGCTCCTTGATTATAATGACTTGTACTTGCAATTTATTTCCTTATAATGTTTTGATTTTGCTTTAAGTTTAATGTTATAATTATTTTGCTTTTTCTTTGGGTTTTGTTTGAAGTTATATTAAAAATTCTAGGTAATTTTTATAATAATTAGCCTTAAATTTTGCATAATATTGTGTAATTATAGCATAACTATGTACTTGTTTTAATTTTGATAGCTTGTCCAGATTGAAGGAAGACAAGATAAATGGCACCGAAAAAGCAAAAGAAATCAGCAATGGCAGGCTCAGAAAATAAAATAGAAAATGCATCAGAAATTGAGGTTAGAGCATTTGGTACTTGTGATAATCATGAACCCGAGAAATCAGAACCTCAACTGGAGGATTTCGAGCAACCCGCAGTTACCTCAACTGGTGTTGCGGCAATAAGTTCTTGAGGTACTCGAGGGGTATGCGCAATGCACAAAGTAATTGTTTTTTAATTATCGACATGGCTTTTGTATCATCATGTTATGCTTAGTATTGTTTTTTAATTATCGACATGGTTGTTAATACTTCTGTAATTTTTTGCAATATCAATAGAATGCTCTGTTGGAAAAAAAAGAGAAGGGTGAAATAAAATTTTCTGGAGGTGAAGACATTCTGACTACAACTTTGGACAGTCATGAACATTCAGGAAGGGTCCTGGCTATTGGAGGGTACGTAACTCTAAAACAATACTTTAAGCTACCTAGAGAGAAAAAGATTCGAATCACGAAGAAAGAGTTGCTGGCTCGTGATCGAGAAAGAGATGAAAAGGTCGATAAAAAGACGCAAGATCTTGAGGCAGAGATTGCTGAGTTGAAGGCAATGATGGCTTCAGGGATCGCTCTTCACTCCCCATTCATGTCAGAAAAGGCAAGTCATCAGCCAGAAAAAGCATTTGTAGTGGCCTGCAGTGATGATGATGACGACGTTGATGAATGTGTTCCAACACCTACACCTCCTGGAGTTTTGGTAATTTATCAATAACTTAGTATTTTTTAATTATTATTATGCAGTAATGATTTCTTTTCAACTTGTTACTTTATATTTGGTATTTATGTTTGGTTTTTTTTGTATGTATTAGGGACAGAGATCGTGTCAGCTATCCGTCAACATGATAGACAACAAGGTTGCTTTTGGTATGGTGTACCCTGGCAAGGATAAAGAAAAAGTGTATGGAATCGATATACCACTTGGACATAAGTGTGTATCTGTCGATGGGCTACTCAAACCAGATGTGTTGCTTCCGACGTCGGTACGTGGCAAAATGGTGACAGTCCACGATGCACTTGGCTCCTTTTTAGCATGGCCTGAAGGACTAATCAACTACACAACTCCAGCGGTATGAGGATATTTAAATTGTTGTCTGGATTTTAAAATTAAAAAATGCTTTTGTATGGATTTCAAATTTTAGTAGTTTAATTGTCTACAGATTAAGAAAAAAGAAAGGAAGCGGCTGGGTACAAAGTAAGGTCTAGATTTGAATAATTTGAAGTCGGATTTTTTGGAAGCAAAACCAAGTGCAAAAGTGCCAAAAGACTTTAAGTTACTCTATAAGCATGATGTTACATGGATGAAGACTACTAGGGTTTCGATATAAATTAAATGCGAAAAAGAAGTGTTTGGACATGAGAAAGTAATTTACTTGTTATATGAGAATGTTCAGGCAGTGTTGGAGTTTGAAATGCTAGGGCAAGCTGTACTTGCATCTTACATGGCGTAAGTTTCTTTTTTTTTCCTTTTTTCAATTTCAGTAATTTTACGGTTCAGATTTGTTTAATTATGTCTTTTGGTAGGTACTTGCATTCTGAGATAAGTGAACGACCAGAATTGGCGGATACGTTTGCTTTTATTGATCCAGGATCCACTTATTACTTGAATGCTGAATGTGAAACTTACATCGTGAACCGGTTGAAAGAGGGTAACCCGGATCGACTATTCTTCTTGCCGCACAATGAGAACTAAGTTCTTACTTTATGATATTAAAAAGCTGAATAGTACGTAAACTAGTAGATAATGTGTGAAATTTGTCTTTGACATGTTTTTTAATAAAAACAGTATGCATTGGATTTTGGCCATTATTTGGGAAGGTGAAATATATTTTCTTAATCCTCTCCCTCACCCAGTACAGTTTCCAGATCTAGAAAAGGCATTATCGAGGTAATTTTGTTTTTCCTGCAACATTTGATGAGAACTTTTGATAATCTGTGGTCTTATATAAGTTTATTTAAATGATGCAGGGCATTGAAAAGTTTTAATTCTGAAACTGGTAGGGGCAATCACAAGCCATCCAAATCAAAATTTCTAAGTGTAAGCACTATTTTGTGCTTTCGTAATTATGGTTAATAAGTAGTTTAGTTCAGTCAGTTGTAATTTTTTGCTTTGGAACAGGGGTCCCCTAAGCAACCTGGTGGCACGGAATGAGCTTATGTAGTCATGCGCTACATGAAAGAAATCATCAACGACACTAGATTAAATTTTACTACAAAGGTGTGCATCCTTGTTTTGGCATTGGAATTATATAAAGGTCCACTTTCCATTTTATAAAAATAAAGTTTGTTTGAATTTTTCAGTGGCTACAGAAGACTCTCATGTGTTACACCGAGGATCAGCTTGATGAAGTACATGTTGAAGCTCTCGGATATATCCAAGAGCACATCTGAACAGTTTCTAGTGCTACTTTGGTTTTGGATAGGTTATGTAGATCTGAACATTTGATATTATGGTTGTGGACTAGCTAGTGCATGTAGTTATTTTGGAGTTGGTTTTGCGGATTGGTAGATGTTTGTATTGCGGATTGGTAGATGTTGGTTATCCGAATTGCTGATGTCGATTTTGCGGATTGATATTTTTTGGATGTATGTTATGAATGGTATTTATGGCCGGATTGCGAATATTGCAAATGCGCGTGTAATTTTAAAATTTTGTGTTTGCGTATAAAGACATTAGTTTTATTTATGATGCCTTGAAAAGTAATGTGTATTGGTAACATCTACATCATATTTTTTGTAAAACTAATGTCTAAAACTTTTATCAACCACAATTTTTTCATTGCAAAAGCGATGTCTACAAATATAATATACATCACTTCTATAAATTAAAAAGACGATATTGAAAACAAGTATAGACATCAGGAAAAAATGATGTCTAAACAATATATATAAATCAGTTTTAAAATAATAAAATCTATGTCTTTATACACATAGACATCATCCAAAACCGATGTCTAACATCTTAATCAATATCGCTTTTTTATAAATAAAACCGATGTCTATATAGAAAAAGACAACGCCTAAAAGTGATGTCTAAGATGCAATAACACATCGGTTTTATTTTTAAAAAAATGAAGTCTTTAAGTCAATAGACATCGCCCAAAACTGATGACTAATATATCTTTGGACATCAGTTTTTTTTTAAAATCCGATGTCTAACAGCTTAAAGTCATCGTTTTTATGCGATGTTTAAGGTATTCTTAGACATCAAAACTGATTTAAAAACTTAAGTCTAAACCTTTTTTTTGTTGTGTTAGCAATTGTTCAATGGCTTATACTTGATGTAATTATCACATAAAAATAATATAGTTTAACATATTTTGTAAAAAACAGGATCTCAGACATCAGAAAAATGTTAAAAACTGATGTTTATATTAGTAAAAATATCAGTTTCTGGCCGATGTCTACAATAGACATCGGCGACTAAGACATCGGTCAAAAAACACAAAGACATCGGCCAAAAACCGATGTCTATTAGCTTTTTTCTTGTACTGATATTAAGTGTTTTCGAGGTTTTCTGTAATTTAGGAATCGTTTCGGTTTTTCAAAAATAAACGGACCGGGACCCCACCGGGACGTCAAAATCCACAAAATTCATGTTTTTATTTTTATATAATTATCCCATTTCAAATACCCATTATTTTTGCATTTTTAAATTATTCGCAATTTTTGAGAGATTTTTACATAAATTTTATATTTAATTGCTTTTAAAATTATTCCCCAAGATTATTATTTTTGCGCCAAATTCTTTTAATTAAGGGATAAAAACACCCTTTATTGATTTTGGGGTATTAAATTTCAGAAAATATGAATATATGCAAAATTCTTTTATTTCATTTTTATCAAAAATTCAGAAAATAGGAAAATAGAAAACTAGAACTTTTGGGGGTAAAATTCATTCAGGAACACAAATCCAATGATTTCAGGAGATTTATTGATCCTCTGTTGATGCTCTATATACCAAATCAAAGCTCTAATCGAGCCCGTCGTTTTGATACCAGTTTCATTAAGTAAGGTCGATTTTTCAAGTTTATTGTTCAAATTCGTTTTTGATTTTTGTTGTTTGGGGATTGATTTAAATGATTGGTGTAATATCTAGGATATCGTGTGTAATTATTTTATCAATGAATGATTATTATGTGATTTCTGGTGAATTATCTGTTGATTGATATTGATATTTAGATATTTATATGTGATAAAAGGTGAATAAGTTAATTTTATTATGTCCAGAATGTAATATAGATAATTGTGATATTTTTATGGTAATTTTTGGATCGTTATATGATTTAATAATGATTTATAGTTGTAATAATTATTTTCTGAATAATTACAAAACTATTTTATAAAACCGGGAATCGTCTGACTTCAACCATTTTTAAATTTTTACAACCCAAAACTCTTTGGAAAATTCCATCCTAACCTAATTCGATCATTCTAAACATTTTATGTGTTTTAACTTTTTCAATCCGGATTACGGTTTGACCTGTACGCGTCCCGACACAAAATTTTTGATACGATAATCGTTTCGATAGATCAACAAAACCCGTATTCTTTTCATTATTTTCATATAAAGGGTTTTATAAGAAGGCCGGTTTGGATAATTATCCAATACGAGTATCAAATCAGATCGTTTTTGCAGTTAATTAGTGGCTAAGTAACTTATTTTTCGATCCAATATGATCCAACGAGTATTAATATTCTATAAATATAAATAGCCTTTTTCTTATTTCATTTTATTCGTATAATCATAATCGACCAGATTAAATCGATAAATGACAAAGAAAAACCCGTTAAATCTATAATGGACAATGGACGAGAAAGCTTTTCGTCCTTTGGAAGACCCGCAGTCTTGGAACTCTGGAGAATAAATTCCGTGCAGAATTCTACAGATTCTTCTCCTAAATAACTTTCAGCCATGCAACCTTCCTGATGATAATGATTGCGCACATAGATTTTTATCACTTTATTAAGCTGTTTAAACAGATACATCCATCCATAAAAGAGGGGTCCACACAAACGCAATTCCCTAACTAAATGGACTATGAGATGTATAATTACATCGAAGAATGATGGGGGAAATATTTTTTCAAGTTCGCACAAGGTCAATACTACATCTGACTATAATTTATCTAATTTTGATATATCTACAACTTTGCTGCACAATGAGTTGAAAAAGAAACATAACCAAATGATACTAACCATAACATTTTTTGGCAGGATTGAACGAATAGCAACCGGGAGCAATTGTTGTAGGAGTATGTGACAATCGTGAGACTTCTGCCCAAACAACATCAAATTTGGCATCGACACACAATTTTTGATGTTTGAAGCATGTCCATAAGGAAATTTCATATTTTGAAATGATGACAACATCGTCTTTTTTTCTTTTCCGGAAAGAGTAAAAGAAGAAATGGGGGGATATGTTTTCTATGCTCCTACTTTTTATGGAGCCAAATCTTTCCTAACTCCCATCTCAACCATATCAACATGAAATGCCTCACTATTTTTAGATTTTTTTTTTAAATTCAGTAGTGTTTCTATTATATAATTACACACATTTTTCTCGACGTGCATAACATCGAGACAATGACTAACATGATGAAACTTCCAATATTATAACTCAAATAAAATTGATTTTTCTTCGACTTCCTAACTTCATTTATGAAACTAAAATTAATTCGCTCCTGCTGCACTAACACATCTTCTCTAGATAGAGGTTGACATGCATTTCCAAATTCTTGTTCACCATCAAAAGCCGCCTTTTTTCTCCTATAAGGATGATGCCTAGGCAAATACCGACGATGACCTTGAAAACACATTTTCTTGCTATGAGGAAGATATTTAGCTGCTGTATCATCACCGCACACTGGATATGCCATATAACCCTTATTGACGCAGTAGGATAAATTTCCATATGCTGGAAAATCATTTATCGTCCACATCAATATTGCCCTTAAAATGAGGTATGATTTACTAATGAGCATCATAAACATTCGGTTCACCTTTTTCCCAAAGCTTCTTCAAATCATCTATTATTGGTTCTAAGAATACATCAATATTATTACCGGGCTCTTGCGGACCAAATACCAGTATCTTCAACATCCGAAACTTCCTCTTCATACATAACCAAGGAAGAAGATTATAAGTGGTTAATATTACTGGCCAACAACTATACCTATTGTTTAGGCCATTAGTATGTGGTTTTATACCGTCGGCAGCCAAAGCTAGACGTATATTTCATGGCTCGCTACCAAAAGTTGGCCACCTATAATCGATATTACACCACGAAGGAGAATCAACTGGATGGCACATCTAGCCATCTTCAGTTCTTCGATTAGCATTCCAGGACATTAATTTAGAAGTGGAAGCAGACTTAAACATTCGTTTAAATCTAGGGATGATTAGAAAGTACTACATTACTTTAGTAGGAATGTTAATCCTCACTTTCCCATCCTTTCCTAACTTCCAGCGAGATATGTGGTACTTGGGGTACTTAACTGCATCGACATATACACCCCTATGTAGAATACATTCATTAGGGTATGCATGTATTTTAATGTACTCGAGACCTAAATTAGAGAGGGTTTTCTTGGGCATGTATGCGTTAGGTAGAAGTACATGATCACCAGGAAGTAAGGAGCCGATAAAGGAGAGCAAATCACAGAAGGCGCTATCGCTAATACCAAATCATGCTTTCCAGTTATGTAATTTTAATATTGAATCCAATTTAGTGCAATCACTACCCTCATACAATGGTTGTTCAGCATCTGCCAAAAACCTCTTGAATTCATACGACTCTTTATCGTAATCATCACCCAAATCATTAAATGCCGCTTCATAAACATTAGATGCTTCTAATGCAGCTACATGCTCTTCCGATGAGGAAGAAAAAGAAAGAATTGTGCTACCTACAGATGACCCAGTTGTAGCCTTAGCCCATACCAAATCCAATCGACGTATCCCAAACTAAAACCCTTTTCATAGAGATAACCTCTAATTAACTTGACACTGAATTTTCAGAAATTAGCGCAACGGCAACATGGACAAGGTATTTTCTTAGGATCTTGACAATTTTCTTCGGCATATATCTGAAACCGTTCAACCCCAATTTCATACTCTAGTGAATCCCTATCTGCTTTTATCCATGACCTATCCATGTATTGTAAACAGGTACAACTACGATTATCATTTTCATGATTAAAATAACATACATTATGCATACAAATTTAAAATGTTTTGTAATCATAAATGTAATTACAGTTATAATAATAAACATTATCTCGCATGTTATTCCATTTTCATAATTATTACGTTAAACAATACTAGTATTTATGCTATCATATTACTATTAAATAATATTACTATAGTTATACAATCCTAGTAACAACTAATATTACTATCATATTAGTACTTAGTATTACTAGTATTATTAATCATTACCGTCTACACAAACCGCCTAATAACAGGGTATTATAACAAAATTCAGATCATAACAGGGGAATGCAGCAAAAATCAGGGCAAAAATCATAAGCGTCTACTCAACATAAAAATATAAAAAAAATAACATAAAAATAGCAGAGAAGCAGAGATAAGTAAATTGTAAAAACATAAGAACATAACATAAAAGCAGAGATACAAACATCAAACATACACATAAAAGTATAAAGAGATGAGTAAAATATAAACATTAAAACATATAAGTATGAGAATCAAAGATATTTTAAATTAAAACACATAAATCAAAATATTACAGAGATATCAAACACATAAAAATATACAAAATATGAGCATAAATTAAACACATGAAAATATACAAAATATGAGCATAAATTAAACAAATAATAAAATTCAAAAAATGGGCATAAAATTAAACACATAAAATTATACAAAATATGAGCATAAATTAAACACATAAAAACATACAAAATATCAGCATAAATCTGAAAAAATAAAAAATCTGAAAGGAGACTTACAAATTAGGGCTCGATTCGTGTTACAAAGACTTGACTCGGGCTTGATTCGTGTTGTAGAGCTTGATTTAGGGTTGCATGTAGACCTATAGAACTTGATTCTATGTTGTAGAGCTTGATTTAAGATTAAAGGACTCGATATAGGGTATGAAAGAGATGAGTGAGGGGAGAGATGAGTGAGTGAGTGAGTGAGTGAGAGAGACGAGAGAGATGAGTGAGAGAGACGAGAGAGGCGAGTGAGTGGGAGAGATGAGAGAGATGTTGGGTGTCGGGTGAGAGGAGAGAAAAAAGAGGGGGAAACAAGAGAAAAAGAAAGGGGTAAATATTTGAGAAAGGGGGAATTATTTGGCTAAGTACAAATATTTCCCGGCCTTGTGTTTTTTTATTTTTATATTATTTTATAGATAACGGTTACTAAATTACCGATGTTAATAACAAACTTTCTCAACGGTCCTTAAACGAATGATGTGAAAGTTAGTTTTTAACATCAGTTAAAACATAACCGATGCGAAATATAGTTTATATTTTCTGAAAAAATACTCTTAGACAACGGTTTGTTAAAACTATGATGTAAAACCATGTCTTTAACATCATTTTATATCGGTTCTTTTTCCGACTGATTTAAATGGGTGATGTCTATTCACCCTTTTCTAGTAGTGTGTCAGGGGCATAAGTTCTCTTCTTCTACCTCACGGCCTTCCGAATTGGATCAACGTTTAACTTTTCAATTATAAGGTTGATGTTAATAACAAGAATATCAGTTGTCGTCTAAGCAAACATATTAGTGTTCTCTTATAAGAAAGTTGTCAGTTGGCCCTTCAGGGGCTTGTTCAAAGATGATCCAATGTATGTGACCTTCTCCGAGTCTAATGAATCTAGGGGAATTGGGACTAAGTCCTCCATTGGCTTCCTGTGAAGTTTTTCATTCTCACGAACATCCATGTCTTCTATTGGGGGAATCTGCCCCCCAGTTTAATCGGGCCTAAGTGCTGCAACATAGTAATTGTGAGCCATTTTCTGATCTCCTTTTGCCTAACCGACACCATTCTTAGTCGAAAACTTCAATACCATTTGGTAGGTCGAGGGCACGACCTTGAACACATGGATCCCTGTTATTCCCATGTATGCTTTGGAAGTAGAGGCTGCCTTAAGAACCTGAAAGTTTAACATCTTGTGGCCTCTCTGGGTTCTTCCCCAATAGTCACGGGAAGTTGTATTGTTCCTTCTACTTGGATTTCCACTTGGTTAAAACCGTAGATGGGTGTGTTTGATAGAGTTAACTCGAAGTCATTGTACCCATTCTTAGGACTGTGTCATGGATTAGAATATCCACGGAAGCTCCATTGTCAACTAGGACCCTCATAACAGGACAATTTCCAATTATCAGAGTGATGACTAAAGGGTCATCTTGAGAAAACTTCAAACCTTCAAGGTCAGGGTCACCACACTTAAGCGTCATCTCTATCTTAGAACGTTGAGACGGCTCTCTGACTATACTCATTACTTTTTTGTATAAGCTTTTTGAGGGTTCCTTGTAGTCTGAGCTGCTACCGGGCATCCTGAGATCATGTTGACTACTGGCCCTCGGGGCTGTGGGCTACGATCATGGTCGTTACCCCTTAGGTCTCTTTCATCATTATCTCATTTTATCCTCCAGTCTCTTCACCCTTGGTGAAGCGTCAGAATTTTCCTATTCAGATCAAATACTCAATCTCATTCTTGAGTTATTTACAATCATCAGTATCATGACCAACATCTTTATAGAACCTACAGTATCGGTCCTTATTTTTTTCGGAGTCTCCCCTTAGTGGCTTCCACAATCTAAACTTTTTGTCCTTCCCAATTTCCATAAGGATTTGGCTACTTGGAGGGTTCAACCTCGCATACTTAGTGAACCTTGGTGGTTGATTTTTCTTGAAAGATGAGTCAGAGCTTTTGCCAATTCGAGGATAATTGTCCGTGGCATCATATACCTGATCCGTCTTTCGCTTCTTATTGCCCGCGGGCTCATTATTCACCATCATCTTCTTCATAATTTCCTCTACCTTGATATAATTTTTGACTATATCCTAAAGCTGGATCATGCTTTTACGAGGGCGTTTGGATAGGGACATCTTGAAGAACTCATCCCTAGTCCCTTATTGTATGACTATCACAACTACCTTATCATCGAGATCTGTGAGCTTGGCTTTCTTCGTGAATCAGTTCAGGTAGTCTTTAAGGGACTCTTTTGCTCTTTGGACAAGAACCATGAGAGAATACCTTGATGGTGGACATCTTAAACTTCCTTGATATGTGGGCAATCAATATCTCTTCAGTGAATGGTGGGTTTGGATCATCAAGATCTCCTAGGGGCATCAAATCATTTTGATCAGTCCTTAGAGTCGTAACCCTGTATCTTCGTATTGGACCTTCTAGGTCTATAAAGGGATGAAAGTCCCTTGGTCTTATCACAGGTGGAAGTATTGATGTCTGGTGCATCTCGAGATTACGCTTCAGCTTTTGGATATCAGTGTCATGAACCCTGATTCTCTCTTGTACATCTTGGGGATCATCCCTTGAGTGCTCCTGGGTTGTTGATAACCACTAGGTATTTGCTCATTACCAGCATGCCTGCTCCTAGGAGCGACTTTATCATCCAACAAATCAGAGTCTCTAGCAAGTAGGGTATAGAAAAATATCGACTCTCAGGGATGGGAGCAAAGCCATGGGTGTATAGGGGCATCCTCCCTTGTCCTTCACCTTGATTAGAGGGTCCTCTTCCTCCAACCTCAGGGTATAGAGGTATCCCGTAAGGTGAGTTGGTGGTCTCTGAGTCACGACTATTGAGTACACATACCCAACGAGTTGAGGGTTTATTATTGCATGTAGTTGTTGAAATTGGGGATTTGTCCCTTGAGGAGCTGGTGGATTCGTCCCTAGGGGAGGATCTTGGATTGGAGGATTCACCCCTTGAGGTTGGGTCCTAGATACCCCTGCAGGGGTTCCTTCTTTGGTGGTGGCATAGGTTGAGTGCGGGGGTTATCTCCACTATTCATGAGATTGTTTGGGATGGGAAGAGATCATCAGTTCCACTATCGTATCTGTGCCGTGTAAGTACCATGGTTGTTGTTTCCTCATAGGCAATGCCAAATATTGTGGAATAAAAACTATGGTTCGCTAGTATTCAATGCTAGGGTTTCCGAGTTTTGATCTCTAATGGCTATTCTCGTGGTAGGGACTAGTTGTACTTGCAAGATGCCTAGTATCCCTGTGTTATAGAGAATCAAGCCAAAAACATAATTCTAGGTTGGGGATTAGAACCCTTTATATAGAGGTGAGTCCAGGGTTAGACTTGTGTTGGGAGACTTGGTAGAAAAGTCTCCAACGTAGATGGTAATTAGGACTTTTATAAGACAAGGGATTCTAGATCCCTTTTTGTAGGAGTTAGTATCTATGTTGGAAGTCATGTCTCTGTTCTTTCCACCGTATAGGGCCTAGTCCGTGATCAGCTCATGTTCATGGACCTTGACGACCTTGGATTGTAATCCTTGACAACTTTGGTCGTCTTTAGTCTGTAACACGCCTTGGTTAACCTGGTTTATATCGGGCTTTGGACAAGATTCACAAGCATAATTAATATGGCATTTAATGTATCTTTAGGATGTATTTTCTATTCATATCAGCTGTGTTGCTCCAGTTACAAACACAAGTTCTACTTTACATTAATCTTTGATCTCTCCCAATTTTCTAATTTAAATTTGTACTATTTGAGTATGTATAATATTGTTGGTGTATTTTTATTAAAGAATTTGGTGTGGTTTTTGTCGTGCAAGATTGGATATAGTATTATTACTGATGCTGAGGAAAGATTAGATTTTTTTCTAGATGTTATTGTATATGCATTTAGTGTCCCTAGCCCTAGATATGTACTAAGAAATATTGAAAAAGTCGAAAAAGTATAAGGTTGTGACTGACACTGGTTTATTGTTATAGTCTGTAAGAGGGTTAATTTTGACATCCAAAAAGGGATCGCTAATTGTTTGAACTTAGTCTTGAAATAATTCTATTATAGATTAGTAATAGTTTATTAGTTTCAATAATTTTATTAGTAATTGTTAATTTGATTGAGACTAAACTAAGCATTAATATAATTGAAGGAAAAAATGGTGGTTCATGGTTGAACCACCAGTAATTGAAACTAAGAATGTAATAGTTGCAGCTACAAAAGTCAAAGTCCATCACGATGTTTTAACTTTGTCTGTTGAGGCAATTTACATTTCCGCCAACACGAAACCTTATGAGGTCAATATTCCAATTTCTACGAATATTTTATGTTTAATGTTTTAGGGTTATCAATTCCACTTCAAATTTTGAGTAATTATGTTGATGGGTCTGAGTTGGGCTCCTTATTGCAATGTATGAACAACACACTAACCATATATGGATCAAGGATTTTAAGGCACTGGTTATGGATGCCTCGGTATAAATTGTTTTAATGATTCTTATCAGAATCTATATATTTTTGCACTAATTTTTATTTTCTCGTGCAGGTCACTCACCCTTAACAAAAACCTGATACATTCCCTACTTGATGTTATTTTGGGATTTCCGAACCACGGATTTCTACAAAGTTTCTCAATATATTAACAGTGCTGAGAGGGATATGAGTTACTTCTAAGTACAAGAAATTGTTTTATAATACTATTCACAGCAGTTCAGATTTGTTTAATTATGTCTTTTGGTAGGTACTTGCATTCTAAGATAAGTAAATGGCCAGAATTGGGGGAGATGTTTGCTTTCATTTATACAGGATCCACTTATTACCTGAATGCAGAATTTGAAACTTACATCATGAACCGGTTGAAAGTGGGTAACCCGGATCGACTACTCTTCTTACCGCAAAATCAGAAGTAAGTTCTTACTTTGTGATATTAAAAAGCTGAATAGTACGTAAACTAGTAGATAATGTGTGAAATTTTTCTTTGACATATTTTTTAATAAAAAACAGTATGCATTAAATTTTGGCCATTATTTGGGAAGGTGAAATATATTTTCTTAATCCTCTCCCTCACCCAGTACAATTTCCAGATCTAGAAAAGGCATTATCGAGGTAATCTTGTTTTTCCTGCAACATTTGATGAGAACTTTTGATAATCTGTGGTCTTATATCAGTTTATTTAAATGATGCAGGGCATTGAAAAGTTTTAATTCTGAAACTGGTAGGGGCAATCACAAGCCATCCAAAGCAAAATTTCTAAGTGTAAGCGCTTTTTTGTGCTTTCGTAATTATGGTTAATAAGTAGTTTAGTTCAGTCAGTTGTAATTTTTTGCTGTGGAACATGGGTCTCCTAAGCAACCTGGCGGCACAGAACGCGCTTATGTAGTCATGCGCTACATGAAAGAAATCATCAAAGACACTAGATTAACTTTTACTACAAGGTGTGCATCCTTGTTTTGGCATTGGGATTATATAAAGGTCCACTTTTCTCTTTATAAAAATAAAGTTTTTTTGAATTTTTCAGTGGCTACAGAAGACTCGCATGTGTTACACCGAGGATCAGCTTGATAAGTACGTGTTGAAGCTCTCAAATATATCCAAGAGCACATCTGAACAGTATCTAGTGCTACTTTGGTTTTGGATAGGTTATGTAGATCTGAACATTTGATATTATGGTTGTGGACTAGCTAGTGCATGTAGTTATTTAGGAGTTGGTTTTGTGGATTGGTAGATGTTTGTTTTGTGGATTGGTAGATGTTGGTTATCAGGATTGATGATGTCTATTTTGCGGATTGATATTTGTTGGATGTATGTTGTGAATGGTATTTATGGCCAGATTACGGATATTGCAAATGCGCATGCAATTTTAAAATTTTGTGTTTGCGTATATAGACATTAGTTTTATTTATGATGCCCTGAAAAGTAATGTGTATTGGTAACATCCACATCATATTTTTTTGTAAAACTGATGTCTAAAACTTTTATTAACATCAATTTTTTCATTGCAAAAGTGATGTCTGTAAATATAATATACATCACTTCTATAAGTTAAAAAGATGATGCTGAAAACAGGTATAGACATCAGGCAAAAATGATGTATAAACAATATATATAAATCAGTTTTAAAATAATAAAATCTATGTCTTTATACAAATAGACATCGTCCAAAACCGATGTCTAACATCTTAATCAATATTGCTTTTTTATAAATAAACCGATGTCTATATAGAAAAAGACATCGCCTAAAAATGATGTCTAAGATGCAATAACACATCAGTTTTGTTTTTAAAAAATGATGTCTTTAAGTCAATAGACATCCCCCAAAACCGATGTCTAATATATCTTTAGACATCAATTTTTTTTTTAAATCTAATGTCTAACAGCTTAAAGACATCGTTTTTAGGCAATGTTTAAGGTATTCTTAGACATCAAAACTGATTTAAAAACTTAAATCTAAACCTTTTTTTTATTGTGTTAGCAATTGTTCAATGGCTTATACTTGATGTAATTATCACATAAAAATAATATAGTTTAACATATTTTGTAAAAAACAGGATCTCAGACATCAGAAAAATGCTAAAAACTGATGTTTATGTTAGTACAAACATCGGTTTCTGGCCGATGTCTACAATAGACATCGGCGACTAAGACATCGGTCGAAAAACACAAAGACATCGGCCAAAAACTGATGTCTATTAGCTTTTTTCTTGTAGTGATATTAAGTGTTTTCGAGGTTTTCCGTAATTTAGGAATCATTTCGGTTTTTCAAAAATAAACGGACTGGGACCCCACCGGGACGTCAAAATCCACAAAATTCATGTTTTTATTTTTATATAATTATCCCATTTCAAATACCCATTATTTTTGCATTTTTAAATTATTCACAATTTTTGAGGGATTTTTACATATATTTTATATTTAATTGCTTTTAAAATTTTTCCCCAAGATTATTATTTTTGCGCCAAATTATTTTAATTAAGGGATCAAAACACCCTTAATGATTTTGGGGTATTAAATTTCAGAAAATATAAATAGATGCAAAATTCTTTTATTTCATTTTTATCAAAAATTCAGAAAATAGGAAAATAGAAACCTAGATTTTTGGGGGTAAAATTCATTCAAGAACACAAATCCAATGATTTCGGGAGATTTATTGATCCTCTGTTGATGCTATATATACCAAATCAAAGCTCTAATCGAGCCCGTCATTTTGGTACCAGTTTCATTAAGTAAGGTTGATTATTTATTAAAGTCGATTTTTCAAGTTTATTGTTCAAATTTGTTTTTGATTTTTGTTGTTTGTGGATTGATTTTAATGATTGGTGTAATATCCGGGATATGGTGTGTAATTATTTTATCAATAAATGATTATTATGTGATTTCTGGTGAATTATCTGTTGATTGATATTGATATTTAGATATTTATATGTGATAAAAGGTGAATAAGTTAATTTTATTATGTCCATAATGTAATATAGATAATTGTGATATTTTTCTGGTAATTTTTGGATCGTTAAATGATTTTATAATGATTTATAGATGTAATAATTATTTTCTGAATAATTACAAAACCATTTTATAAAATCGAAAATCGTCCGACTTCACCCGTTTTTAAATTTTTACAACCCAAAAATCTTTGGAAAATTCTTTCCTAACCTAATCCGATCATTCTGAACATTTTCCGTGTTTTAACTTTTTCAATCCGGATTACGGTTTGACCTGTACGCGTCCCGGCATAAAATTTTTGATACGATAATCATTTCGATAGATCAACAAAACCCGTATTCTTTACATTATTTTCTTATAAACGGTTTTATAAGAAGCACAGTTTGGATAATTATCCAATACAGGTATCAAATCGGATCGTTTTTACAGTTAATTAGCGGCTAAGTAACTTATTTTTCGATCCAATATGATCCAACAAGTATTAATATTCTATAAATATAAATAGCCTTTATCTTATTTCATTTTATTCGTATAATCATAATCGAACAGATAAAACCGATAAATGATCAGTCTTCTTTATTATTTTATTTGTCCGTGGCATCATACTCCTGATCCGTCTTTCGCTTCTTATTGCTCGCGGGCTCATTATTCACCATCATCTTTTTCATAATTTCCTCTACCTTGATATACTTTTTGACTATATCCTAAAGCCAGATCATGTTTTTAGGAGGGCGTTTGGATAGGGACATCTTGAAGAACTCATCCCTAGTCCCTTACTGTATGACTATCACAACTACCTTATCATCGAGATCTGTGACCTTGGCTTTCTTCATGAATCAGTTCAGGTAGTCTTTAAGGGACTCCTTTCCTCTTTGGACAAGAACCATGAGAGAATGCCTTGATGGTGGACATCTTAAACTTCCTTGATATGTGGGCAATCAAAATCTCTTCAGTGAATGGTGGGTTTAGATCATCAAGATCTCCTAGGGGCATCAAATCATTTTGATCAGTCCTTAGGGTCGCAACCCTGTATCTTCGTATTGGACCTTCTAGGTCTATAAAGGGATGAAAGTCCCTTGGTCTTATCGCAGGTGGAAGTATTGATGTCTGGTGCATCTCGAGATTACGCTTCAGCTTTTGGATATCAGTGTCATGAGCCTTGATTCTCTCTTGTACATCTTGGGGATCATCCCTTGAGTGCTCCTGGGTTATTGATAACCACTAGGTATTGGCTCATTACTAGCACGCCTGCTCCTAGGAGTGACTTTATCGTCCAACAAATTGGAGTCTCTAGCGAGTAGGGTATAGAGAAATATCGACTCTCGGGGATGGGAGCAAAGCCATGGGTGTATAGGGGCATCCTCCTTTGTCCTTCACCTTGATTAGAGGGTCCTCTTCCTCCAACCTCGGGGTATAGAGGTATCCTGTAAGGTGGGTTGGTGGTCTCTGAGTCACGATTATTGAGTACACATACCCAATGAGTTGAGGGTTTATTATTGCATGTAGTTGTTGAAATTTGGGATTTGTCCCTATTCATCAGATTATTTGTGATGGCATAGGTTGAGTGCGGGGGTTATCTCCACTATTCATGAGATTGTTTGTGATGGGAAGGGATCATCAGTTCCACTATCGTATCTGTGCCGTGTAAGTACCATGGTTGTTGTTTCCTCATAGGTGATGCCAAATATTGTGGAATAAAAACTATGGTTCGCTAGTATTCAATGCTAGGGTTTCCGAGTTTCGATCTCTAATGGTTATTCTCGCGGTGGGGACTAGTTGTACTCGCAAGATGCCTACGTATCCCTGTGTTATAGAGAATCAAGCCAAAAACATAATTCTAGGTTGGGGGTTAGAACCCTTTATATAGAGGTGAGTCCAGGGTTAGACTTGTGTTGGGAGACTTGGTAGACAAGTCTCCAACGTAGATGGTAATTAGGACTTTTGTAAGACAAGGGATTCTAGATCCCTTTTTGTAGGAGTTAGTATCTATGTTGGAAGTCATGTCTTTGTTCTTTCCACCGTATTGGGCCTAGTCCGTGATCAGCTCTTGTTCATGGACCTTGACGACCTTGGATTGTAATCCTTGACAACTTCGGTTGTCTTTAGTCTGTAACACGCCTTGGTTAACCTGGTTTATATTGGGCTTTGGACAAGATTCACAAGCATAATTAATATGGCATTTAATGTGTCTTTAGGATGTATTTTCTATTCATATCAGCTGTGTTGCTCCAGTTACAAACACAAGTTCTACTTTACATTAATCTTTGATCTCTCCCTATTTTCTAATTTAAATTTGTACTATTTGAGCATGTATAATATTATTGGTGTATTTTTATTAATAAATTTGGTGTGGTTTTTGTCGTGCAAGATTGGATATAGTGTTATTACTGATGCTGAGGAAAGATTAGATTTTTTTCTAGATGTTATTGTATATGCATTTAGTGTCCCTAGCCCTAGATATGTACTAAGAAATATTGAAAAAGTCGAAAAAGTATAAGGTTGTGACTGACACTGGTTTATTGTTATAGTTTGTAAGAGGGTTAATTTTGACTTCGAAAAAGGGATTGCTAATTGCTTGTACTTAGTCTTGAAATAATTCTATTATGGATTAGTAATAGTTTATTAGTTTCAATAATTTTATTAGTAATTGTTAATTTGATTGAGACTAAACTAAGCATTAATATAATTGAAGGAAAAAATGGTGGTTCATGGTTGAACCACCAGTAATTGAAACTAAGAATGTAATAGTTGCAGCTACAAAAGTCAAAGTTCAGCAGGATGTTTTAACTTTGTCTGTTGAGGCAATTTACATGTCCGCCAACACGAAACCTTATGAGGTTAATATTCCAATTTCTACGAATATTTTAAGTTTAATGTTTTAGGGTTATCAATTCCACTTCAAATTTTGAGTGATTATGTTGATGGGTATGAGTTGGGCTCCTTATTGCAATGTATGAACAACACACTAACCATATATGGATCAAGGATTTTAAGGCACTGGTTATGGATGCCTCGGTATAAATTGTTTTAATGATTCTTATCAGAATCTATATATTCTTGCACTAATTTTTATTTTCTCGTGCAGGCCACTCACCCTTATATGACAAAAACCTGATACATTCCCTACTTGATGTTATTTTGGGATTTCCGAACCACGGATTTCTACAAAGTTTCTCAATATATTAACAGTGCTGAGAGGGATATGAGTTACTTCTAAGTACGAGAAATTGTTTTATAATATTATTCACAGCCGTTAATCGAAATTCCTTATAGATTAATGCTTTAATATTTAAGCATTTAATTTTTCAAAGAATATAATTTATGTGATGTGCCTGACTTGTAACTATGGATAAAAGTAGATACAATGGTAATTGTGTACTCGTTTCAGTTTGATGTATGTTGCTTATGTTTAATTTAATTTGGTAATGAAATGATTATTTTTTATATTTTTGGGGATTGCAAACTAACAAATAGGTCATGTTAAATATTGTTGTCTGAAACTTTTGCTGGATTTACTTATAGGCCCACTAGTAGGGCCGACATGTGGGTGTAGGTCCAACCAGCGAAGCTCACAATATTTTACTAATTTTCAAACACTCTTATTGAAACTCCGGTGGATGTTGCAGTAGCCTGTTTCTAACAGATAACAAGGAACTACAATAGGGTGTGCTGAGGTTGCAATAGAGTAAATTTTCAACGGCTAAAATTACAACCCCCAAAAGGCATAGCAATAATTTTTTTGGCGCCTATAATAAAAGGTTTTTGGCCTTTAGCAACGCTTGTTGGAAGTTACAATATACAATTTATGGCGTAGTGATACATTTCAAATAAAGTTCTATTGCGCCTTTCAATCACCCTATTTTGTTGGGGTGAATATGGTACATAGAAGTGTCATGTAATGACATCTTCTTTGCAATAACGATTGAATTCGTTAGGCAAAAATTCACCACCACTTTCCATTCTAAATGTTATGATATTATTTTCTAGATTATTCTGAACCAAAGCATGAAAACCTTTGAAAGAATCGAAACATCACGCTTGTTTTTTCAAAAGATAAGTCCATATCACACAACTATAATCATCAATAAAATAAATATATACCTTTTACTTCCAGAAGTACTTGGTGGGATTGTCCCATAAAGGTCACCATGTACCAATTCAAGTGAATTTTTTACATAAAAAATCATTTAATTTTGAAAGGCCTTTCTGGTTTGCTTTGGCATCAAGAATTCGGTACATACCTCATCAGGTGGATTAATCTCTAGCATTCCATGCACTATGTTGGTGGTGGACATATGTTTCCTAGTTCTAAAATTGACATGGCCTATGAGAGAGTGCAATAGCCAATTCTCGTTTTCACATTTATCCATTAAACACTCAGATTCACCACGGTAGATAAATAGCTTATACAATTTATTCGTAGAGCGTTTAACTTTCATAAGTCACCTTGTACTCATGGACCCGAAGATATTTACATTTAATAACAATTTTATAGCAATCTTCTGAAAGTTAAACAGGACTAAATATATTATTTTGAAGAGAAGGGATATAATATACCTCATTAACTGTTCCACTTTCTCCGTTTTTGCACTTCAAGCTGATTTAATATTTTCTCTTTATTTTCACCACTGAACCATCATCAAATTTGACCTGATGTGTCACATTCTCATCAATTTTGTCAAATTTTGAGTATTTTTCAGTCATAATGTTACTAGCCTCGTTATCAATGTACCACATATTGGAATCCACTATTTTTCCTATCATTCTGACTCAACCTTGACATAACTTGTTCTTCATTCTTTAACTTATTGATTTTCTCGTATTGCTCTCGCTTAACCATTAGCAATACCGGTTCATCGTATACGATTCGAGAGATTTGAGCCTCCTCATTCACTTCTCTATTACGTTTTGGTTTTTTGCACTTTACAACATAGTGACCATACGAACTCCAATTGAAGAATCCAACTCTACTTTTATCACACACACCTCGACTGTAATCCTTGCCTCGAAATCCCCAAGTTATCCATTCTTTCATTAGACACTTTTCTTTAATAATCAACAAATGTCTAAAGCTAGATACCAGTCCAAGAAACAAATTTAATTAAGTTCCAAAATATTACAAACAGTCTATTCAGTTATGCTAATCAATTAACCCAAGAAATGATAACAATTGTTCATAATTAAACACTAACTTGCAGTTTGCACACCGAGATCTTTCAACCCTCCAACAATGTATTTTTTTTAAATCAATATTTCGGTCATAAGAGGATCTGAATCAGTAATGCAAATGGCTTTGCTACTTATGATTGTTCAGAGATCTCGGTGTGCAATTGCCTACCAAACGAGTGCTAATACTTAATCATGTCATATCGCAAAAAGAAAAATGAAAATTACACCACCTAAGATGCAATTAGGGCTTGTCCTAGCAATTCAAACTCAAACAATGCCAAGACATTATCATGTAACAAGTAAATTATCTTATCATGTCCAAAGATATCTTTATCACATAGAATTTATATTGAAAGCCCATTAGTTTTCATCCATGTTATTATCAACAATGCCTTCGTAAGTCGACACTGAAATGGAAAGTTTTCTTGCCAACCATCATATTATTCCAGAAACGACTTCAGAATTCTCGCTGATTTTAGAACTTGCCTACACGTGAAGTCAGAATTCCTTTAAGTTGATTTAAATTAGAAGAACAGAGTAGAACATAGTAAAAAAATAAGAAAATAATTTAAAACAAAATTTGGTTGAAACCAGTCCATAAATTATCGATTGTGCTATCCCAATATCGACTGTACACTCATTTTTTTCTTCGTAAATATCTTCCATATATTCCTTATGCAACCTAATAATAATTAAATTATATAAGAATAAAAAACATATTAAAAAGAACTAGCAGAGGAATTATATATATAAGATATGGTTCCACTTTCGTGTTATCAAGGAGGACTGTGAGATGTGCCTTATCTCTTTCCTTTTCTGCCACAGACATCATTGCCATACCACTTACTATACAAGAAAAATTGTCATCTTTGTCAAGAACAGCAGTTCTACTACTCTCGCTAAAGAACCCCGTACAAAATTCAACTAATTCTTCTTTCACATAACCTTCAGCTATACAACCTTCCGGATAAAATCGATTCCGTATATAACTCTTCGATATTGCATTAAATCGTTTAAATAGAAACATCCATCTATATAAAACTGGTCTATATAAACAAAATACCATTACTAAGTGTACCGTGAGATATATCATAACATCAAAAAATGATGGAGGGGATTTTTTTCAAACACACAAGGTCAAAATCACATCTGATTGGAGTTTCCTCAATTTCGACACATCTATAACTTTATGGCATAAAAAGTTGAAAAAAAGATTATCTAATTATGTTAACCCTAACATTTTTCGGAAGCACATAATGAATACAAATCTGTAGTAACTGACGGAAAAGCACACATGATAGTCATGAGATTTTAGCCCATACAACTTTAGGTCAATCATTGATACACAGTTTCTGATATGGTAATTTTATATTAGACAATGATGTCAACATTATATTTTTTTCTCTTTTTAGACAAAGTAAAAGGGGAAGGAGATAAGTATGTTCTCTTTTCACCAATTTCAGAAGCTAAATCAGGCCTTACACCCATTTTAACCATATCAAGATGAGAGGACACACTGTTTTTAGTCTTGAATTTTATGTCATGTGGTGTCGTAATTATATCAGCACATATATTCTTCTCTATGTGCATAATATCTAAATAATGACAAACGTAGTAAAACTTCCAATATTCTAACTAAAAAAATCGATTACTTCTACCATGCATATTTCACCTATTTCAACTTTCATCCGTCCCAAAATCGAATTCAAGTTGTTGTTGGTGGGATTAGCGCATAGAGGTCACCATGTACCAAATCAAGTGATTTCTTTGTATAAAAATTAGTTTGATTTGGACATGCCTTCCTGGTTTGCTTTGGCTTCAAACATCTGATACATAACTCATCAGGTTAATTAGTCTCTTGCATTCCATGCACCATGTTGGTCGTGGACATAAGTTTCATAGCTCTAAAAGTGACATGGCATAGGCGAAAGTGCAATAGAAAATTTTCATTTTCACAGCTAGCCATTAAACACTCAGATTCACCATTGTAGATAATCAACTTAGACAATCTATTCAAAGAGCGTTTAACTTTCAAAAGTCACCTTGTACGTCATGAACCTGGAGACATTCGCCTTAAATAATAATTTTCTATCCATCTTCTAAAATCTGCCCAAGACTGATTATATTACTTCGAAGAGAAGGGATGTAATATATCTTATTAGGTGTGTCACTTTCTCTATTTTTGCAATTTAAGGTGATTTAACCTTTTCCCTTTATTTGCACCATCAAATCATCACCACATTTGATCCGTTATCAAGGTATCATAAGTTGTACTCCACTATTTTTCTCTTTCATTATGTCTCAACCTTGGCATACCTTGTTCTTCATTATTCAACATAATAGTTTTCTCATCTTTCTCTCGCTGAACCATGAGCAATTCTGGTTTATCGTATGGGGATTTGGGCTTTGTGAGACTCATCTTTCACTAATCTATTACACGTTGGTTTTTTGCACTCTACAACGTAGTGACCATATGCACAACAATTGAAGAATCCAACTCCACTTTTATCATGCACACCTCGACCATAATCCTTACCTTGAAACCCCTGAGTTGTCACCTCATTACCTCCTCTACATGAACGCTTCATCCATTTTCCTGTTGCCAACAATAGTTTGCTTTCATCTCTTTCTTTCTGAAGGCACTTTTCCTTAATAAGCAACAAAGGGATAAATTCAGATACTAGTTCGAGGAACAAATTTATTTAAGTTCCTTTATATAAGACCAAATAGTCTAAAGTCCATCCAGTCATGCTAATCATTTATCCTAAGGTGAGATAATAATTATTCTTAATTAAATACGAACTTGCAGTTTGCACATACATAAATAATTTCTTTTTGCTCTCTTCATTATTACCAATTAAATAAAAACTAAAACATAAAAGTGATTTAATATTTTAAAAACTAAAACAAAAATGCAACATATAAATCTGGTAGGTTGTCAAAATTACAAAATATTTTTAACATATTTAACTAATTAGTTATGCTAATTATCAAACATAAATTTATTAAACATAAACCAATGAAATTAGATGCTAATTATAGAATATATGAAATTATACACAACCTTAGTTTTACCAAGTACTCGATACAACTAATTCCAAATAAAACCCTAAATTCTAAAATTAGATTTTGTTTTTAAAACACCCAATTTAAAACTATCATTATATTGGTCGATTGTAGTAATCATAACCGGAAAAAGACACGGTCGGTTATGAAATTTTTAATCAACGTGGGTCTTTTTTAAATAGGCAAGATGTGGTATTATTGTGGGAACATGTGGCATCATATGCACGTTGAAAATATAATAATCGACTGTCAGACTTAGTCGGTTATGTTACTTTTTGTTTTTGTTGATCAAATACATATCCGGCGTTAGTCAAATCTTCTCATACGGTCGTTTTTCTAGCACAAGCCAAGTTAAAACGTGATAACCAATCACGTGAAGAAGATGGTCATTTTTTATGGAAATTTGAATGGTAAAAAAAGTCGATTTTGTAAATAATTGATCGATTTATTGGGTTATTTTAGAAAAAAAGTTGCAAATTCAATATTACCATTTCCCGTGTACCAATTAGAGACCGTAACTACCCTAAAATATACAACAATCCATTCCATAACAAAAGTAAAAACTAAAAAACACAATCTATCCAAACATAAATAAATAGAAAAATGCAAATATCATATCACAAACGTTTAACTATGACAAGGAGAAACTAATTACAAACGCAAATGTGCCATACTAAGACCATAAAATTCCGTAACCGAAATGTTAAACATCGAACCAAGTTCAAGAAAATAAAATATTTTCCAATATTGGATAAAGATTTTGGATGACAAAGAGGGGAAACAATTGGCTACTAGGGAAAAGTTGGTCACTCATTCCTAATTTCACAAAACCTCACATTTTTTATGTCTAAATAATGATGTCAGTTAACCTCTTTCAATAATACTTAATACATGAACCATAAACAAAATGTCTAAATACGCATATAAACACTAATACCTATAAACCTTTAATATTGTAGGGCATGAACTCAAAGTATCAAAACACTCAACAAAGAACCATCAATAAAAAACACTAAAATTGATATTTTTCATGATTGTAATGAAGTGCATACTATGAATATAATAATAAAAATAACTAAAAAAATGTAGAATGCATATCTTATTTTGCATGTATAAATTTAAATATCTATAAATAAAAAAATAGTAGAAAAATGTATTACCTATACATTTCTTGTAGGTGGTAAAAGCTAAAATAATAGTACATATTTCAAAAAACAAATTCAAGTACAATAATATTTTATTTTTATTTGTAACACCTATTTTAGATTAAAACTATTAAATAATAACATGATTAGAAATGAAAAAATATTTGTACAACTATTATTTATTTACATTAATATAACAAAAAAGTAAAATTAAAATAATTATAAATTGAAATTATATTAAATTAATTGATAATTTCTCTAGATGGAGAATGTTCTACTCATTTCTATACTCTTCTAGTAGTTTCTATTCTGTTCAATATACATTTATAAAAAGATCCTGCGTTACATTCCATCACTACATATCATCACTATTCCTCTTTTTGAGAAATTTCTCTTTCTTTCTTTATGTAATCACTATAGTTTTCTTCAATGATCTTCTTCTTTGTTGGGGATAACAAGGCCTCTTTGCCTTTGTGTGAATTTGTTAGTGTTTTTAGAGTGAGGAATATGCTCCAAATCCCAAATCCCCCAATTTCTCAACTTATAGTTATGACAGGGTGGTGCCTCTCCTTTTGCATAAGCCGTCACCACGGTGTTGTAAAATATCATCTCCAATTTTTAATCTCACATTAGGTAGTTTAACAATTTACATTCAATTTTTGTGGGATCTCAATTTTTTTTTTAATTTCACTTCAAAATTTTAAATTAATTTTCTTTCAATGTTGACGATTCATGTTAAATTTTAGTGACATGTTTTTAAATTTGATTCCGTCCTCTTACTCGGCCATGGGGTCATGATTTTTGTAGTTGGTAGTTTTGATTACTCTCATTATAATTTAAATTTGATAATTTTGGGCTTGGGATGGTGGGGAGGTGGACAACCACAAGTGATGTCATCTTTGATTATAAAATAAATTTTATATAAATACTGATTTATTATCTTTTTGTTAAATTTGCTTATTTTGTCCCATAAAGTATTATTTATGGTGAACCTCATTTTTTGTATTTTTCTTTTATTTTTCATACAAGATTTTGTAAATATTACAAAACAACTTGGGTTGGTTGGGTTGGTTATGGAGAAAATAATTTCTTATTTATTCTTAGTTGTCAACATATGTTTTGATTGTTTTATGGATGAAATGTGTCTACCCTTTATTTTCAATCAATATTTTATTTTTAGATGTGATTGTCATGTATTTTAAAAATAACTTGATTCTAAACTTGACTTTATTATCTTCATGTGATGTACAACATTAAAATTAATTTAAAACTCATAAGTGTTTATTATTTATTATATTTTCAATTTTATTGTAAATATCTTATTGTACAACTCTTGTTTAAGTTTTTTTTACATTTTCAGTAAACAATGAAGAAAATGCTCCAAGAACTTTCTATACAAAAATGATATAATTGGTGTTCCTGTAAATGCCCCAAGTGCACTTCCATTAGATTAAAAGGCATGTTGATGATGTGAACTCAATAAGAAATGATAAGGTTCAAGTTGCTGCAAGTAAAACTGCACAAGTAACTCTTCAAAATTTAGTGATCTCAGCCTCCTTTCAATGGGGAAAATGTATTAGGTCCATGACAGAGGTTTATAGGAGTTTCTTGAGAAGAGTCAGTGTAGTAGGTGGGGGTTAGCCAAGGGCACCGGTGGAAACTTTGGAAAACTAGATTTTGTAATGGTAGTTTTGTAATGAGCTTTTTGGAGAATGCATGTTTGTGTCTCATCATATATATATCCCTTGTTTGGGATATGGATGTAATTATTTTATAAAAATGCAATCATATATTAGAGATTATTCTTTCAAGTACTCATATTCACAAATATATTTACTGCAATCAATTATTTTCAGTAATGATCAAATGGTCTCCTTTCTTCTCTTTTTTTGATCAACATTTTATAATAAGAACTATGAGTCAATAAATTAGACACTGCCAAATACTACTACTATGTAAAAATCTAATCGTTGCATTTATGTTTATAAGTTGAGCCAAATTACGGTTTTGATTAAAATTTACTTGAATTGCTACTACATAAAAATATTTCATAATATTTATATTTAATCAAACATTTTTATTTTAAAATTCATATTTCTGAACTACCTAGAAAACTAAATACATGAATTGACTTAGTAATTATCCCTAAGTAATGAACAATTGCATCAATAAAAAACAGTTTTTCAATTTACACATGTAATATCCGGGAAAATTACGTGAATATTTTATGATAATAAATAAATATAATGTGTTTATAAGAGTTTAAAATGATTATTGTGATGATATAAAGTGTTATAATTGTTATATGTGGCCCCGCAAGTATCAGATAACTTTTCGAGTAATTAATATGTGTTTAAACTGTAATTATATGAATCGACCTGAAATCTGGACGCATATTTAATTGTGTATTTATCGAGGTAATCATTTTATCTCGTTTTATGTGTAATTATAACCATTGTGCGTTTGAATGTATACACTACAAGAAAAAGGTGAATAGACATCATATGTTAGACATCGGTTGAATGTGCCATCGATGTCTAAACTGTTATAGACATCATTCCGCGAAAATGCGATGTCTATATTGTTAATATACATCACTTTATTTAGAATCGATGTCTATATTTTGAAAAAAAAAATAAACGCGGCAAACCCCCTTTCTTTCCCCCTTAGCCAATTCCCCCACCTCCCTAATGAATTCCCTCTCCCTCTCTTCAAACAAATTAATTAAAAAATCTAAACTAAAAACTGCTCTCTCTTTCTCTCTCAAACTCTCTCTCCCTGGTCAATCTCTCTCAAACTCTCAAACCCTCTCCTCTAAACTAAAAACTGCTCTCTCTCTCTCAAACTCTCTCTCCCTGGTCAATCTCTCTCAAACTCTCAAACCCTCTCCCTTCACCAGTTCTCTCTCACCCAAACCCTCTCTCCCTGTCTCTCTCTCACCATCTTTCTCACCATCTCTCTCTCGTCCATCTCAACCTCTCTCAAAAAAACAAAAATGTCTTTCTCTCTCGCTCTCAAACTTTCACCGGAGTCTCGCTGTTGTTTTTCCGTGGTCTTGGTCATACTCTCTCCGACCTCTCGCCGCTGCTGCAATCTACTCAACCAAAGCAACTGCGCTCACTCTTTATACTCTCACATTTATACTCAAATTAGGTTTATTTCTCCTCCTTTTTCATTTTATAAACTTGAATTAACCTGCATGTTAACCATTAATTTAGAATTTTCAAAACCCTGGATTCGAAAATTGTGTGTTTTTTAAATTGAAACCCTAGATTTCAAAATTGGGGGTTTTTTAAATTGAAACCCTAATTTATACTAGGTGGATGTTGCTCTTTAATTATCTTGTTGCTTATAAATTTTGGTTTTGATTTTACATTTATTTAATTTTAATTGTGCTTTATTGTATCTCTCTGTTTTGACATCTGTAATTAATTATAGGATAATTGTATTTTAATTGTATCTCTCTATTTTTCAGTGTTGTTCTGTTAGCAATGAATTAGGATAGTGGTACAAAAACATTGATAACAATTTTGTCAATTGTTATCCTAATTTATGTTTGATATTTATGTTTTACTTGTTTTATTTTAAAATTAGATAGTGTTACAAAAAAATAGTAGGAATATAATAAATAATATTAATCACATAAGTTATAAGACTCAAATTTTAGTGATATACCAGGTGGTAAGTCTTGGATAAAAGCCGATAGGGATTCTTTGCAATATGAGATTGGTGTCGAAAATTTCTTGAAATTTGCCGAGGAAAATGCTAAAAACCCAAAACAAATACCGTGCCCTTGTGCAGGCTGCGCTAACTTCAAAAAATTTACTGTCAAGATAATCATAGGTCATCTTTATGAATCTGGTTTTAGTTTAGGATATTTTGATTGGATTTGGCATGGAGAAGGGGTTGATAGTAGTACTAAGTCATCAGTTAGTAGTACTTGTCATGCTAAAAAGCCCACACCCCCTTCAGAAATATATAATGTATGTCAAGCAACATATAATGATGATGAAGATTGGGATAATGAATCTGATAACTTTAAGAGGTATGTTGCGGATGCGGAATAAACTAGAGTCAGTCCTCAAATTATATAATTGGAAGGCTAGGTTTGGAGTTAGTGATAAAGCCTTTACCGATCTTCTTGAATTCGTTGGCTCTTTTCTTCCTAAAGAGCATGTGCTTCCGGGTAGTATATATGAAGCTAAGAAAACCTTAACTGATTTAGGACTTGAGTATGTCAAATTCCACACTTGTCCAAATGACAGTGTGTTATACAGGGGACTAGCTGCTGAGTCTTTATCTGAGTGTCCCAAATGCCATCTTTCTCGCTGGAAAATTGGGAAAGATGGTAAAGTTAGGGTTAATGTTCCAGCCAAAGTGATGTGGTATTTACCGATAATCCCTAGATTTAAACGACTGTTTAAATCTGCTGCTACTGCTAAATTGATGAGTTGGCAAGCGGAGAATCGATCTTAAGATGGAAAGATGCGTCATCCATCAGATTCTCCTGCTTGGCGAAATGTAGATTGTAGGTGGCCCGAGTTCGGTAGCGAGGCTAGAAATATACGCTTAGGATTAGTGGCCGATGGTATAAATCCACACAACAATGGATTAAACAATCGGTATAGCTGTTGCCCGGTCATATTAGTAATGTATAATCTTCCTCCATGGTTATGCATGAAGAGGAAGTTTATGATGTTATCGATATTGATTTCTGGCCCGTATGAGCCTGGAAATAACATTTACATATATCTACAACCAATGATCGAATATTTAAAAAAATTATGGGAGGAAGGGGAACCAAATGTGTATGATGCACATAGCAAATCTTTCTTCACTTTAAAGGCAGTTCTGATGTGGATAGTAAA
This sequence comes from Apium graveolens, assembly GCF_009905375.1. Taxonomy (NCBI): domain Eukaryota; kingdom Viridiplantae; phylum Streptophyta; class Magnoliopsida; order Apiales; family Apiaceae; genus Apium; species Apium graveolens. The sequence goes on along the minus strand of NC_133652.1, from coordinate 286,003,849 downwards.
TGACTTCCCGGGATACGGAAATCTGTCAGGCTGCATAAATAAGGGGAATAAGGCTTGTCCAGTATATGGTGATAACACTGTCGCTAGATATTTAAGTCATAGTAGGAAAATGTGTTATCTAGGCCATCGCCGGTAATTGGATGAACATCATCCTTATAGGAGGCAGCAGATAGCATTTGATGGACAACAAGAACTTGGTTACGGATATGAACCACTTAGCGGAGAAGAAGTATTAATGTAACAGCAGCAACTTTAATTTAGTTTTGGGAAGGGGGGAGGCAAAAAAGGTAGAGTATGTATGCAAAAAGAAATCAATTTTCTTTGAATTGGAATATTGGAAATTTCACCACGTGCGTTATTGTTTAGATGTTATGCACATCAAGAAGAGTGTGTGTGATAATATAATTGGGACACTACTTAATATGAAATACAGGACTAAGGACAGTGTTGCCTCTCATCTTGATATAATTGATATGGGTGTAAGGACTGATTTAGCTCCTGAAATAGGTGAAAAGAGGACATAGTTACCTTCTTCCCCTTGTACTTTATCTAAAAAAGAAAAAAAACTATGTTGACATCATTGTCCAATATGAAACTTCTATATGGACATGCATCAAATATCAGAAACTATGTATCACTGATTGATATGAAGTTGTATGGACTGAAGTCGCAGGACTGTCATATCCTACTCCAGCAGTTACTACCGGCTTGTATTCGTTCCGTGCTTCCAAAAAAATGTTAGGGTAAATATAATAAGATTTTGATTTTTTTCAACTCCTTGTGCAACAAAGTCGTAGATGTGTCAAAATTGAGTAAACTCCAAGCAGATTTGATTTTGACCTTATGTGAGTTGGAAAAAATATTCCCTCCATCCTTTTTTAATGTTATGGTACATCTCACAGTCCATTTAGTAAGGGAATTGCGGTTATGCGGACCGGTTTTTTATAGATGGATGTTTCCATTTGAAAGATTTAATAAAATATTAAAGAACTATGTTCGAAACGGATTTTATCCGGAAGGTTGTATAGCTGAAGGCTATCAGAAGGAAGAATAAGCCGAGTTTTGCACGGGGTTCTTTAGCGAGAGTAGTAGAACTGCAGGTCTTCAGAAAGATGATGACAAGTTTTCCAGTCCAGTAGGTCATGTGACAATGAAGTCTGTTGCCGAAAAAGAACGAGATGAGGCACATCTCGCGGTCCTTTTTAATAATCCTGAAGTGGAACCATACGTTCAGTAATTGAAATATTTATAAGTATATTTATAAGTGTATTAGTTATTTTAAATAGGTGGCTCATTCTATGTACTTGCAATATTTTCAGATTGCATAAGGAACACTTGGAAAGAATTTACCAAGGAAAAAAGAAGAGTGTACAGTGGCTTTTGGGAGAGCACAATCGACAATTTCCCGATTGGTTTCAACAAAAAGTTAGTTTGCATTCTTTTTTTATTTTATTACAAATTTATGTAAGTCGTGCATTTAATTGATATTAACTTTTATGCATCCTTACTTTACTTGTAGGTAAGTATAGAAATGAGGGAAAATTCTGAAGCCGTGTCTGAAATAATTAGATGGTTGGCTGGAAAGCCTTCATTTTCAGTGCTGACGTACGAAGGCTATATTGTTGACAGGGTCCATTACCATACGAAGTAGCGAGATAATGCTAGGATAGTTCAAAATAGTGGTGTTTCATTAGTTTCTATGACAGTCCAAGTGTCTAGTGCTAAGGATGTAAATCCCGTAGAATGTGAGTTAACATTCTATGGGATTGTACAAGAAATCCGGGAGTTAGATTATCACACATTCAAGGCCCCTTTATTTTTGTGTACATGGGCAGCCGCTGATAGAGGAGTCATGTCTAATGATCTTGGTTTTACGCTCGTGAACTTCAATCGACCAGGCCACAAATAGGACAAATTTGCCTATATTGACCAAGTCATCCAAGTCTTTTATGTCGAGGATCCATGTGATGCGAATTAGTCAGTTATGTTATCGTCAACAACTCGAGATTATCATGACGTGTACAATGAAGATGTGGAAGAAGAGACCTCCTGGAACCCTCCCCCATTCTGTTATGATATCCCTTTGTGTGATCCTACTACTTGTGATGATGATGCAAGTGTTAGCAATAAAAGACAAAATATAGAGGGTATTTGGGTGAAAAAGTCATAGAATTATAATTATTATGACTTGTACTTATTTAATTAGTTATATTAAAACTAAATTTCAATAAACTCTCTTTTTTGGCTCATTGATTACACTTTGTAGTTATAATTATTGTATTATGTGATAGGATTACGTGTATTTACACATTTTTGGCTCCCTGATTATAATGACCTGTACTTGCACTTTGTTTTATTATAATATTTTGATTTTATTTTAAGTTTAATGTTATAATTATTTTGCTTTTTCTTTGGGTTTTGTTTGAACTTATGTTAGAATTCTAGGTATTTTTCATAATAATTAGCCTTAAATTTTGCATAATATTGTGGAATTATAGCATATCTGTGTACTTGTTTTAATTTTGATAGCTTGTCAAGATTGAAGGAAGATAAGATAAATGGCACCGAAAAAGTAAAAGAAATCAGCAAAGGCAGGCTCAGAAAATAAAACAAAAAATGCATCAGAAATCGAGGTTAGAGCATCTGGTACTTGTGATAATCATGAACCCGAGACATCAGAACCTCAACTGGAGGATTCCGAGCAACCCGTAGTTACCTCAACTGGTGATGTGGCAATAAGTTCTGGAGGTACTCGAGGAGTATGCGCAATGCACAAAGTAATTGTAAAGAAAGCGTGTGGGAAAAAAATTTAAAGTCACATGCGATCAGTGGGGAATTCTTAATGGGGAAACCAGGGCCTGACTGCAGTCCTATATCGGTATGTTGGCCAGGACTACAATTCCAATTGATATTGCTAATTGGACAAGTGTAGATCCTGAATTAAAATCAAAGATTTGGATAGATATTTAGGTACTCCACAACCTCTTCAATTTTTTTTGCATTTATTCTGTTAATTTATTAATTTAAAATTGTTATTTTTCCTTGTGTTTTTTGCCAGTCAACATTCAAAGTTGGTCCACACTGTGAGGACATTGTCCTAAAGTCTGCGGGCTCTAAATGGCGACAATTTAAAATCGATTTGACGAGGAAGTTTGTGCTTCCGTTTGTTGGAGACAAGAAGAAACTGAATAAGCCAACTAAGAGATATGCTTTTGTCAATATGTCAACATGGAAGAATTTTGTGAAGCAAATGACTAAACCTAGCTGGACGGTATATTTTATTTTATTGGACTTTTGTAATTCTCCAACTGTTTTCCCTTTCCTGTTAATTTTGCACATCAGTTTATGTAATTCTATAAATTTGTTTGTAGGGAATTCATGAAGCGCAGAGTGAAAGGGTTTCGCAGAGAAAGTATCATTATCGCTTGTCTAGAAAGGGCTATATTGGTCTAAAGGAAGACGAAGTAAGAACAAAGTTATTACTGTCTTATTAAAAAATTGCATTTTTAATATTTTGCTGCACATTTTGAACTGATCAAAAAAGGAAAGTTGTAGCCGGAAGAAGAACCCGATAGAGCAAGTTTTTGACAAAAAGCTCGGAAGCGGAAAAATGGCGAAGAGGTCAAAGAGGTCGATGAAGACCTGGCTGCTGTATGCGAAAAAATTGTAAGTGTTCATGTATGATTTTTTTAATCCTGTTGGGTTTTTTAATTATTTTTCATACTTAGTATTGTTTTTAGTTATCGACATGGTTTTTTAAGATAGTGTTAATCCTGTTGGATTTTTTAATTATTTTCATATTTAGTATTGTTATTTAATTATCGGCATGGCTGTTTTATGATTACGTTAATCCTATTGAATTTTTTTTTAATTATTTTCATACTTAGTATTGTTTTTTAATTATCGACATGGCTCTTGTATCATCATGTTATGCTTAGTATTGTTTTTTAATTATCGACATGGTTGTTAATACTTCTGTAATTTTTTGCAATATCAATAGAATGCTCTATTGGAAAAAAAGAAAAGGGTGAAATAGATTTTTCTGGAGGTGAAGACGTTCTGACTACAGCTTTGGACAGTCGTTAACATTCAGGAAGGGTTCTGGCTGTTGTAGGGTACGTAACTCCAAAACAATACTTTAAGCTGCCTAGAGAGAAAAAGATTCGAATCACGAAGAAAGAGTTGTTGGCTCGTAATCGAGAAAGAGATGAAAAGGTCGATAAAAAGACGCAAGCTCTTGAGGCAGAGATTACTGAGTTGAAGGAAATGATGGCTTCAGGGATCGCTCTTCACTCCCCAATCATGTCGGATAAGGCAAGTCATCAGCCAGAAAAAGCATTTGTAGTGGCCTGCAGTGATGATGATGACGACGTTGATGAATGTATTCCAACACCTGCACCTCCTGGAATTTTGGTAATTTATCAATAACTTAGTATTTTTTTTTATTATTATTATGCAGTAATGATTTCTTTTCAACTTGGTACTTTATATTTCGTATTTATTTTTGGTTTTTTTCTATGTATTAGGGGCAGAGATCGTGTGAGCTATCCGTCAACATGATAGACAACAAGGTTGCTTTTGGTATGGTGTACCCTAGCAAGGATAAAGAAAAAGTGCATGGAATCGATATACCACTTGGACATAAGTGTGTATCTGTCGATGGGCTACTCAAACCAGATGCGTTGCTTCCGGTATCGGTACGTGGCGAAATGGTGACAGTCAGCGATGCACTTGTCTCATTTTTAGCATGGCCTCAAGGACTAATCAGCTATACAACTCCAGCGGTATAAGGATATTTAAATTGTTGTATATATTTTAAAATTAAAAAATGTTTTTGTCTGGATTTCAAATTTTGGTGGTTTAATTGTCTACATATTAAGAAAAAAAAAGGAAGCGGCCGGGTACAAAGCAAGGTCTAGATTTGAATAATTCAAAGTCGGATTTTTTGGAAGCAAAGCCAAGTGCAAAAGTGCCAAAAGGCTTTAAGTTACTCTATAAGCATGTTGTTACATGGATGAAGACTACTGGGGTTTTGATACCAATTAAATACGAAAAAGAAGTGTTTGGACATGATAAAGTAATTTACTTCTTACATGAGAATGTTCAGGCGGTGTTGGAGTTTGAAATGGTAGGGCAAGCTGTACTTGCATCTTACATGGCGTAAGTTTCTTTTTTTTCCTTTTTTCAATTTCAGTAATTTTGCGGTTCAGATTTGTTTAATTATATCTTTTGGTAGGTACTTGCATTCCATGATAAGTAAATGGCCAGAATTGGGGGAGACGTTTGCTTTAATTTATCCAGGATCTACTTATTACTTGAATGCAAAATTTGAAACTTACATCATGAACCGGTTGAAAGAGGGTAACCCAGATTGACTATTCTTCTTACCGCATAATCAGAAGTAAGTTCTTAGTTTGTGATATTAAAAAGCTGAATAGTACGTAAACTAGTAGATAATGTGTGAAATTTGTCTTTGACATATTTTTTAATAAAAAACAGTATGCATTGGATTTTGGCCATTATTTGGGAAGGTGAAATATATTTTCTTAATCCTCTCCCTCACCCAGTACAATTTCCAGATCTAGAAAAGGTATTATCGAGGTAATTTTGTTTTTCCTGCAACATTTGATGAGAACTTTTGATAATCCGTGGTCTTATATCAGTTTATTTAAATGATGCAGGGCATTGAAAAGTTTTAATTCTGAGACTGGTAGGGGCAATCACAAGCCATCCAAAGAAAAATTTCTAAGTGTAAGCGCTTTTTTGTGCTTTCGTAATTATGGTTAATAAGTAGTTTAGTTCAGTCAGTTGTAATTTTTTGCTTTGGAACATGGGTCTCCTAAGCAACCTGGTGGCACGGAATGCACTTATGTAGTCACGCGCTACATGAAAGAAATCAGCAACGACACTAGATTAACTTTTACTACAAAGGTGTGCATCCTTGTTTTTGCATTGGGATTATATAAAGGTCCACTTTTCTCTTTATAAAAATAAAGTTTTTTTGAATTTTTCAGTGGCTACAGAAGACTCGCATGTGTTACACCGAGGATCAGCTTGATGAAGTACGTGTTGAAGCTCTCAAATATATCCAAGAGCACATCTGAACAGTTTCTAGTGCTACTTTGGTTTTGGATAAGTTATGTAGATCTGAACATTTGATATTATGGTTGTGGACTAGCTAGTGCATGTAGTTATTTAGGAGTTGGTTTTGCGGATTGGTAGATGTTTGTTTTGTGGATTGGTAGATGTTGGTTATCCGGATTGATGATGTTTATTTTGCGGATTGATATTTGTTGGATGTATGTTGTGAATGGTATTTATGGCCAGATTGCGGATATTGCAAATGTGCATGCAATTTTAAAATTTTGTGTTTGCGTATATAGACATTAATTTTATTTATGATGCCCTGAAAAGTAATGTGTATTGGTAACATCTACATCATATTTTTTTGTAAAACTGATGTCTAAAACTTCTATTAACATCAATTTTTTCATTGCAAAAGTGATGTCTGCAAATATAATATACATCACTTCTCTAAGTTAAAAAGATGATGGTGAAAACAGGTATAGACATCAGGAAAAAATGATGTATAAACAATATATATAAATCAGTTTTAAAATAATAAAATCTATGTCTTTATACACATAGACATCGTCCAAAACCGATGTCTAACATCTTAATCAATATTGCTTTTTTATAAATAAAACCGATGTCTATATAGAAAAAGACATCGCCTAAAAATGATGTCTAAGATGTAATAACACATCGGTTTTGTTTTTAAAAAATGATGTCTTTAAGTCAATAGACATCGCACAAAACCGATGTCTAATATATCTTTGGACATCAGTTTTTTTTTTAAATCCGATGTCTAACAGCTTAAAGACATCGTTTTTAGGCGATATTTAAGGTATTCTTAGACATCAAAACTGATTTAAAAACTTAAGTCTAAACCTTGTTTTGTTGTGTTAGCAATTGTTCAATGGCTTATACTTGATGTAATTATCACATAAAAATAATATAGTTTAACACATTTTGTAAAAAATAGGATCTCAGACATCAGAATAATGCTAAAAACTGATGTTTATGTTAGTACAAACATCAGTTTCTGGCCGATGTCTAGAATAGAGATCGGCGACTAAGACATCGGTCAAAAAACACAAAGACATCGGCCAAAAACCGATGTCTATTAGCTTTTTTCTTGTAGTAATATTAAGTGTTTTCAGGGTTTTCAATAATTTAGGAATCATTTCGGTTTTTCAAAAATAAATGGACCGGGACCCCACCGGGACGTCAAAACCCACAAAATTCATATTTTTATTTTTATTGAATTATACACATTTAAAATACCCATTATTTTTGTATTTTTAAATTATTCACAATTTTTGAAGAATTTTAACATAAATTTTATATTTAATTGCTTTTAAAATTATTCCCCAAGATTATTATTTTTGCGCCAAATTATTCTAATTAAGGGATCAAAACACCCTTAATGATTTTGGGGTATTTAATTTCAGAAAATAAAAATAGATGCAAAATTCTTTTATTTCATTTTTATCAAAAATTCAGAAAATAGGAAAATAGAAACCTAGAGTTTTTAGGGTAAAATTCATTCAAGAACACAAATCCAATGATTTCGGGAGATTTATTGATCCTCTGTTGATGCTCTATATACCAAATCAAAGCTCTAATCGAGCCCGTCATTTTGGTACCAGTTTCATTAAGTAAGGTTGATTATTCATTAAAGTCGATTTTTCAAGTTTATTGTTCAAATTTGTTTTTGATTTTTGTTGTTTGTGAATTGATTTTAATGATTGGTGTAATATCCGGGATATCGTGTGTAATTATTTTATCAATAAATGATTATAATGTGACTTCTGGTGAATTATCTGTTGATTGATATTGATATTTAGATATTTATATGTGATAAAAGGTGAATAAGTTAATTTTATTATGTCCATAATGTAATATAGATAATTGTGATATTTTTCTGGTAATTTTTGGATCGTTATATGATTTTATAATGATTTTTAGATGTAATAATTATTTTCTGAATAATTACAAAACCATTTTATAAAATCGGAAATTGTCCGACTTCAACCGTTTTTAAATATTTACAACCCAAAACTCTTTGGAAAATTATTTCCTAACCTAATCCGATCATTTTGAACATTTTCCGTATTTTAACTTTTTCAATCCGGATTACGGTTTGACCTGTACGCGTCCCGGTGTAAATTTTTTGATACGATAATCATTTCGATAGATCAACAAAACCCGTATTCTTTACATTATTTTCTTATAAAGGGTTTTATAAGAAGCACAGTTCAGATAATTATCCAATACGGGTATCAAATCCGATCGTTTTTGGAGTTAATTAGCGGCTAAATAACTTATTTTTCGATCCAATATGATCCCACGAGTATTAATATTCTATAAATATAAATAGCCTTTATCTTATTTCATTTTATTCGTATAATCATAATCGAACAGATAAAACAGATAAATGATCCGTCTTCTTTATTATTTTATTTGTCCGTGGCATCATACTCCTGATCCATCTTTCACTTCTTATTGCCCGCGGGCTCATTATTCACCATCATCTTTTTCATAATTTCCTCTACCTTGATATACTTTTTGACTATATCCTAAAGCTGGATCATGCTTTTAGGAGGGCGTTTGGATAGGGACATCTTGAAGAACTCATCCCTAGTCCCTTACTGTATGACTATCACAACTACCTTATCATCGAGATCTGTGACCTTGGCTTTCTTCGTGAATCAGTTCAAGTAGTCTTTAAGGGACTCCTTTGCTCTTTGGACAAGAACCATGAGAGAATGCCTTGATGGTGGACATCTTAAACTTCCTCGATATGTGGGCAATCAATATCTCTTCAGTGAATGGTGGGTTTGGATCATCAAGATCTCCTAGGGGCATCAAATCATTTTGATCAGTCCTTAGGGTCGCAACCCTGTATCTTCGTATTGGACCTTCTAGGTCTATAAAGGGATGAAAGTCCCTTCGTCTTATCGTAGGTGGAAGTATTGATGTCTGGTGCATCTCAAGATTACGCTTCAGCTTTTGGATATCAGTGTCATGATCCCTGATTCTCTCTTTTACATCTTGGGGATCATCCCTTGAGTGCTCCTGGGTTGTTGATAACCACTAGGTATTGGCTCATTACCAGCACGCCTGCTCCTAGGAGCGACTTTATCGTCCAACAAATTGGAGTCTCTAGCGAGTAGGGTATAGAGAAATATCGACTCTTAGGGATAAGAGAAAAGCCATGGGTGTATAGGGGCATCCTCTCTTGTCCTTCACCTTGATTAGAGGGTCCTCTTCCTCCAACCTCGGGGTATAGAGGTATCCCGTAAGGTGGGTTGGTGGTCTCTGAGTCACGACTATTGAGTACACATACCCAACGAGTTGAGGGTTTATTATTGCATGTAGTTGTTGAAATTGGGGATTTGTCCCTTGAGGAGCTGGTGGATTCGTCCCTAGGGCAGGATCTTGGATTGGAGGATTCACCCCTTGAGGTTGGGTCCTAGATACCCCTGCAGGGGTTCCTTCTTTGGTTGTGGCATAGGTTGAGTGCGGGGGTTATCTCCACTATTCATGAGATTGTTTGTGATGGGAAGGGATCATCAGTTCCACTATCGTATCTGTGCTGTGTAAGTACCATGGTTGTTGTTTCCTCATAGGTGATGCCAAATATTGTGGAATAAAAACTATGGTTCTCTAGTATTCAATGCTAGGGTTTCCGAGTTTCGATCTCTAATGGTTATTCTCGCGATGGGGACTAGTTGTACTCGCAAGATGCCTACGTATCCCTGTGTTATAGAGAATCAAGCCAAAAACATAATTCTAGGTTGGGGGTTAGAACCCTTTATATAGAGGTGAGTCCAGGGTTAGACTTGTGTTGCGAGACTTGGTAGACAAGTCTCCAACGTAGATGGTAATTAGGACTTTTGTAAGACAAGGGATTCTAGATCCCTTTTTGTAGGAGTTAGTATCTATGTTGGAAGTCATGTCTCTGTTCTTTCCACCATATTGGGACTAGTCCGTGATCAGCTCGTGTTCATGGACCTTGATGACCTTGGATTGTAATCCTTGACAACTTTGGTCGTCTTTAGTCTGTAACACGCCTTGGTTAACCTGGTTTATATTGGGCTTTGGACAAGATTAACAAGCATAATTAATATGGCTTTTAATGTGTCTTTAGGATGTATTTTCTATTCATATCAGCTGTGTTGCTCCAGTTACAAACACAGGTTCTACTTTACATTAATCTTTGATCTCTCCCTATTTTCTAATTTAAATTTGTACTATTTGAGCATGTATAATATTGTTGGTGTATTTTTATTAATGAATTTGGTGTGGTTTTTGTCGTGCAAGATTGGATATAGTATTATTACTGATGCTGAGGAAAGATTAGATTTTTTTCTTGATGTTATTGTATATGCATTTAGTGTCCCTAGCCCTAGATATGTACTAAGAAATATTGAAAAAGTCGAAAAAGTATAAGGTTGTGACTGACACTGGTTTATTGTTATAGTCTGTAAGATGGTTAATTTTGACTTCCAAAAAGGGATCGCTAATTGCTTGAACTTAGTCTTGAAATAATTCTATTATAGATTTGTAATAGTTTATTAGTTTCAAAAATTTTATTAGTAATTGTTAATTTGATTGAGACTAAACTAAGCATTAATATAATTGAAGGAAAAAATGGTGGTTCATGGTTGAACCACCAGTAATTGAAACTAAGATTGTAATAGTTGCAGCTACAAAAGTCAAAGTCCATCAGGATGTTTTAACTTTGTCTGTTGTGGCAATTTACATGTCCGCCAACATGAAAACTTATGAGGTCAATATTCCAATTTCTACGAATATTTTAAGTTTAATGTTTTAGGGTTATCAATTCCACTTCAAATTTTGAGTAATTATGTTGATGGGTCTGAGTTGGGCTACTTATTGCAATGTATGAACAACACACTAACCATATATGGTTCAAGGATTTTAAGGCACTGATTATGGATGCCTCGGTATAAATTGTCTTAATGATTCTTATCAGAATCTATATTTTCTTGCACTAATTTTTATTTTCTCGTGCAGGTCACTCACCTTTATATGACAAAAACCTGATACAATCGCTACTTGATGTTATTTTGGGATTTCCGAACCACGGATTTCTACAAAGTTTCTCAGTATATTAACAGTGCTGAGAGGGATATGAGATACTTCTAAGTACGAGAAATTGTTTTATAATACTATTCACAGCCGTTAATCGAAATTCCTTATAGATTAAGGCTTTAATATTTAAGCATTTAATTTTTCAAAGAATGTAATTTATGTGATATGGTTGATTTGTACCTATGGATAAAAATAGATACAATGGTAATTGTGTACTCGCTTCGGTTTGATGTATGTTGCTTGTGTTTAATTTGATTTGGTAATGAAATGATTATTTTTTATATTTTTGGGGATTACAAAATAACAAATAGGTCATGTTAAATATTGTTGTCTGAAACTTTTAACAATTTTATAGCAATCTTCTGAAAGTTATCCAGGACTAAATATATTATTTTGAAGAGAAGGGATATAATATACCTCATTAACTGTTCCACTTTTTCCGTTTTTGCACTTCAAGCTGATTTAATATTTTCTCTTTATTTTCACCACTGAACCATCATCAAATTTGACCTGATGTGTCACATTCTCATCAATTTTGTCAAATTTTGAGTATTTTTCAGTCATAATGTTACTAGCCTCGTTATCAAGGTACCACATATTGGAATCCACTATTTTTCCTATCATTCTGACTCAACCTTGACATAACTTGTTCTTCATTCTTTAACATATTGATTTTCTCGTATTGCTCTCGCTTAACCATTAGCAATACCGGTTCATCGTATACGATTCAGGAGATTTGAGCCTCCTCATTCACTTCTCTATTACGTTTTGGTTTTTTGCACTTTACAACATAGTTACCATAGGAACTCCAATTGAAGAATCCAACTCTACTTTTATCACACACACCTCGACTGTAATCCTTGCCTCGAAATCCCCAAGTTATCCATTCTTCTCTTGTCAGCAATAGTTTGGTTTCATCTCTTTCTTTCATTAACCACTTTTCTTTAATAATTAACAAATGTCTAAAGTTAGATACCAGTCCAAGAAACAAATTTAATTAAGTTCCAAAATATTACAAACAGTCTATTCAGTTATGCTAATCAATTAACCCAAGGCATGATAACAATTGTTCATAATTAAACACTAACTTGCTGTTTGCACAACGAGATCTTTCAACCCTCCAACAATGTATTTTTTTAAATCAATATTTTGGTCATAAGAGGATCCGAATCAGTAATGCAAATGGCTTTGCTACTTATGATTGTTCAGAGATCTCGGTGTGCAATTGCCTACCAAACGAGTGCTAATACTTAATCATGTCATATCGCAAAAAGAAAAAAGAAAATTACACCACCTAAGATGCAATTAGGGCTTGTCCTAGCATTTCAAACTCAAACAATGCCAAGACATTCTCATGTAACAAGTAAATTATCTTATCATGTCCAAAGATATCTTTATCACATACAATTTATATTGAAAGCCCGTTAGTTTTCATCCATGTTATTATCAATAAAGCCTTCGTAAGTCGACACTGAAAAGGAAAGTTTTCTTGCCAACCATCATATTATTCCAGAAACGGTTTCAGAATTCTCCATGATTTTAGAACTTGCCTACACGTGAAGTCAGAATTCCTTTAAGTTGATTTAAATTAGAAGAATAGAGTAGAACATAGTAATAAAATAAAAAAATAATTTAAAACAAAATTTGGTTGAAACCAGTCCATAAATTATCGATTGTGCTATCCCAATATCGACTGTACACTCTTTTTTTTCTTTGTAAATATCTTCCATTTATTCCTTATGCAACCTAATAATAATTAAATTACATAAGAATAAATAACATATTAAAAAGAACTAGTAGAGGACTTATATATATATAAGATATGGTTCCACTTTCGTGTTATCAAGGAGGACTGTGAGATGTGCCTTATCTCTTTCGTTTTCTGCCACTGACATCATTGTCATACCACTTACTATACAAGAAAAATTGTCATCTTTGTCAAGACCAGCAGTTCTACTACTCTCCCTAAAGAACCCCGTGCAAAATTCAACTAATTCTTCTTTCACATAACCTTCCGGATAAAACCGATTCCGTATATAACTCTTCGATATTGCATTAAATCGTTCAAATAGAAACATCCATCTATAAAAAACTGGTCTATATAAACAAAATACCATTACTAAGTGTACCGTGAGATATATTATAACATCAAAAAATGATGGAGGGAATTTTTTTCAAACACACAAGGTCAAAATCACATCTGAGTGGAGTTTCCTCAATTTCGACACATCTCTAACTTTATGGCATAAAAAGTTGAAAAAAAGATTATCTAATTATGTTAACCCTAACATTTTTCGGAAGCACAGAATGAATACAAATCTGTAGTAACTGACGGAGAAGCACACATGATAGTCATGAGATTTTAGCCCATACAACTTTTGGTCAATCATTGATACATAGTTTCTGATATGGTAATTTTATATTAGACAATGATGTCAACATTATACTTTTTTCTCTTTTTAGACAAAGTAAAAGGGGAAGGAGATAAGTATGTCCTCTTTTCACCAATTTCAGAAGCTAAATCAGGCCTTACACCCATTTTAACCATATCAAGATGAGAGGAAACACTGTTTTTAGTCTTGAATTTTATGTTATGTGGTGTCCTAATTATATCAGCACATATATTCTTCTCTATGTGCATAATATCTAAATAATGACAAATGTAGTAAAACTTCCAATATTCTAACTAAAAAAATCGATTACTTCTACCATGCATATTTCACCTATTTCAACTTTCATCCGTCCTAAAACCGAATTCAAGTTGTTGTTGGTGTGATTAGCGCATAGAGGTCACCATGTACCAAATCAAGTGATTGCTTTGTATAAAAATTAGTTTGATTTGGACATGCCTTCCTGGTTTGCTTTGGCATCAAACATCTGATACATAGCTCATCAGGTTAATTAGTCTCTTGCATTCCATGCACCATGTTGGTCGTGGACATAAGTTTCATAGCTCTAAAAGTGACATGGCATAGGCGAAAGTGCAATAGATAATCAACTTAGACAATCTATTCAAAGAGCATTTAACTTTCAAAAGTCGCCTTGTACGTCATGAACCTAGAGACATTCACTTTAAATAATAATTTCCTATCCATCTTCTAAAATCTGCCCAAGACTGATTATATTACTTCGAAGAGAAGGGATGTAATATATCTTATTAGGTGTGTCACTTTCTCTATTTTTGCAATTTAAGGTGATTTAACCTTTTTCCTTTATTTGCACCATCAAATCATCACCACATTTGACTCGACGTGTCACATTCACATCAATTTTGTCAAATTTTGAATATTATCCTGTCATGTGGTTACTAGGCCCGTTATCAAGGTATCACAAGTTATACTCCACTATTTTTCTCTTTCATTATGTCTCAGCCTTGGCATACATTGTTCTTCATTGTTCAACATTATAGTTTTCTCATCTTTCTCTCGCTGAACCATGAGCAATTCTAGTTTATCGTATGGGGATTTGGGCTTTGTGAGACTCATCTTTCACTTCTCTATTACACGTTGGTTTTTTGCACTCTACAACGTAGTGACCATATGCACAACAATTGAAGAATCCAACTCCACTTTTATCATGCACACCTCGACCATAATCCTTACCTTGAAACCCCTGAGTTGTCACCTCATTACCTCCTCTACATGAACGCTTCATCCATTTTTCTGTTGCCAACAATAGTTTGCTTTCATCTCTTTCTTTCTGAAGGCATTTTTCCTTAATAAGCAACAAAGGGATAAATTCAGATATTAGTTCGAGGAACAAATTTATTTAAGTTCCTTTATATAAGAAAAAATAGTCTAAAGTCCATCCAGTCATGCTAATCATTTATCCTAAGGTGAGATAATAATTATTCTTTATTAAATACGAACTTGCAGTTTGCACATACATAAATAATTTATTTTTGCTCTCTTCATTATTACTAATTAAATAATAACAAAAACATATAAATCTTGTAGGTTGTCAAGATTACAAAATATTTTTAACATTTTTAACTAATTAGTTATGCTAATTATCAAACATAAATTTATTAAACATAAACCAATAAAATTAGATGCTAATTATAGAATATATGAAATTATACACAACCTTAGTTTTACCAAGTACTCGATACAACTAATTCGAAATACAACCCTAAATTCTAAAATTAGATTTTGTTTTTAAAACACCCAATTTAAAACTGTCATTATATTGGTCGATTGTAGTAATCATAACCGGAAAAAGACACGGTCGGTTATGAGATTTTGAATTAACGTGAGTCTTTTTTAAAAAGGCAAGATGTGGTATTATTGTGGGAACATGTGGCATCGTATGCACGTTGAAAATATGATAATCGACTGTCAGACTTAGTCGGTTATGTTACTTTTTATTTTTGTTGATCAAATACATATCCGACGTTAGTCAAATCTTCTCATACGGTCGTTTTTCTAGCACAAGCCAGGTTAAAACGTGATAACCAATCACGTTGTGAAGAAGATGGTCATTTTTCTGGAAATTTGAATGGTAAAAAAAGTCGATTATGTAAATAATCGATCGATTTATTGGGTTATTTTAGAAAAAAAGTTGCAAATCCAATATTACCATTTCTCCTGTACCAATTACAGACCATAACTATACTAAAATATACAACAATCCATTCCATAACAAAAGTAAAAACTAAAAAACACAATCTATCCAAACATAAATAAATAGAAAAATGCAAATATTATATCACAAACGTTTAACTATGACAAGCAGAAAGTAATTACAAACGCAAATGTACCATACTAAGACCATACCATTCGGTAACCGAAATGTTAAACATCGAACCAAGTTCAAGAAAATAAAATATTTTGCAATATTGGATAAAGATTTTGGATGACAAAGAGGGGAAACAATTGGCTACTAGGGAAAAGTTGGTCACTCATTCCTAATTTCACAAAACCTCACTTTTTTATGTCTAAATAATGATGTCAGTTAACCTCTTTTAATAATACTTAATACATGAACCATATACAAAATGTCTAAATACTCATACAAACACAAATACCTATAAACCTTTAATATTGTAGGGCATGAACTCAAAGTATTAAAACACTCAACAAAGAACGATCAATAAAAAAAACTAAAATTGATATTTTTCATGATTGTAATGAAGTGCATACTATGAATATAATAATAAAAATAACTAAAAAAATGTAGAATACATATCTTATTTTGCATGTATATATTTAAATATCTATAAATAAAAAAATAGTAGAAAAATATATTACCTATACATTTCTTGTAGGTGGTAAAAGCTAAAATAATAGTACATATTTCAAAAAACAAATTCAAGTACAACAATATTTTATTTTTATTTGTAACACCTATTTAAATTAAAACTATTAAATAATAACATGATTAGAAATGAAAAAATATTTGTACAACTATTATTTATTTACATTAATATAACAAAAAAGTAAAATTAAAATAATTATAAATTGAAATTATATTAAATTAATTGATAATTTCTCTAGATGGAGAATGTTCTACTCATTTCTATACTCTTCTAGTAGTTTCTATTCTGTTCAATATACATTTATAAAAAGATCCTGCGTTACATTCCATCACTACATATCATCACTATTCCTCTTTTTGAGAAATTTCTCTTTCTTTCTTTATGTAATCACTATAGTTTTCTTCAATGATCTTCTTCTTTGTTGGGGATAACAAGGCCTCTTTGCCTTTGTGTGAATTTGTTAGTGTTTTTAGAGTGAGGAATATGCTCCAAATCCCAAATCCCCCAATTTCTCAACTTATAGTTATGACAGGGTGGTGCCTCTCCTTTTGCATAAGCCGTCACCACGGTGTTGTAAAATATCATCTCCAATTTTTAATCTCACATTAGGTAGTTTAACAATTTACATTCAATTTTTGTGGGATCTCAATTTTTTTTTTTAATTTCACTTCAAAATTTTAAATTAATTTTCTTTCAATGTTGACGATTCATGTTAAATTTTAGTGACATGTTTTTAAATTTGATTCCGTCCTCTTACTCGGCCATGGGGTCATGATTTTTGTAGTTGGTAGTTTTGATTACTCTCATTATAATTTAAATTTGATAATTTTGGGCTTGGGATGGTGGGGAGGTGGACAGCCACAAGTGATGTCATCTTTGATTATAAAATAAATTTTATATAAATACTGATTTATTATCTTTTTGTTAAATTTGCTTATTTTGTCCCATAAAGTATTATTTATGGTGAACCTCATTTTTTGTATTTTTCTTTTATTTTTCATACAAGATTTTGTAAATATTACAAAACAACTTGGGTTGGTTGGGTTGGTTATGGAGAAAATAATTTCTTATTTATTCTTAGTTGTCAACATATGTTTTGATTGTTTTATGGATAAAATGTGTCTACCCTTTATTTTCAATCAATATTTTATTTTTAGATGTGATTGTCATGTATTTTAAAAATAACTTGATTCTAAACTCGACATTATTATCTTCTTGTGATGTACAACATTAAAATTAATTTAAAACTCATAAGTGTTTATTATTTATTATATTTTCAATTTTATTGTAAATATCTTATTGTACAACTCTTGTTTAATTTTTTTTTACATTTTCAGTAAACAATGAAGAAAATGCTCCAAGAACTTTCTATACAAAAATGATATAATTTGTGTTCCGGTAAATGCCCCAAGTGCACTTCCATTAGATTAAAAGGCATGTTGATGATGTGAACTCAATCAGAAATGATAAGGTTCAAGTTGCTGCAAGTAAAACTGCACAAGTAACTCTTCAAAATTTAGTGATCTCAGCCTCCTTTCAATGGGGAAAATGTATTAGGTCCATGACAGAGGTTTACACGAGTTTCTTGAGAAGAGTTAGTGTAGTAGGTGGGGGGTTAGCCAAGGGAACCGGTGGAAACTTTGTAAAACTAGATTATGTAATGGTAATTTTGTTTGTACATTGGGTATGAGCTTTTTGGAGAATGCATGTTTATGTCTCATCATATATATATCCCTTGTTTGGGATATGAATGTAATTATTTTATAAAAATGCAATCATATATTAGAGATTATTATTTTCAGTAATGATCAAATGGTCTCCTTTCTTCTCTTTTTTTGATCAACATTTTATAATAAGAACTATGAGTCAATAAATTAGACAATGCCAAATACTACTACTATGTAAAAATCTAATCGTTGCACTTATATTTATAAGTTGAGCCAAATTACGGTTTTGATTAAAATTTACTTTAATTGCTACTACATAAAAATATTTCATAATATTTATATTTGATCAAATATTTTTGTTGTAGAATTCATATTTCTGAACTACCTAGAAAATTAAATACATGAATTGACTTACTAATGATCCCTAAGTAATGAACCATTGCATCAATAAAAAACAGTTTTTCAATTTACACATCTAATATCCGGGAAAATTACGTGAATATTTTATGATAATAAATAAATATAATGTGTTTATATGAGTTTAAAATGATTATTGTGATGATATAAAGTGTTATAATTGTTATATGTGGCACCGCAAGTATCACATAACTTTTCGAGTAATTAATATGTGTTTAAACTGTAATTATATGAATCGACCTCGCGTGTTTAGTTGTGTATTTATCGAGGTACTCATTTTATCTCGTTTTATGTGTAATTATAACCATTGTGCGTTTTAATGTATACACTACAAGAAAAAGGTGAATAGACATCATATGTTAGACATCGGTCGAATGTGCCATTGATGTCTAAACTGTTATAGACATCATTCCATGAAAATGTGATATCTATATTGTTAATAGACATCGCTTTATTTAGAACCGATCTCTATATTTTGAAAAAAAAATTAAACGCGGCAAAGCCCCCTTTCTTTCCCCCCTTAGCCAATTTCCCCACCTCCTTAACGAATTCCCTCTCCCTCTCTTCAAACAAATTAATTAAAAAATCTAAACTAAAAACTAAAAACTGCTATCTCTCTCTCTCTCAAACTCTCTCTCCCTCGTAAATCTCTCTCAAACTCTCAAACCCTCTCCCTTCACCAGTTCTCTCTCACCCAAACTCTCTCTCCCTCTCTCTCCCTCACTATCTCTCTCACCATCTCTCTCTCGTCCATCTCAACCTCTCTCTAAAAAACAAAAATGTGTTTCTCTCTCCCTCTCAAACTTTCACCGGAGTCTCAGTGTTGTTTTTCCGTGGTCTCGGTCGTACTCTCTCCGACCTCTCGCTGCTGCTGCAATCTACTCAACCAAAGTAACTGCGCTCACTCTTTGTACTCTCACATTTATACTCAAATTAGCTTTATTTCTCCTCATTTTTTATTTTATAAACTTGAATTAACCTGCATGTTAACCATTAATTTAGAATTTTGAAAACCCTGAATCTGAAAATTGTGTGTTTTTTAAATTGAAACCCTAGATTTGAAAATTAGGGGTTTTTTAAATTGAAACCCTAATTTATACTAGGTGGATGTTGCTCTGTAATTATCTTGTTGCTTATAAATTTTTGTTTTGATTTCACATTTATTTAATTTTAATTGTGCTTAATTGTATCTCTCTGTTTTGATATCTGTAATTAATTATAGGATAATTGTATTTTAATTGTATCTCTCTATTTTTCAGTGTTATTCTGTTAGCAATGAATTAGGATAGTGGTACAAAAATATTGATAACAATTTTGTCAATTGTTATCCTAATTTATGTTTGATATTTATGTTTTACATATTTTATTTTAAAATTAGATAGTGGTACAAAAAAATAGTAGGAATATAATAAATAATATTAATCATATAAGTTATAAGACTGAAATTTTAGTGATATACCAGGTGGTAAGTCTTGGATAAAAGCCGATACGGATTCTTTGCAATATGAGATTAGTGTCGAAAATTTCTTGAAATTTGCCGAGGAAAATGCTAAAAACCCAAAACAAATACCGTGCCCTTGTGCACGCTGCGCTAACTTCAAAAAATTTACTGTCAAGATAATCATGGGTCATCTTTATGAATCTGGTTTTAGTTTAGGATATTTTGATTGGATTTGGCATGGAGAAGGGGTTGATAGTAGTACTAAGTCATCAGTTAGTAGTACTTGTCCTGCTAAAAAGCCCACACCCCCTTCAGAAATATATAATGTATGTCAAGCAACATATAATGATGATGAAGATTGGGATAATGAATCTGATAACTTTAAGAGGTATGTTGCGGATTAGGAATAAACTAGAGCCAGTCCTCAAATTACATAATTGGAAGGCTAGGTTTGGAGTTAGTGATAAAGCCTTTACCGATCTTCTTGAATTCGTTGGCTCTTTTTTTCCTAAAGAGCATGTGCTTCTGGGTAATATGTATGAAGCTAAGAAAACCTTAACTGATTTAGGACTTGAGTATGTCAAAATCCACGCTTGTCCAAATGACAGCGTGTTATACAAGGGACCAGCTGCTGAGTCTTTATCTGAGTGTCCCAAATGCCATCTTTCTCGCTGGAAAATTGGGAACGATGGTAAAGTTAGGGTTAATGTTCCACCCAAAGTGATGTGGTATTTACCGATAATCCCTAGATTTAAACGACTGTTTAAATTTGCTGCTACTGCTAAATTGATGAGTTGGCAAGCGGAGAATCGATCTAAAGATGGAAAGATACGTCATCCATCAGATTCTCCTGCTTGGTGAAATGTAGATTGTAGGTGGCCCGAGTTCGGTAGCGAGGCTAGAAATATACGCTTAGGATTAGCGGCCGATGGTATAAATCCACACAACAATGGATTAAACAATCGGTATAGCTGTTGGACGGTCATATTAGTAATCTATAATCTTCCTCCATGGTTATGCATGAAGAGGAAGTTTATGATGTTATCGATATAGATTTCTGGCCTGTATGAGCCTGGAAATAACATTTACATATATCTACAACCAATGATCGAAGATTTAAAAAATTTATGTGTATGATGCACATAGCAAATCTTTCTTCACTTTAAAGGTAGATCTGATGTGGATAGTAAATGACTTCCCGGGATACGAAAATCTGTCAGGCTGCATAAATAAGGGGAATAAGGCTTATCCAGTATATGGTGATAACACTGTCGCTAGATATTTAAGTCATAGTAGGAAAATGTGTTATCTAGGCCATCGTCGGTATTTAGATGAGCATCATCCTTATAGGAGGCAGCGGATAACATTTGATGGACAACAAGAACTTGGTTTCGGATCTGAACCACTTAGCGGAGAAGAAGTATTAATGCAACAACAGCAACTTCAATTTAATTTTCTTTGAATTGGAATATTGGAAATTTCACCACGTGCGTCATTGTTTATATGTTATGCATATCAAGAAGAATGTGTGTGATAATATAATTGGGACACTACTTAATATTAAATACAAGACTAAGGACAGTGTTGCCTCTCATCTTGATATAATTGATATGGGTGTAAGGACTGATTTAGCTCCTGAGATAGGTGAAAAGAGGACATAGTTACCTTCTTCCCCTTTTACTTTATCTAAAAAAGAAAAAAAACTATGTTGACATCATTGTCCAATATGAAACTTCTATATGGACATGCATCAAATATCAGAAACTATGTATCACTGATTGATATGAAGTTGTATGGACTGAAGTCGCAGGACTGTCATATCCTACTCCAGCAGTTACTACCGGCTTGTATTCGTTTCGTGCTTCCAAAAAATGTTAGGGTAAGTATAATAAGATTTTGCTATTTTTAAACTCCTTGTGCAACAAAGTCATAGATGTGTCAAAATTGAGTAAACTCCAAGAAGATTTGATTTTGACCTTATGTGAGTTAGAAAAAATATTCCCTCCATCCTTTTTTAATGTTATGTTACATCTCACAGTCCATTTAGTAAGGGAATTGCGGTTATGCAGACCAGTTTTTTATAGATGGATGTTTCCATTTGAAAGATTTAATTAAATATTAAAGAACTATGTTCGAAACCGATTTTATCCGGAAGGTTGTATAGCTGAAGGCTATCTGAAGGAAGAATAAGCCGAGTTTTGCACGGGGTTCTTTAGCGAGAATAGTAGAACTGCAGGTCTTCAGAAAGATGACGACAAGTTTTCCAGTCCTGTAGGTCATGTGACAATGAAGTCTGTTGCCGAAAAAGAACGAGATGAGGCACATCTCGCGATCCTTCTTAATAATCCTGAAGTGGAACCATACGTTCGGTAAGTAAAATATTTATAAGCATATTTATAAGTGTATTAGTTATTTTAAATAGGTGGCTCATTCTATGTACTTGCAATATTTTCAGATTGCATAAGGAACACTTGGAAAGAATTTACCAAGGAAAAAAGAATAGTGTACAGTGGCTTTTGGGAGAGCACAATCGACAATTTCCCGATTGGTTTCAACAAAAAGTTAGTTTACATTCTTTTTTTATTTTATTACAAATTTTTGTAAGTCGTGCATTTAATTGATATTAACTTTTATGCATCCTTACTTTACTTGTAGGTAAGTATAGAAATGAGGGAAAATTCTGAAGCCGTGTCTGAAATAATTAGATGGTTGGCTGGAAAGCCTTCATTTTCAGTGCTGACGTACGAAGGCTATATTGTTGATAGGGTCCATTACCATATGAAGTAGCGAGATAATGCTAGGGTAGTTCAAAATAGTGGTGTTTCATTAGTTTCTATGACAGTCCATGTGTCTAGTGCTAAGGATGTAAATCCCGTATAGTGTGAGTTAATATTCTATGGGATTGTACAAGAAATTTGGGAGTTAGATTACCACACATTCAAGGCCCCTTTATTTTTGTGTACATGGGCAGCCACTGATAGAGGAGTCATGCTTGATGATCTTGGTTTTACGCTCGTGAACTTCAATCGACCAGGCCACAAACAGGACAAATTTGCCTATGTTGACCAAGTCATCCAAGTCTTTTATATCGAGGATCCATGTGATGCGAATTAGTCAGTTGTGTTATCATCAACAACTCGAGATTATCATGACGTGTACAATGAAGATGTGGAAGAAGAGACCTCCTGGAACCCTCCCCCATTCTGTTATGATATCCCTTTGTGTGATCCTACTACTTGTGATGATGATGCAAGTGTTAGCAATAAAAGACAAAATATAGAGGGTATTTGGGTGAAAAAGTCATAGAATTATAATTATTATGACTTGTACTTGTTTAATTAGTTATATTAAAACTAAATTTCAATAAACTCTCTTTTTTGGCTCCTTGATTACACTTTGTAGTTATAATTATTGTATTATGTGATAGGATTTCTTGTATTTGCACATTTTTGGCTCCCTGATTATAATGACCTGTACTTGCACTTTGTTTCATTATAATGTTTTGATTTTGCTTTAAGTTTAATGTTATAATTATTTTGCTTTTTCTTTGGGTTTTGTTTGAAGTTACGTTAGAATTCTAGGTATTTTTCATAATAATTAGCCTTAAATTTTGCATAATATTGTGGAATTATAGCATAATTGTGTACTTGTTTTAATTTTGATAGCTTGTCAAGATTGAAGGAAGACGAGATAAATGGCACTGAAAAAGCAAAAGAAATCAGCAAAGGCGGGCTCAGAAAATAAAACAGAAAATGCATCAGAAATCGAGGTTAGAGCATCTGGTACTTGTGATAATCATGAACCCGAGACATTAGAACCTCAACTGGAGGATTCCGAGCAACCCACAGTTACCTCAACTAGTGTTGTGGCAATAAGTTCTGGAGGTACTCGAGGGGTATGCGTAATGCACAAAGTAATTGTAAAGAAAACGTGTGGGAAAAAATTTAAAGTCACATGTGATCAGTGGGGAATTCCTAATGGGGAAACCAGGGCCCGACTGCAGTCCTATATCGGTATGTTGGCCAGGACTACAATTCCAATTGATATTGCTAATTAGACAAGTGTAGATCCTGAATTAAAATCAAAGATTTGGATAGATATTCATGTACTGCACAACCTCTTCAATTTTTTTTGCATTTATTCTGTTAATTTATTAATTTAAAATTGTTATTTTTCCTTCTATTTTTTGTCAGTCAACATTCAAAGTTGGTCCACACTGTGAGGACATTGTCCTAAAGTCTGTGTGCTCTAAATGGCGACAATTTAAAATTGATTTGAATAAGCCAACTAAGAGATATCTTTTGTCAATAAGTCAACATGGAAGAATTTTGTGAAGCAAATGACTGATCCTAGCTGGACGGTATATTTTATTTTATTGGACTTTTGTAATTCTCCAACTGTTTTCCCTTTCCTGTTAATTTTGCACATCAGTTTATGTAATTCTATAAATTTGTTTGTAGGGAATTCATGAAGCGCATAGTGAAAGGGTTTCGTAGAGAAAGTATCATTATCGCTTGTCTAGAAAGGGCTATATTGGTCTAAAGGAAGACGAAGTAAGAACAAAGTTATTACTGTCTTATTAAAAAAATTGCATTTTTAATATTTTGCTGCACATTTTGAACAGATCAAAAAAGGAAAGTTGCAGCCGGAAGAAGAACCTGATAGAGCAAGTTTTTGGCAAAAAGCTCGGAAGCGGAAAAATGGCGAAGAGGTCAAAGAGGTCGATGAAGACCTGGCTGCTGTATGCGAAAACATTGTAAGTGTTCATATATGATTATTTTAATCCTGTTGGGTTTTTTTAATTATTTTTCATACTTAGTATTGTTTTTTAATTATCGACATGGTTTTTTATGATAGTGTTAATCCTGTTGGATTTTTTAATTATTTTCATATTTAGTATTGTTATTTAATTATCGACATGGCTGTTTTATGATTACGTTAATCCTGTTGAATTTTTTTTAATTATTTTCATACTTAGTATTATTTTTTAATTATCGACATGGCTCTTGTATCATCATGTTATGCTTAGTATTGTTTTTTAATTATCGACATGGTTGTTAATACTTCTCTAATTTTTTGCAATATCAATAGAATGTTCTATTGGAAAAAAAGAGAAGGGTGAAATAGAATTTTCTAGAGGTGAAGACGTTCTGACTACAGCTTTGGACAGTCGTTAACATTCAGGTAGGGTTCTGGCTGTTGGAGGGTACGTAACTCCAAAACAATACTTTAAGCTGCCTAGAGAGAAAAAGATTCGAATCACGAAGAAAGAGTTGTTGGCTCATGATCGAGAAAAAGATTAAAATATCGATAAAAAGATGCAGGCTCTTGAGGCAGAGATTGCTGAGTTGAAGGCAATGAAGGCTTCAAGGATCGCTCTTCACTCCCCAATCATGTCGGAAAAGGCAAGTCATCAGCCAGAAAAAGCATTTGTAGTGGCCTGCAGTGATGATGATGACGACGTTGATGAATGTATTCCAACACCTGCACCTCTTGGAGTTTTGGTAATTTATCAATAACTTAGTATTTTTTTTATTATTATTATGCAGTAATGATTTCTTTTCAACTTGGTACTTTATATTTCATATTTATTTTTGGTTTTTTTATATGTATTAGGGGTAGAGATTGTGTGAGCTATCCGTCAACATGATAGACAACAAGGTTGCTTTTGGTATGGTGTACCCTGGCAAGGATAAAGAAAAAGTGCATGGAATCGATATACCACTTGGACATAAGTGTGTATCTATCGATGGGCTACTCAAACCAGATGCGTTACTTCCGGTGTCGGTACGTGGCGAAATGGTGACAGTCCGCGATGCACTTGGCTCCTTTTTAGCATGGCCTCAAGGACTAATCAGCTATACAACTCCAGCGGTATGAGGATATTTAAATTGTTATCTGTATTTTAAAATTAAAAAATGTTTTTGTCTGGATTTCAAATTTTGGTAGTTTAATTGTCTACATATTAAGAAAAAAGAAAGGAAGCGGCCAAGTACAAAGCAAGGTCTAGATTTGAATAATTCGAAGTCGGATTTTTTGGAAGCAAAGCCAAGTGCAAAAGTGCCAAAAGGCTTTAAGTTACTCTATAAGCATGCTGTTACATGGATGAAGACTACTGGGGTTTCGATACAAATTAAATACGAAAAAGAAATGTTTGGACATGATAATGTAATTTACTTGTTACATGAGAATGTTCAGGCGGTGTTGGAGTTTGAGATGCTAGGGAAAGTTGTACTTGAATCTTACATGGCGTAAGTTTCTTTTTTTCCTTTTTTCAATTTCAGTAATTTTGCGGTTCAGATTTGTTTAATTATGTCTTTTGGTAGGTACTTGCATTCTAAGATAAGTAAATGGCCAGAATTGGGGGAGAAGTTTGCTTTCATTTATCCAGGATCCACTTATTACTTGAATGCAAAATTTGAAACTTACATCATGAACCGGTTGAAAGAGGGTAACCCGGATCGACTATTCTTCTTACCGCATAATCAGAAGTAAGTTCTTACTTTGTGATACTAAAAAGCTGAATAGTACGTAAACTAGTAGATAATGTGTGAAATTTGTCTTTGATATATTTTTTAATAAAAAACATTATGCATTGGATTTTGGCCATTATTTGGGAAGGTGAAATATATTTTCTTAATCCTCTCCCTCACCCAGTACAATTTCCAGATCTAGAAAAGGCATTACCGAGGTAATTTTATTTTTCCTTTAACATTTGATGAGAACTTTTGATAATCTGTGGTCTTATATCAGATTATTTAAATGATGCATGGCATTGAAAAGTTTTAATTCTGAAACTGGTAGGGGCAATCACAAGCCAACCAAAGCAAAATTTCTAAGTGTAAGCGCTTTTTTGTGCTTTCGTAATTATGGTTAATAAGTAGTTTAGTTCAGTCAGTTGTAATTTTTTGCTTTGGAACATGGGTCTCCTAAGCAACCTGGTGGCACGGAATGCGCTTATGTAGTCATGCGCTACATGAAAGAAATCATCAACGACACTAAATTAACTTTTACTACAAAGGTGTGCATCCTTGTTTTTGCATTGGGATTATATAAAGGTCCACTTTTCTCTTTATAAAAATAAAGTTTTTTTGAATTTTTCAGTGGCTAAAGAAGACTCGCATGTGTTACACCGAGGATCAGCTTGATGAAGTACGTGTTGAAGCTCTCAAATATATCCAAGAGCACATCTGAACAGTTTTTAGTGCTACTTTGGTTTTGGATAGGTTATGTAGATCTGAACATTTGATATTATGGTTGTGGACTAGCTAGTGCATGTAGTTATTTAGGAGTTGGTTTTGCGGATTGGTAGATGTTTGTTTTGTGGATTGGTAGATGTTGGTTATCCGGATTGATGATGTCGATTTTGCAGATTGATATTTGTTGGATGTATGTTGTGAATGGTATTTATGGCCAGATTGCGGATATTGCAAATGCGCATGAATTTTAAAATTTGGTGTTTGCGTATATAGACATTAGTTTTATTTATGATGCCCTGAAAAGTAATGTGTATTGGTAACATCCACCTCATATTTTTTTGTAAAACTGACATCATTTTCATTGCAAAAGTGATGTCTTCAAATATAATATACATCACTTCTATAAGTTAAGAAGATGATGTTGAAAACAGGTATAGACATCAGGCAAAAATGATGTATAAACAATATAGATAAATCAGTTTTAAAATAATAAAATCTATGTCTTTAGACACATAGACATCGTCCAAAACCGATGTCTAACATCTTAATCAATATTCCTTTTTTACAAATAAAACCAATATCTATATAGAAAAAGACATCGCCTAAAAATGATGTCCAAGATGCAATAACACTTCGGTTTTGTTTTTAAAAAGCGATGTCTTTAAGTCAATAGACATCGCCCAAAACCGATGTCTAATATATCTTTGGACATCAGTTTTTTTTTAAATCCGATGTCTAACAGCTTAAAGACATCGTTTTTAGGCGATGTTTAAGGTATTCTTAGACATCAAAACTGATTTAAAAACTTAATTCTAAACCTTTTTTGTTGTGTTAGCAATTGTTCAATGGCTTATACTTGATGTAATTATCACATAAAAATAATATAGTTTAACACATTTTGTAAAAAATAGGATCTCAGACATCAGAAAAATGCTAAGAACTGATGTTTATGTTAGTACAAACATCGGTTTCTGGCCGATGTCTAGAATAGACATCGGCGACTAAGACATCGGCCAAAAACCGATGTCTATTAGCTTTTTTCTTGTATTAATATTAAGTGTTTTCTGGGTTTTCAATAATTTAGAAATCATTTCGGTTTTTCAAAAATAAATGGACCGGGACCCCAACGGGACGTCAAAACCCACAAAATTCAAATTTTTATTTTTATTGAATTATACACATTTCAAATACCCATTATTTTTGTATTTTTAAATTATTCACAATTTTTGAGGAATTTATACATAAATTTTATATTTAATTGCTTTTAAAATTATTCCCCAAGATTATTATTTTTGCGTCAAATTATTTTAATTAAGGGATCAAAACACCCTTAATGATTTTGGGGTATTAAATTTCAGAAAATATAAATAGATGCAAAATTCTTTTATTTCATTTTTATCAAAAATTCAGAAAATAGGAAAATAGAAACCTAGAGTTTTTGGGGGTAAAATTCATTCAAGAACACAAATCCAATGATTTCGGGAGATTTATTGATCCTTTGTTGATCCTCTATATACCAAATCAAAGCTCTAATCGAGCCCATCATTTTGGTACCAGTTTCATTAAGTAAGGTTGATTATTGATTAAAGTCGATTTTTCAAGTTTATTGTTCAAATTTGTTTTTGATTTTTGTTGTTTGTGGATTGATTCTAATGATTGGTGTAATATCCGGGATATCGTGTGTAATTATTTTATCAATAAATGATTATTATGTGATTTCTGGTGAATTATCTGTTGATTGGTATTGATATTTAGATATTTATATGTGATAAAAGGTGAATAAGTTAATTGTATAATGTCCATAATGTAATATAGATAATTGTGATATTTTTCTGGTAATTTTTGGATCGTTATATGATTTTATAATGATTTATAGATGTAATAACTCTGAATAATTACAAAACCATTTTATAAAATCGGAAATCGTCCGACTTCAACCATTTTTAAATTTTTACAACCCAAAACTCTTTGGAAAATTCTTTCCTAACCTAATCCGATCATTCTGAACATTTTCCGTGTTTTAACTTTTTCAATCCGGATTACGGTATGACCTGTACGCGTCTCGGCGTAAATTTTTTGATACGATATTAATTTCGATAGATCAATAAAACCCGTATTCTTTATATTATTTTCTTATAAAGGGTTTTATAAGAAGCACAGTTTGGATAATTATCCAATACGGGTATCAAATCGGATCATTTTTGCAGTTAATTAGCGGCTAAGTAACTTATTTTTCGATCCAATATGATCCGACGAGTATTAATATTCTATAAATATAAATACCATTTATCTTATTTCATTTTATCCGTATAATCATAATCGAATAGATAAAACCGATAAATGATAGAGAAAAACCCGTTAAATCTACAATGGACAATGGACCAGAAAGCTTTTCGTCCTTTGGAAGACCCGCTGTTCTGGAACTCTAGCGAAAAATTTATGTGCAGAATTCTACAGATTCTTCTCCTAAATAACTTTCAGCCATGCAACCTTCCGGATGATAATGATTGCGCCCATAGATTTTTAACACTTTATTGAGCTGTTCAAACAGATACATCCATCTATAAAAGATAGGTCCACACAAACGCAATTCGCTAACCAAATGGACTATGAGATGTATTATTACATCGAAGAATGATAGGGGAAATATTTTTTCAAGTTCGCACAAGGTCAATACTACATCTGACTGCAATTTATCTAATTTTGATATATCTACAACTTTACTGCACAATGAGTTGAAAAAGAAACATAACTGAATGATACTAACCCTAACATTTTTCGGCAGGATTGAACAAATAACAACCGGGAGCAACTGTTGTAGGAATATGTGACAATCGTGAGACTTCTGCCCAAACAACTTCAAATCTGGCATCGACACACAATTTTTGATGTTTGAAGCATGTCCATAAGGAAGTTTCATATTTTAAAATGATGACAACATCGTCTTTTTTTCTTTTCTAGAAAGAGTAAAAGAAGAAGGGGGAGATATGTTTTCCATGCTCCTACTTTTTATGGATCCAAATCTTTCCTAACTCTCATCTCAACCATATCAAGACGGAATGCCTCACTATCTTTAGATATTTTTTAAAAATTCAATAGTGTTTCTATTATATAATTTCCCACATTTTTCTCGACGTGCATAACATCGAGACAATGACTACCATGATGAAACTTCCAATATTATAACTCAAAGAAAATTGATTTTTCTTCGACGAACAGGTGATCTTCTTCTACTTCCTAACTTCATTTCTGAAACTGAAATTAATCCGCTCCTGCTGCACTAACACCTCTTCTCCAGTTAGAGGTTGACATGCATTTCCAAATTCTTGTTCACCATCAAAAGCCGCCTTTTCACCATCTCCTATAAGGATGATGCCTAGGCAAATACCGATGATGACCTTGGAAATACATTTTCTTGCAATGAGGAAGATATTTAGCTGTTGTATCTTCACCGCACACTAGACATTCCATATAACCCTTATTGACGCAGTAGGATAAATTTCCATATGCTGGAAAGTCATTTATCGTCCTCATCAATATTACCCTTAAAATGAGGTATGATTTACTATGAGCGTCATAAACATTCGGTTCACCTTTTTCCCAAAGCTTCTTCAAATCATCTATTATTGGTTCTAAGAATACGTCAATATTATTACCGGGCTCTTGCGGACCGGATACTAGTATCTTCAACACCAGAAACATCCCCTTCATACATAACCATGGAGGAAGATTATAAGTGGTTAATACTACTGGCCAACAACTATACCTATTGTTTAGGCCATTAGTATGTGGGTTTATACCATTGGCAGCCAAAGCTAGACATATATTTCATGGCTCGCTACCAAAAGTTGGCAACCCATAATCGATATTACGCCACGAAGGGGAATCAGCTGGATGGCGCATCTGGCCATCTTCAGTTCTTTGATTAACATGCCAGGACATTAATTTAGCAGTGGAAGCAGACTTAAACATTCATTTAAACCTAGGGATGATTAGAAAGTACTACATTACTTTAGTAGGAATGTTAATCCTCACTTTCCCATCCTTTCCTAACTTCCAGCGAGATATGTGGTACTTGGGGCACTTAACTGCATCAACATATACACCCCTATGTAGAATACATTCACTAGGGCATGCTTGTATTTTAATGTACTCGAGACCTAAATTAGAGAGGGTTTTCTTGGCCATTTATGCGTTAGTTGGAAGTACATGATTACTAGGAAGTAAGGAGCCGATATAGGAGAGTTAATCAGAGAAGGCGCTATCACTAATACCAAATCATGCTTTCCCGTTATGTAATTTTAATACTGAATCCAATTTATTGCAATCACTACCCTCATACAATTGTTGTTCAGTATCTGCCAAAAACCTCTTAAATGCATACGACTCTTTATCGTAATCATCACCCAAATCATTAAATGTCGCTTTACAAACATTAGATGCTTCTAATGCAGCTACATTCTCTTCTGATGAGGAAGGAGAAGACTAAATTGTGCTACCTACAGATGACCTAGTTGTAGCCTCAGCCCCGTACCAAATCCAATCGGCGTATCCCAAACTAAAACCCTTTTCATAAAGATGACCTCTAATTAACTTGACACTGAATTTTCAGAAATTAGCGCAACGACAACATGGACAAGGTATTTTCTTAGGATCTTGACAATTATCTTTGGCATATATCAGAAACTGTTCAACCCCAATTTCATACTCTAGTGAATCCCTATCCGCTTTTATCCATGACCTATCCATGTATTGTAAATAGGTACAACCTACGATTATCATTTTCATGATTAAAATAATAAACATTATGCAGACAAATTTATAATGTTACGTAATCATAAATATAATTACAGTTATAATAATAAACATTATCTCGCATGTTATTCCATTTTCATAATTATTACGTTAAACAGTACTAGTATTTATGCCATCATATTACTATTAAATAATATTTCTATAGTTATACAATCCTAGTAACAACTAATATTATTATGATATTAGTACTTAGTATTACTAGTATTATTAATCATAACCGTCTACACAAACCGCCTAATAACAGGGTATTATAACAAAATTCAGAGCATAACAGGGGAATGCAGCAAAAATCAGGGCAAAAATCATAAGCGTCTACTCAACATAAAAACATAAAAACATATCATAAAAATAACAGAGAAGCAGAGATAAGTAAATTGTCAAAACATAAGAACATAACAGAAAAGCAGAGATACAAACATCAAATATACACATAAAAGTATAAAGAGATGAGTAAAATATAAACTTTAAAACATACAAGTCTGATAATCAAAGATATTTTAAATCAAAACACATAAATCAAAATATTACAGAGATATCAAACACATAAAAATATACAAAATATGAGCATAATTAAACACATAAAAATATACAAAATATGCGCATAAATCAAACACATAATAACATTCAAAAAATGGGCATAAAATTAAACATATAAAATTATACAAAATATGAGCATAAATAAAACACATAAAAATATACAAAATATCAGCATAAATCTGAAAAAAAATAAAAAATATGAAAGGAGAGTTACAAATTAGGGCTCGATTCGTGTTACAGAGACTCGACTCAGGCTTGATTCGTGTTGTAGAGCTTGATTTAGGGTTACATGTATACCTATCGAACTTGATTCTATGTTGTAGAACTTGATTTAAGATTAAAGAACTCGATTTAGGGTATGAAATAGATGAGTGAGGGGAGAGATGAGTGAGTGAGACGAGAGAGATGAGTGAGAGAGACGAGAGCGGCGAGTGAGTGGGAGAGATGAGAGAGATGTCGGGTGTCGGGTGAGAGGAGATAAAAAAGAGGGGGTAACAAGGAAAAAAAGAAAGGGGTAAATATTTGGGAAAGGAGGAATTATTTGGCTAAGTATAAATATTTTCGGCCTTGTGTTTTTTTATTTTTATATTATTTTATAGACAACAGTTACTAAATGGCCGATGTTAATAACAGACTTTCACAACGGTCATTAAACGAATGATGTGAAAGTTAGTTTTTAACATTAGTTAAAACACAACCGATGTGGAATATAGGTTTATATTTTCGGAAAAAATACTCTTAGACAACGGTTTTTTAAAACACTGATGTAAAACCATGTCTTTAACATCTTTTTAAAAATAACCGACATAAAACTAGTTTTTTATATCGGTTATTTTTCCGACTAATTTAAAAGGGTGATGTCTATTCACCCTTTTCTAGTAGTGTGTCAGGGGCATAAGCTCTCCTCTTCTACCTCAAAGCCTTCTGAATTCGATCAACGTTCAACTTTTGATTTATAAGTTTGGTGTCAATAACAGGAATATCAGTTTTCGTCTAAGCAAACATATTAGTGTTCTCTTATAAGAAAGTTCTCGGTTGGCCCTTCAGGGGCTTTTTCAAAGATGATCCAATGCATGTGACCTTCTCCGAGTCTAATGAATCTAGGGGAATTGGGACTAAGTCCTCCATTGGCTTCCTGTGAAGTTTTTCATTCTCACGAACATCCATGTCTTCTATAGGGAGAATTTGCCCCCAGTTTCATCGAGCCTAAGTGTTGCAACATAGTAATTATGGGCCATTTTCTGACCTCCTTTTTCCTAACCGACATCATTCTTAGTCGGAAACTTCAGTACCATGTGGTAGGTCGAGAGCACGGCCTTGAACACATGGATCCCCATTCTTTCCATGTATGCTTTGGAAGTAGAGACTGCCTTAAGAACCTGAAAGTTTAACATCTTGTGGCCTCTCTGGGTTCTTCCCCAATAGTCAATGGAAGTTGTATTGCTCCTTCAACTTGGATTTCCACTTGGTTAAACCCCTAGATGGGTGCGTCAGACAGAGTTAGCTCGGAGTCATTGCACCCATTCTTAGGCATATGTCATGAAATAGAATATCCACGGAAGCTCTATTGTCAACTAGGACCCTCATAACAGGATAATTTCCAATTATCAGAGTGATGTATAAAGGGTCATCTTTAGAAAACTTCAAACCTTCAAGGTCAGGGTCACCACACTTAAGCATCATCTCTATCTTAGAACCCTGAGACGACTCTCTGACTATACTCATTACTTTTTTGCATAAGCTTTTTGAGGGTTCCTTGTAGTTTGAGCTGCTACCGGGCATCCTGAGATCATGTTGACTACTGGCCCTCGGGGCTATGGGTTACGATCAAGGTCATTACCCCTTAGGTCTCTTTCATCGTTATCTCATTTTTGTCCTCCAGCCTCTTCACCCTTGGTGAAGCGTCAGAATTTTCCTATTCAGATCAAATACTCAATCTAATTCTTGAGTTATTTATAATCATCAGTATCATGACCAACATCTGTATAGAACCTACATTATCGGTCCTTTGTTTTTCGGAGTCTCCCCTTAGTGGTTTCCACCATCTAAACTTTTTGTCCTTCCCAATTTCCATAAGGATTTGGCTACTTGGAGGGTTCAACCTAGCATATTTAGTGAACCTTGGTGGTTGATTTTTCTTAAAAGATGAGTCAGAGCTTTTGCTAGTTCAAGGATATTGGTCCTTGGCATCATACTCCTGATCCGTCTTTCGCTTCTTATTGCCCACGGGCTCATTATTCACCATCATCTTCATCATAATTTCCTCTACCTTGATATACTTTTTGACTATATCCTAGAGCTGGATCATGCTTTTAGGAGGGCATTTGGACAGGGACATCTTGAAGAACTCATCCCCAGTCCCTCGTTGTATGACTATCACAGCTACCTTATCATCGAGATCTGTGACCTTGCCTTTCTTCGTGAATCGGTTCAGGTAGTCTTTAAGGGACTCCTTTGCTCCTTGGACAAGAACCATGAGAGAACGCCTTGATGGTGGACATCTTAAATTTCATTGATATGTGGGCATTCAATATCTCTTTAGTGAATGGTGGGTTTAGATCATCAAAATCTCCTAGGGGCATCAAATCACTTGGATCAGTTCTTGGGATCGTAACCCTATGTCTCGGCATTGGACCTTCTAGGTCTATAAAGGGAGGAAAATCCCTTGGTCTTATCGCAGGTGGAAGTATTGGTGTCTAGTGCATCCCGAGATTACGCTTCAGCTTTTGGATATCAGTGTCATGAGCCCTGATCATCTCTTATACATCTTGGGGATCATCCCTTGAGTGCTCTTGGGCTGTTGATAACCACTAGGTATTGGCTCATTACCAGCACGACTGCTCCTAGGAGCGACTTTATCGTCCAACAAATCAGAGTCTCTAGCAAATTAGGGTATAGAGAAATATCGACTCTCAGGGATGGGAGCAAAGCCATGGGTGTATAGGGTCATCCTCCCTTGTCCTTCGCCTTGATTAGAGGGTCCTCTTCCTCCAACCTCGGGGTATAGAGGTATCCCGTAAGGTTGGTTGGTGGTCTCTGAGGTCACGACTATTGAGTACACATACCAAACGAGTTGAGGGTTTATTGTTGCATGCAGTTGTTGAAATTGGGGATTTGTCCCTTGAGGAGCTGGTGGATTCGTCCCTAGGGGCCGATCTTGGATTGGAGGATTTGCCCTTTGAGGTTGGGTCCCAGATACCCCTGCAGGGGTTCCTTCTTTGGTAGTGGCATAGGATGAGTGCGAGGGTATCTCCACTATTCATAAGATTGTTTGTGATGGGAAGGGATCATGAGTTCCACTGTCATATATGTGCCGTGTAAGTACCATGGTTGTTGTTTCCCCACAGGCGATGCCAAATATTATGGAATAAAAACTATGGTTCGTTAGTATTCAATACTAGGGTTTCCGAGTTTCGATCTCTAATGGTTATTCTCGCGGTGGGGACTGGTTGTCCTCGCAAGATGCCTACAAATCCTTGTGTTATAGAGAATCAATCCAAAAACATAATTCTAGGTTGGGGGTTAGATCCCTTTATATAGAGGTGAGTCCAGGGTTAGACTTGTCTTGGAAGACTTGGTAGACAAGTCTCCAACGTAGATGGTAATTAGGATTTTTGTAAAACAAGGGATTCTAGATCCCTTTTTGTAGCCATTAGTAAACATGTTGGAAGTCATGTCTCTGTTCTTTCCACCGTATTGGGCCTAGTTCGTGATCATGTCGTGTTCATGGACCTTGACGACCTTGGATCGAATCCTTGACGACTTTGGCCGTCTTTAGTCTGTAACACGCCTTGATCAACCTGGTTTATATTAGGCTTTGGACAAGATTCACAAGCATAATTAATATGGCATTTAATGTGTCTTTAGGATGTATTTTCTATTCATAGAAGGCGTGTTGCTCCAGTTATAAACACAAGTTCTACTTTACATTAATCTTAGATCTCTCCCTATTTTCTAATTTAAATTTGTACTGTTTGAGCATGTATAATATTATTGGTGTATTTTTATTAATGAATTTGGTGTGGTTTTTGTTGTACAAGATTGGATATAGTAATATTACTGATGCTGAGGCTAAGGGCCGTATCACTCAAGGAAAGATTAGATTTTTTTCTTGATGTTATTGTATATGCATTTAGTGTCCCTAGCACTAGATGTGTACTAAGAAATATCGAAAAAGTCGAAAAAGTGTAAGGTTGTGACTGACACTGGTTTATTGCTATAGTCTATAAGAGGGTTAATTTTGACTTCGAAAAAGGGATCGCTAATTGCTTGAACTTAGTCTTGAAATAATTCAATTATAGATTAGTAATAGTTTATTAGTTTCAATAATTTTATTAGTAATTATTAATTTGAATGAGACTAAACTAAGCATTCATATAATTGAAGGAAAAAATGGTGATTCATGGTTGAACCACCAGTAATTGAAACTAAGAATGGAATAGTTACAGCTACAAAAGCAAAAGTCCATCAGGATGTTTTAACTTTGTCGGTTGAGGCAGTGTACATGTCCGCCAACACGAAACCTTATGAGATCAATATTCCAATTTCAATATTTTTGGGTTATTAATTCCACTTCAAATTTTGAGTATTTATGTTGATGGGTCTGAGTTGGGCTCCTTATTGCAATGTATGAATAACACACTAACCATATTGGATCAAGGATTTTAAGGCACTGGGTATGGATGCCTCAGTCTAAATTGTTTTAATGATTCTTATCAGAATTTATATTTTCTTGCTCTAATTTTTATTTTCTGGTACAGGTCACTCACCCTTTATATGACAACATTCCCTACTTGATGTTATTTTGGGATTTCCGAACCACGGATTTCTACAAAGCTTCTCAATATATTAATAGTGCTGAGAGGGACATGAGTTACTTCTAAGTACGAGAAATTGTTTTATAATAATATTCACAGCCGTTCATTGAAATTTCTTATAGATTAAGGCTTTAATATTAAGGCATTTAATTTTTCAAAAAATGTAATTTATGTGATATGCTTGATTTGGAACTATGGATAAAAGTAGATGCAATGGTAATTGTGTACTCGTTTCGGTTTGATGAATGTTGCTTGTGTTTAATTTCATTTGGTAATGAAATGATTATTTTTTATATTTTTGGGGATTGCAAACTAACAAATAGGTCATGTTTAATATTGTTGTCTGAAACTTTTGCTGGCTTTACTTATAGGCCCACTCCTAGGGCCGACATGTGGGTGTGGGTCCAACCACTGAAGCTCATAATATTTTACTGATTTTCAAACACTCCTATTGAAACTCCGGTTGATGTTGCAGTAGCCTGTTTCTAACAGATAACAATGAACTGCAATAGGGTGTGCTGAGGTTGCAATAGAGTAATTTTCCAACAGCTAAAATTACAACCCCCCAAAAGTGTAGCAATAATTTTTTTGGCACCTATAATAAAAGGTTTTTGGCCTTTAGCAAAGCTTGTTGGAAGTTACAATATGCAATTTATGGTGTAGTGATACATTTCAAATAAAGTTCTATTGCGCCTTTCAATCACCCTATTTTGTTGGGATGAATATGGTACATAGAAGTGTCATGTAATGCCATCTTCTTTACAATAAGGATTGATTTCCTTAGGCATAAATTCACCACCACTTTCCGTTCTGGAATGGTATGATATTCTTTTCTAGACCATTCTGAACCAAAGCACGAAAACTTTTGAAAGAATCAAAACCTCACGCTTGTTTTTTCAAAAGATAAGTCCATATCACAGGGCTATAATCATCAATAAAATAAATATATACCTTTTACCTCCAGAAGTAATTGGTGGGATTGTCCCATAAAGGTCACCATGTACCGATTCAAGTGATTTTTTTACATAAAAAATCATTTAATTTGGAAATGCCTTCCTGGTTTGCTTTGGCATCAAGAATCCGGTACACACCTCATCAGGTGGATTAATCTCTAGCATTCCATGCACTATGTTGGTCGTGGATATATGTTTCATAGTTCTAAAATTGACATGGCCTAGGGGAGAGTGCAATAGCCAATTCTCATTTTCACATTTATCCATTAAACACTTAGATTCACCACGCTAGATAATCAGCTTATACAATTTATTCATAGAGTGTTTAACTTTCATAAGTCACCTTGTACTCATGAACTTGAAGATATTCACATTTAATAACAATTTTATAGCAATCTTCTGAAAGTTGTCCAAGACTAAATATATTATTTCGAAGTGAGGGAGATAATATACCTCATTAACTGTTCCACTTTCTCCATTTTTGCACTTCAAGGTGATTTAATATTTTCTCTTTATTTGCACCACTGAACCATCACCAAATTTGACGTGATGTGTCACATTCTCACCAATTTTATCAAATTTTGAGTATTTTTTATTTTCTAACTCACCCTTGATATAACTTGTTCTTCATTCTTCAATATATTGATTTTCTCATATTGCTCTCGCTTAACCATTAGCAATGTCTGTTCGTATGGGATTTGGGAGATTTAAGCCTCCTCATTTACTTCTCTATTAGGTTTTGGTTTTTTGCACTTTGCAGCATAGTGACCATAGGAACTCCAATTGAAGAATCCAACTCTACTTCTATCAGGCACACCTGGACTATAATCCTTGCCTCGAAATCCCCCAGTTATCCATTCTTCTCTTGTCAGCAATGGTTTGCTTTCATCTTTTTCTTTCTTTAGCCACTTTTCTTTAATAATCATCAACTGGCTAAAGCTAGATACGAGTCCAAGAAACAAATTTAATTAAGTTCCCTTATATATGAAAAAATAGTCCAATATATTACAAACAGTCTGTTCAGTTATGCTAATCATTTAACCCAAGACATGATAACAATTGTTCATAATTAAACACTAACTTGCAGTTTAAACAGTAATAAATAATTTGTTTTGCTTTCTTTATTGTTACCAATTAGGTAATAACTAAAGCAAAAAAAATATTTAATGTTATACAAACTAAAACAAAAATGCAACATACAACAATCTGTTCCATAACAATAGTAAAAACTAAAAAATGCAATCTATCTAAACATAAATAAATTAAAAATGCAAATATCATATAAAAAATAGTTAGATTAACTATGACAAGCTGTAAGTAATTATTAACGCAAATGTGCCACAATAAGATGATACAATTCCACAACCAAAAATGTTAAAAATCGAACCACGTTCAAGGAAATAAAATATTGCGACACATTCTATAAAGATTTTTTGGATGATAAAGAGGAGAAATAATTGGCTACGCCGAAAATTCGTCACTCAGTCCTAATAACACAAAACCTCACTTCTTTCTCATGTCTAAATAATGATGTTGGGTAACCTTTTTTCTTGTAATACATGGCCTGAAATTATAAACATACTCGATAATATTTAGTACATGGACCATAAATAAAATGTCTAAAAACTCAAAGAAACACTAATATCTATAAACGTTTGATATTGTAGTGCATGGCCTCAAAGTATGAAAACACTTAACAAATAATGAACGATAAATAAAAAAATATACTAAAATTGGTATTTTTTGTGATTGTAATAAAGTGCATACTATGAAAATAATAATAAAAATAACTACAAAAATGTAGAATGCATATCTTATTTCGTATGTATAGAATTTGATACTGGTTGGTTTTTATTTATTTAAATATCTATAAATAAAAAATAGTAGAAAAAAGTATTATTTATACATTTCTTTTAGGTGGTAAAAGTTAAAATAATAGTATGTATTTCAAAATAAATTCAATGGAAACAATTTTTTATTTTTATTAATAACAAGTCTTTTAGATTAACACTATTAAATAATAACATAATTAGAAATGAAAAAAATTTCTACAACTATTATTTTATTACATTAAAATAATAAAATTAAAATTAAAATTAAAATTATTATAAATTAAAATTATTTGAAATTTTTCTAGATCTAGGATGTTCTACTCAATTGTATACTCTTCTAGTAGTTTCTATATTGTTCAATATACATTTATAAAAAGATCCCCCTTTACATTTTATCAATATGTATCTCCTTTTGAATGAGCCGTGGTCATCCCGTTTTACATGATATCTCCAATTTGTTAATCTCACATTACCTTGTTTAACAATTTAGATTCAATACTGTTGATGTTGTCTTTTTGTTGGATCTCAAATTTATTATAATTTCACTTTAAAGTTTCAAATTATTTTTCTTTAAATTTTAATGATTCATGTTAAATTTTAGTGACATATTTTTAAATTGGATTTCCGCCCTTTATTGGGCCATAGTGGTCATGATTTTGGTAGTTAGTAGTTTTGATTTCTCTCCTTACAATTTAAATTTGATAAAAAATTTTAATTGACCTGAATATACAATGTACAAAATTTTAGTATTAACATTTTTATAAAATTGTTGGGGTAAATAAAGAAATTACCTTGATTATGTTTTTTCAAGCTGTGAAAACTATGTTGAGTGAGGGACTCGATTGAGAAAATATAGTTCGCCTTTCAAAATAATAGCAAAAATTTAATGCTTTATCATAAAAAAATTCATAGAAGATTTGTACTATTCAGGTTTTTAATTTCGGTAACATTTAATAGAAACTTACTTGTAATTGTGCGGAAAAAAGAGCTACCGTTCGGTGTTACCTTCTTTCAACCCTCCAACAATGTATTTTTTTTTAAATCAATATTTTGGTCATAAGAGGATCTGAATCAATAACACAAAAGGCTTTTCTACTTATGGTTGTTCAGAGATCTCGGTGTGCAAGTGCCTACCAAACGAGTGCTAACATTAAAAATAGAGATAACTAGAAAATTACCAAAATTAATACTTAATCATGTCATATCGCAAAAAGAAAAATGAAAATTACACCACCTAAGATGCAATTAGGGCTTGTCCTAGCATTTCAAACTCGAACAACGCCCAGAAATTCTCATGTAACAAGTAAATTGTCTTATCATGTCCAAAGATATCTTTATCACATACAATTTGTATTGAAAGCCCATTAGTTTTCATCGAGGTTGTCAACAACAAAGCCTTCGTAAGTCGACACTGAAAAGGAAGGTTTTCTTGTCAACCATCATATTATTCCAGAAACGGCTTTAGAATTCTCCCTGATTTTAGAACTTGCCTACACGTGAAGTCAGAATTCCTTTAAGTTGATTTAAATTAGAAGAACAGAGTAGAACATAGTAATAAAATAGGAAAATAATTCAAAACCAAATTTTGTAGAAACCAGTCCACAAATTATCGATTGTGTTATCCCAATATCGACTGTACACTCTTTTTTTTCTTCGTAAATATCTTCCATATATTCCTTATGCAACCTAATAATAATTAAATTATATAAGAATAAACAACATATTAAAAAGAACTAGCAAGGACTTATATATATATAAGATATGGTTCCACTTTCATGTTATTAAGGAGGACTGTGAGATGTCCCTTATTTCTTTCCTTTTCTGCCACCGACATCATTGTCATAGCACATACTATACGAGAAAAATTGTCATCTTTGTCAAGACCAGCAGTTCTACTACTCTCGCTAAAGAACCCCGTGCAAAATTCAACTAATTCTTTTTTCACAAAACCTTCAGCTATACAACCTTCCGGATAAAATCGATTCCTTATATAACTCTTCGATATTACATTAAATCGTTTAAATAGAAATATCGATCTATAAAAACTGGTCTATATAAACAAAATACCATTACTAAGTGTACCGTGAGATATATCATAACATCAAAAAATGATGGAGGGAATTTTTTTCAAACACAAAAGGTCAAAATCATATCTGATTGGAGTTTACTCAATTTCGACACATCTATAACTTTGTGGCATAAAGAGTTGAAAAAAACACAATCTAATTATTTTAACCCTAACATTTTTCGGAAACACAAAATGAATACAAATCTATAGTAACTGACGGAGAAGCACACATGATAGTCATGAGATTTTAGCCCATACAACTTTAGGTCAATCATTAATACACAGTTTCTGATATGGTAATTTTATAATAGAAAATGATGTCAACATTATATTTTTTTCTCTTTTTAGATAAAGTAAAAAGGGAAGGAGATAAGTATGTCCTCTTTTCACCAATTTC
Organism: Apium graveolens; assembly: GCF_009905375.1. Lineage (NCBI taxonomy): Eukaryota > Viridiplantae > Streptophyta > Magnoliopsida > Apiales > Apiaceae > Apium > Apium graveolens. Next base: position 285,961,265 of record NC_133652.1, on the reverse strand, counting down.
AGAAGCTAAATCAGGCCTTACACCCATTTTAACCATATCAAGATGAGAGGAAACACTGTTTTTAGTCTTGAATTTTATGTTATGTGCTGGTCGTAATTATATCAGCACATATATTCTTCTTTATGTGCATAATATCTAAATAATTACAAACGTAGTAAAACTTCCAATATTCTAACCAAAAAAATCGATTACTTCTACCATGCATATTTCACCTATTTCAACATTCATCCGTCCCAAAACCGAATTCAAGTTATTGTTGGTGTGATTAGCGCATAGAGGTCACCATGTACCAAATCAAGTGATTTCTTTGTATAAAAATTTGTTTGATTTGGAAATGCCTTCCTGGTTTGCTTTAGCATCAAGCATCCGGTACATAGCTCATCAGCTTAATTAATCTCTTGCATTCCATGCGCCATGTTGGTCGTGGACATAAGTTTCATAGCTCTAAAAGTGACATGGCATAGGCAAAAGTGTAATAACAAATTTTCATTTTCACAGCTAGCCATTAAACACTCAGATTCATCATTGTAGATAATCAACTTAAACAATCTATTCATAGAGCGTTTAACTTTCAAAAGTCACCTTGTACATCATGAACCTCGAGACATTCTCCTTAAATAATAATTTTCTATCCATCTTCTAAAATCTGCCCAAGACTTATTATATTACTTCGAAGAGAAGGGATGTAATATATCTTATTAAGTGTGTCACTTTCTCTATTTTTGCAATTTAAGGTGATTTAACCTTTTCCCTTTATTTACACCATCAAATCATCACCACATTTTACCCGACGTGTCACATTCACATCAATTTTGTCAAATTTTGAATATTGTCCTGTCATGTGGTTACTAGGCCCGTTATCAAGGTACCACAAGTTGTACTCCACTATTTTTCTCTTTTATTATGTCTCAGCCTTGGCATACCTTGTTCTTCATTGTTCAACATAATAGTTTTCTCATCTTTCTCTTGCTGAACCATGAGCAATTCTGGTTTATCGTATGGGGATTTGGGTTTTGTGAGACTCATCTTTCACTTCTCTATTACTCGTTTGTTTTTTGCACTCTACAACGTAGTGACCATAGGCACAACAATTGAAGAATCCAACTCCACTTTTATCATGCACACCTCGAACATAATCTTTACCTTGAAACCCTTGAGTTGTCACCTCATTACCTCCTCTACATGAACGCTTCATCCATTTTTCTGTTGCCAACAATAGTTTGCTTTCATCTCTTTCATTCTGAAGGCACTTTTCCTTAATAAGCAACAAAGGGATAAATTCAGATACTAGCTCGAGGAACAAATTTATTTAAGTTCCTTTATATAAGAACAAATAGTGTAAAGTCCATCCAGTAATGCTAATCATTTAGCCTAAGGTGAGATAATAATTATTCTTAATTAAATACGAACTTGCAGTTTGCACATACATAAATAATTTCTTTTTGATCTCTTCATTATTACCAATTAAATAATAACTAAAACATAAAAGTGATTTAATATTTTACAAACTAAATTTTAGTGACATGTTTTTAAATTGGAATTCATCCCTTTATTGGGCCGGGGGTCATGATTTTTGTAGTTGGTAGTTTTGATTTCTCTCCTTATAATTTAAATTTGATAAAAAGTTTTAATTGACGTGAATTTGGAATGTACAAAATTTTAGTATTAACATTTTTATAAAATTGTTGGGGTAAATAAAGAAATTACCTTGATAATGTTTTTTCAAGCTGTGAAAACTATGTCGAGTGAGGGACTGGATTGAAAAAATATAGTTCTCCTTCCTAAATAATAGCCAAAATTTAATGCTTTTATCATAAAAAAATTCATAGAAGAATTTTAATATTCAGGTTTTTAATTTCGGTAACATTTAATAGAAACTTACTTGTAATTGTGCGGAAAAAAAAGCTACCGTTCGGGGTTACCTTATTTCAACCCTCCAACAATTTATTATATTTAAATCAATATTTTGGTCATAAGTGGATCCTGAATCAATAACGCAAATGGCTTTGCTAGTTATGGTTGTTCAGAGATCTCGGTGTGCAAGTGCCTACCAAACGAGCGTTAACATTGAAAATAGAGATATTTTCTACCAAAATTAATACTTAATCATGTCATATCCCAAAAAGAAAAATGAAAATTACACCACGTAAGATGCAATTAGGGCTTGTCCTAGCATTTCAAACTCAAACAATGCCAAGACATTCTAATGTTACAAGTAAATTATCTTAATATGTCCAAAGATATCTTTATGACGTACAATTTGTATTGAAAATAGACACTAAAAAGGAAGGTTTTCTTGCCAACCATCTTATTATTTCAGCACGGCTTCAGAATTCTCCCTGATTTTAGAACTTGCCTACACGTGAAGTCAGAATTCCTTTAAGTTGATTTAAATTAGAAGCACAGAGTAGAACATAGTACTAAAATAAAAAAAAAAACAAAATTTTGTTGAAACCAGTCAACAAATTATCGATTGGGTTATCCCAATATCGACTATACACTTTTTTTCTTCGTAAATATCTTCCATATATTCCTTATGCAACCTAACAATAATTAAATTACATAAGAATAAACAACATATTAAAAAGAACTAGCAGAGGACTTATATATATGTATATATATATATAAAAGATATGGTTTCCACTTTCGTGTTATCAACGAGGACTGTGAGATGTGCTTTATCTCTTTCCTTTTCTGCCACCGACATCATTATCATACCACTTATTATACCAAAAAAATTGTCGTCTTTGTCAAGACCAGCAGTTCTACTACTCTCGCTAAGGAACCATGTGCCAAATTCAACTAATTCTTCTTTCACATAACCTTCAGCTATACAATCTTACGGATAAAATCGAATCCGTATATAACTCTTCGATATTCCATTAAATCGTTCAAATAGAAACATCCATCTATAAAAAACTAGTCTATATAAACGAAATACCATTACTAAGTGTATTGTGAGATATATCATAACATCAATAAATGATGGAGGGAATTTTTTTAAACATACAAGGTCAAAATCACATTTGATTGAAGTTTACTCAATTTCGACACATCTATAACTTTGTGGCATAAAGAGTTGAAAAAATATAATTTAATTATGTTAACCCTAACATTTTTCGGAAGCACATAATGAATACAAATCTGTAGTAACTGATAGAGAAGCACACATGATAGTCATGAGATTTTAGCCCATACAACTTTAGGTCAATCATTGATACACAATTTTCTGATATGGTAATTTTATATTAGACAATGCTGCCAACATTTGTATTTTTTTCTCTTTTCAGACAATGTAAAAGGGGGAGGAGATAAGTATGTCCTCTTTTCACCAATTTCAGAAGCTAAATCAGACCTTACACCCATTTTAACCATATTAAGATGAGAGGAAACACTGTTTTTAGTCTTGAATTTTATGTTATATGGTGTCCTAATTATATCAGCACATATATTCTTCTCTATGTGCATAACATCTAAATAATGACAAACGTAGTAAAATTTCCAATAATCTAACTAAAAAAATTGATTGCTTCTACCATGGATATTTCACCTATTTCAACTTTCATCCGTCCCAAAACCGAATTCAAGTTATTGTTGGTGTGATTAGTGCATAGAGGTCACCATGTACCAAATGAAGTGATTTCTTTGTATAAAAATTTGTTTGATTTGGAAATGCCAACCTGGTTTGCTTTGGCATCAAGCATCCAATACATCGCTCATCAGGTTAATTAATCTCTTGCATTCCATGCACCATGTTGGTCGTGGACATAAGTTTCGTAGCTCTAAAATTGATATGGCACAGGAAAAAGTGCCATAGCAAATTTTCATTTTCACAGCTAGCCATTAAACACTCAGATTCGCCATTGTAGATAATCAACTTAGACAATCTATTCATAGAACGTTTAACTTTCAAAAGTCACCTTGTACGTCATAAACCTAGAGACATTCGCCTTAAATAATAATTTTCTATCCATCTTCTAAAATATGCCCAAGACTAATTATATTACTTCGAAGAGAAGGAATGTAATATATCTTATTAAGTGTGTCACTTTCTCTATTTTTGCAATTGAAGGTTATTTAACCTTTTCCCTTTATTTGCACCATCAAATCATTACCACATTTGACCCGGTGTGTCACATTCACATCAATTTTGTCAAATTTGGAATACTGTCCAATCATGTGGTTACTAGGCCCGTTATCAAGGTACCACAACTTGTACTCAGCCTTAGCATACCTTGTTCTTCATTGTTCAACATAATAGTTTTCTCATCTTTCTCTCGCTGAACCATGAGCATGGGGCATGGTAGGGAGGTGGACAGCCACAAGTGATGTTATCTATGATTATAAAATATATTTATATAAATATTCATTTATTAATTTTTTATTAAATTTGCTTATTTTGTCCCATAAAGTATTATTTACGGTGAATCTCATTTTTTGTGTTTTTCTTTTCTTTTTCATACAAGATTTTGTAAATACTACAAAACTGCTTGGGTTGGTTAGGTTGGTTATGGAGAAAATTATTTCTTATTTGTTCTTAATTAGTTGTCAACGTATGTTTGATTGTTTTATAGATAAAATGTGTCTATCCTTTATTTTCAATCAATGTTTTATTTTTAGATGTAATTGTCATGTATTTTAAAAATAACTTGATTATAAACATGACTTGATTATCTTCTTGTGATGTACAACATTAAAACTATTTGAAAACTGATAAATGTTTATTATTTATTATATTTTCAATTTTATTGTAAATATCTTATTCTACAACTCTTATTTATGTTTTTTTTATATTTTCACTAACAATGAAGAAAATGTTCCAAGAACTTTCTATACAAAAATGATATAATTGGTGTTCCCGTAAATGCCCCAAGTGCACTTGCTTTAGATTAAAAGGCATGTTGATGATGTGAACTCAATAAGAAATGATAAGGTTCGAGATGCTGCAAGTGAAACCATTCAAATCTTACCATCAACTGCTGAAGACGAACAGTTAACTGATGCTGAAACTGCCCAAGAAACTCTTCAAAATTTAGTGATCTCAGCCTCCTTTCAATGGGGAAAATGTATTAGGTCCATGGCAGAGGTTTACAGGAGTTTCTTGAGAAGAGTTAGTGTAGTAGGTGGGGGTTAGCCAAGGGAACCCGTGGAAACTTGGGAAAACTAGATTATGTAATGGTAGTTTTGTTTGTACATTAGGTATGAGCTTTTTGGAGAATGCATGTTTATGTCTCATCATATATATATATATATATATCCCTTGTTCGGGATATGGATGTAATTATTTTATAAAAATGCAATCATATATTAGAGATTATTCTTTCAACTACTCATATACACAAAATTTATTTACTACACTCAATGATTTTCAGTGTAGATCAAATGGTCTCCTTTCTTCTCTTTTTTTGATCAGCATTTTATAATATAAATTATAAGTCAATAAATTAGACACTACCAAATACTACTACTATGTAAAAATCTAACCGTTGTAGTTATGTTCTTAAGTTGAGCCAAATAAAGGTTTTGATTAAAATTTACTTGAAATGCTACTACATAGAAATATTTCATTATATTTATATTTGATCAAACATTTTTGTTGTAGAATTCATATTTCTGAACTACCTAGAAAACTAAATACATGAATTGACTTACTAATGATCCCTAAGTAATGAACCTTTGCATTAAGAAAAAAAATAGTTTTTCAATTTGCACATGTAATATCCGGGAAAATTACATGAATATTTTACGATAATAAATAAATATAATGTGTTTATGTGAGTTTAAAATGATTATTGCAATGATATAACGTGTTGTAATTGTTATCTGTGGCCCCGCAAGTACCAGAAAACTTTTCGAGTAATTAATATGTGTTAAAACTGCAATTATGTGAATCGACCTGCAATCTGGACGCGTGTTTAATTACGTATTTATCGAGGTACTCGTTTTATCTCGTTTTATGTGCGTTTGAATGTATATTAAGTTTTTTCGGGGTTTTCTGTTAATTTAGGAATCATTTCGGTGATTCAAAAATGAACGGACCGGGTCCCCACGGGAGGTCAAAACCCACAAAATTCATCTTTTTATTTTTATAGAATTATACAAATTTCAAATACCCATTATTTTTGCATTTTTGAATTATTCACAATTTTTTGAGGAATTTTGACATAAATTTTATATTTAATTGCTTTTAAAATTATTCCAGATGATTATTATTTTTGCGCCAAATTATTTCAATTAAGGGATAAAAACACCCTTAATTGATTTTGGGGTATTAAATTTCAAAAAATATGAATAGTTGCAAAATTCTTTTATTTTATTTTTATCAAAAATTCATAAAATAGGAAAATAAAAAACTAGAGTTTTTGGGGGTAAAATTCATTCAAAAACATAAATCCAATGATTTCAGGAGATTTGTTGATCCTCTGTTGATGCTCTATATACCAAATCAAAGCTCTAATCGAGCCCGTCATTTTGGTACCAGTTTCATTAAGTAAGCTTGATTATTGATTAAAGTCAATTTATCAAGTCTATTGTTCAAATTTGTTTTTGATTTTTGTTGTTTGTGGATTGATTTTAATGATTGGTGTAATATCCGGGATATCACGTATAATTATTTTATCTATAAATGATTATTATATGATTATTATGTGATTTCTGGAGAATTATCTGTTGATTGATATTGATATTTAGATATTTATATGTGATAAAAGGCGAATAAGTCAATTTTATTATGTCCAGAATGTAATATAGATATTTGTGATATTTTTTTGGTAATTTTTGGATCGTTATGTGATTTTATAATGATTTATAGATGTAATAATTATTTTCTAAATAAACTTCAACCGTTTATAATTTTTACAACCCAAAACTCTTTGGAAAATTCCTTCCTAACCTAATCTGATCATTCTGAACATTTTTCGTGTTTTAACTTTTTCAATCCGGATTACGGTTCGACCCGTACGCGTCCCGACGCAAAATTTTCGATACGATAATCGTTTCGATAGATCAACAAAACCCATATTCTTTACATTCTTTTCATATAAAGGGTTTTATAAGAAGCCCGGTTTGGATAATTATCCAATATGGGTATCAAATTAGATCGTTTTTGCAGTTACTTAGCGGCTAAGTAACTTATTTTTTGATCCAATATGATCCAACGGGTATTAATATTCTATCAATATAAATAGCCTTTATCTTATTTCATTTTATTCGTATAATCATAATCGAATAGATAAAATCGATAAATGACAGACTAAAACCCGTTAAATCGTTGCATTCTTGATAATCAAAACAAAAAAGGAAAGCGTTATCAAACTTGGAATCAAGCGTGCCATATACCGAATCGAATATATCGAAAAGTTCTTTCAGGATCAATCATCAATTTCAGTGTAGATATCAAGGTTATTTTTCTATTTAATTAAGTTTTTCCGACTTTTCTGGCTTCGGTCAGCTTTTCCGGCTTGTTCAGGAAATATTTAGGAGTTATGATTGAACGAAAATGATCCTAGGAACGCCAAGATCATTTGCTGCTAATTTGGTCGAGTACTGGGCAACTTTTAGCTCGCAGGAAAAGCTTGGCGGTCGCCGTTAATGGCGGCCGACCGACAAACGGCGGCGAGGGCGGAGAAGGTGACAAAATTGCAACCAGGCCCCAAGGGTTTTGCCACTTTTTCAAATGTCTGATTTTAATTAGAAAACTTTTAAAAATCAGATTTCAGTTTTAAAAATATTCAAAAATCAGATTTCTGTTTTATTATTTTCACACATTATATTCAAAAATATTTTCAGAAATTGATTTTCTTATTTTAAAATTCCAAAAATCAATATTTTAAATTCTGACAATTTTTTTAATTCAAAAAAAAATCTTAATTAATTTTAGTTGATAATTAATCATTTAATTAGTCAATTAACTTAGATATTAATTGATTAATTAATTTAATTAGTTACTAATTAATTTTAATTAATTATTTAATTATATTTAATTATTTATTTTGATTTAAAAATTTTGAAAAATAGTTTTGAGCTTTAAAATATTATTTTAAATTATTTTCAAGACTCTATAATTATTATGAAATCATTTTAAAGTCAGATTCGGGTGTTTGAACACTGTTATTTAATTATGAAATGACTCGGAGGCCCGTTTTAATTCGGAAAAATGTCAAAAAATTGGTATTAAATACCTAGATGATCATTTTAACCCTGAATCTTCTTTGAAAAATTATTTTGATCGAATATCTTGCGTGTTATATTCTACGTGCTATCTGATTAATATGCTATATACCTATGCGGGTATTGTTTGACGGTCTTTGCTGTAAGCTTCAATTCGTAAATCGGATTTGGGTAAAACGAAGGGTAGATTAAAGCTTATGACGTCTATTTGATGATTAGAATAATATGAGATTGAATACTGATAGATACTTGTGATGCATAGCAGAGTAAGAAAGGAATAGAAACGAAAGCTAGTGATCAGTAAATAGAATTAAAGCGTAGAAAAAGAAAGCAAGTGATCAATGAATAAAAGCAAGGCAGAGAAAAAGAAGGAACGTGATTGATGAGTAGAACTGTTAGATGGGTACAAGTAAATTTGGAAATCATCCATGATAAGGAAATTACTTCTGAACCTTCTCCGAGATATATTGCAAATATTGTTGAACTTTCTCATAACATGTAGCTAGTATTCAAAATAAGTCATGTTTTGTATTGTAAGAACTTTAAACTATTCAACCTTGAACCCAGATCATATCATTGAACTTGAGCTATAAGCGTTATTTCTTGTAAACCACCGACGATTGACTTTCCAGATATTAAACCATACAAATACAATACTACTCCATAAATACATACACACCCAAATACTGAAACATAATTACTTGAGAATACAGAAACTTATAAACCCTGTTTTATCATTGAATCATTTTTCATCATATAATTGATTCTTCAAAAGGCTTGAATCCGTTCTTCATATATATACCTTGATATACCCTGGTGATACTTATGGAATGTCTTGTGCTCCGAGATAAATGATTTATCAATGTTAATTATGATTCTGTTTTATTGAATTACAATGGTTATCATACTGAATTATTTTAGAATTGGATGGTTTTATAAATATGGACTAGATTCGTGGTCATAGTAGGCCAATGCGTGCCTTGGATCCAGTATAGAGAGCAGAGTTGTATGCCTTGCTCGGGCTTAATACATGACCGATCAGCAGCCTAACATTGGTTTTAAAATAAAAAGTGAATATCCAATTATCATTGTTGCTTATCCAGGAACTTAAGTCTTCTAAATCATTACAATTGATCACTATTTAAACTCAGTTATTATTTTTATGACTTGCTGAGCTAGTAAGCTCACTCTTGCAAATCTTTTTATGTTATTCCACAGTTAAAAAGGAAGTGGTTGGTACTGAGGATTCCAAGACCAGTGTGTGAGGTAGGATTCCGGGATAAGTTGGATCGAAATAGCAGGAGCTTTATGTTTAGTTTTTAGTTATATAAACTTATAAGAATGTTTTCACTTTCAGTTGTAAGTTGACTTGGTTGGGATTTGGTACGATATAATAAAAGTTAAGAGGGTGGCTTATTTTCATACTTTAACCTATTGCAATCCGTGGTTATGGTAAGTAGGGTCATTACATATATTACTTTCATAAATAGGTTTATATATATCAGGTGTGTGTGTGTGTTGTGAACCCCAAACTTCTGACCCGGGTTTGGAGGGTGTCACAGGTTTGATATCAGAGCTACAGGTTATAAGTCTCTGAGACAAGTCTAGATTGTCGGTAATGGATAGAGGGTTAAGATTATGATTAAGAAATAAAAAGATAGGGCGTCGAGAAGTTGAGTGCGACTGCATAATAGGTTTTGGTATGATTCATGATGAGATTCGAGATTCTTATCTAACGACGTAATTTTCAGATAACAGCGATGGCAGATTCTTTTATCCCGGGATTTTCTGATCAGTAGAGTCTTCAGTCGGAGGACCATCATCTAATTCACGCCCTGCTCTTCCACCAGTGTTAGCCATATTACCTCATGTTGTGACGGTTGCACCTTTTCAAGCTATTATTCCATCTCCTGATGTGAGACTACCTATTCGAGGATTCCCATATGCTGACTCTGGTTCTACTAGACATTCATCTGTGAGTGTATCTTTGCAGTTTACCCTCCACCTTGTTCTATACCCTTAGTTTAAGACCTGTCTATTGGAGAAACAACACCTACAGGGATGGATAAAAGAGTTACAATATATGGTGAATACACGAGATATTAAAAAAGGTGAGAAGAAACCTAGAGAGAGGATTCGTGTTTTCTAGAGAATAGCTACTACCAGGTTATATGGAGCTACTAGTAAGTTTGCCACCCATGATTATCTTGTGGAGTGAGCAAGATGGATTTTAAAGGAGTTTAAAAAGATTGGAGACCCAGAGTTTTCTTGGAATTCGATGATGATGTTATGATAAATGTGGCACGTATAGTAGTAATGTGATGTGATATTAGTTAACCTCATTTTATAAAATAGATTTGATGATTACTGGATAGACCTGTTATACCTATTAATTATAAGAAATGATGATGGGAATGTTACTAGTATAGAAGACTAGAAGTGAAGTTACGAATATGGTAATATGTAACAATAACTGGAGTTTTTGTTGACCAATGAAGGCAAAATGGATCCCATAAGGGGTAGAAGATTTATAGAAATGAATGGGCTCTTATCTGATTGTTTCCCTAATATGATACCTTATAGTTGTTGTGAAGGACAACAACCAACTCATATAGTAATGACGACCAAGTGTATGCTTTTCAAAATTTTAAACAGTTTTCAATAGATATTTTCCTAAATTTTTTTTCTAAAAGTCCTTAAAACAAAACAAGTTTTAAAACATGGTTGTCAAACTATTACTTGAGTTTCTTGTTTGTAATAAGATTCAGAATATCCAGAAAAATACTTGTTCTAGAATTGGTATTGTTAATTCAGAAGGTCAAGTAGACCCGCTATTACGAAGAAGTTTTGATTATTCTCAATAGAGGAATGCAAATTTTGTTTGATAATGTTAGCAACAGACTCAGCATGCGGAGACACTATTTAATTCTTGAGACAATTAGAGTTTAAAGAGTTCATTGATTGAAAAGAAGCCCGGGTATGATTAAAGAAGATTGAGAAAATTTCCAGACTTTTCTAAAGGAAGAATATTATTAGTAAAAGATTCGATATGTTGGATGATCAGTAGCATAAGCGAAATTTGAAGTTATGATTGTAAATCTCGTAAGAGTGCAAATAGGGTCGAATTATAAAAATATTGAACATGGAAGCGCGATGCTAAAGATACAAGACCTAATAAAGAGGAATTTATTCTAATGATCGATTTATGAAAGCATTTTAGAGAACATTCTGAAGTTAATATATGACTCGGAATGGGATCTATTGATCGAGCAAGCGTTGAAGCTGTAAATAGATGAGACGTGGATGGCAAACAATAATATCATTCCTTTCTACAATATATATATTCTTATGAATCTTGAATAAAGTATGAACTTCTTTCATGATCAGCTTGATGAGGTGATAAGAAAATTGTTGTAATCCTTTCAAAATCATTTTTTCCCTCAAGTCTTGTTTTTTGATTGAGAGCTTAACTGAAACATGAACTAGAAGAATTCTAGAATAGTTTGTAATTGTACTCATTAGTGATACTCTATTATAATCAGAAAAAGAAAAAAATGAGAAAAGGTATGGTAGAATAAGAATTATTCGCTAGAATCTTAAGTTGAACAAAAAATATGAGTTGTACTGGTTAGTATTATATTTGATGGTTGAATGGTGAGTTTAGAAGGTGGCAGTTGATTGGTACACTTGTGAAGTGATTGTTAGTTTGATTGATTGTTGGTGTCGGCTTGAGTCCGAGTGGTAGTCAATAATATAGAGGAGATGTTGCCCAAATTTTCAGAAAATATTCTCCTATTAAAGATAGAAAGTATACTTCCGTGCGTTATTGATATTCCTGTCGATACTCCAAATAATTGTGATCTCGGTTCTTGAAAGAGGTTGTTACAATCAATCTGACTATATATAATTGGTCTTTGATTTCATTTAACTAGTCATCACTTGGTGCAATTGATCAATTAATTGAGTTAATTGGTTAATTTTACCAACTAATGGTCAGTTATATAGAAATCGATTCCAATTAGATTAAGTCAAATTTTGATGTTATTTTCAAATCCGAAATCAAAGCAATAAGGAATTTTGTGAAAGTAAGGACATCAGTAGAATTCAGAAATTGCTGCAAGTGTGTGAGGATTTACATGGGTGAATATGCCCTTTGAAATAGACAAGAGAAATAAAAAGTTATTTGTATAGGCAAGTGAGAAGAATGTTTTTAAGAACTAAAGATTCAAGATGGAGCCAAGAGAAGGAAGGAAGGAAAGGAAGAAGGGAGGCGGATTAAAGAAGAGATTAGTAACTACACCAATATGGTTTTTGTTAGACAATCAAAGAGATTTTATCATCTGTAATAAGGTTTTATTAAAAGACTTGAAGGTATACCAATATTGAACGACGATGTAATGAAAGTTACTCTAAAATACCGGAAAACTCGAGAATACAAGTATCCGACGTATAGTAGAATTTAATAATGGTAGTAACATATATGAATTGAAAGATTTTGTTCCAGAGTTAGCCACATAAATGGTTTATTTGATGAAGAACCAAACAGTACTATTAGAAGACTTATATATGTTAAAAAGAAATAATGAGCTATAAGAATGAAGAACTTAAATAGGAAAGTATGTGGAATCAAAAGGATGATAACGAAACTTTATTAGAGACCATGATATAGTTAAGATATGGGTATTATATGAAACATGAGTAAAGTGAAGAAGTTTATGAAACATTTGTAAATTGAGATAGGGAATGCATCCCAGGAGTACGATTAAGTACCGAGGGCTAAAAGAAAAAAAATCTAGTAACCAGACATGAAGAGAAAATGGGGGAAAACGTCAATTGAATCATTATTATCTCAAAACTAGTCATTCTCTTTTATTAATAAATATTTAATTCAATAAATGGGTTTGTTGCCGCTTGAAGAAATGGTGGTATGTCATCAAATTCAGGAATTAATTGTAAATGATCAATATTATTTGATTGGAGATTTGACAGAAATATTTAGAATATGATGAATTATGTCGAGCCAGAATAACATATACCACTCCTAGATGAATGAACATTAAGTAAAAGATAAGATTTGGTTAAACATCGTAACTTAAGGGATTCAAGTTAGTCAAAGAATATGATACAAGACATAGATGTCAAAGAAGACTTTCTGATAATATAGCATAAAGAAAGAATGAACGTTATGCGTAACTAGACGCCAAGGAAGAGCATTACACTCAATTTCGTATGAGAACTCCTTTGAACCAAAATAAATGATAATATAGATTAAAATATTTGGGTGACGCCTCCAGGTTAGTATATTTTTTTCTCAATAGTAAGAGATTCTCGCTCGATAAATATACTCGATTGTGATTCAAGGAAATTATGGTATGATGATAATTGTGTACGTCAATTGTATCCAGCCGAGATTTTCTCGTTAATTCTTAATTCTGGAGTAATTCCAAGAATGTTAGAAATCTAATACGCCAGGATTTTCGCAAATGGACAAGAAGATTAAGGGAACGATTAAAGAGCCTTGAATGCGATTGGAAGCGATTACAAACTAGGTTAATTGAACAAAGAAACATATGGGAATGAGGTTCAACAACCAGTAACTATTGGAAACTTTCATGAACACGAATTACTAGAATTAGAACCAAAAGATAATTAATATGCATTACGCTGGTCCTTTTGAGACTGTAAAATAGGCAGGATAATTGTAATTGAGTTGGCTTCACCGCCACCCGTTTAGCAGGTTCATAAGGGGTTTATATGTGTATACTGAGACAGAGTAATTTAGCTCCATTATATATAAAATAGAAATTTAAGTTAAGTTATATAGGCAACTAATATAATATGATGTCAGTAACAGGCTATTGAGTAATGATTGATGTTGCAAGTTAAATTTATGAAGAGTTATAAGGTTGAAGGATCAACCTGAGAAAATGGAAGTGATATACTCGATTGTATTATTATCTGATCCTTAGTGTGATTATGAAGGCAGAATCCTTTTAAGCGGGGAAAGATGTAATATCCAGGATATCGCATACAATTATTTTATCAATAAATGATTATTATATAATTATTATGTGATTTCTAGTGAATTATCTGTTGATTGATATTGATATTTAGATGTTTATATATGATAAAAGGTGAATAAGTTAATTTTATCATGTCCAGAATGTAATATAGATAATTGTGATATTTTTCTGGTAATTTTTGAATCGTTATATAATTTTATAATGATATATAGATCTAATAATTATTTTCTGAATAATTACAAAACTGTTTTATAAAACCGGGAATCGTCCGACTTCATCTGTTTTTACATTTTATGACTCGAAACTCTACGTAAAATTCCTTCCTAACCTAGTTCGATCATTCTAAACATTTTCCGTGTTTTAAATTTTTCAATCTGGATTATGGTTTGACCCGTACGCGTCCCGGTTCAAAATTTTCGACATGATAATCATTTTGATAGATAAAAAAACCCGTATTCTCGAAAGACGAGATAATATTGCATTATTTTCATATAAAGGGTTTTATAAGAAGCCCGGTTTGGATAATTATCCAATACGGGTATCAAATCGGATCATTTTTGCAGTTACTTAGCGGCTAAGTAACTAATTTTTCGATCCAATACGATCCAACGGGTATTAATTGTAATATCCGGGACATAGCGTCTACTTATTTTATCGATAAATAATTATTATGTGATTATTATATGATTTTTGGTGAATTATTTGACGATTGGTGTTGTTATGTGGATGTTGATATGTGGTAAAAGTATAAGTATGTTAATTTTGTTATGACCAAAATAAAATATAGATAATTGAGGTATTTTTCTGGTAATTTTTTTTGGACTGTTATATGATTTTATATTGATTAATGAATTATTTTCTGAATATTTACAAAATTATTTTATAAAGCCGGGAATCATCCAACTTCAACCGTTTTTGCGTTTTTAAAACCCAAAACTCTTCCGAAAACTCCTTCCTAACCTAATCTAGTAATTCCGGACATTTTCCGTGTTTTGACTTTTTCGATCCGGATTACGGTTTGACCCGTGCGCGGCCCGGCGCAAGGTTTTCGATACGATAATCATTTCGATAAAGCAATAAAACCCGTATTCTTAAAAGATGGGATAATTTTACATTATTTTCGTATAAAGTGTTTTATAAGAATCCCGGTTTGGATAATTATCCAATACGGGTATCAAGTCGGATCGTTTTCGCAGTTACTTAGCGGCTGAGTATCTAATTTATCGATCCAATACGATCCAACACGATCCAATATTCCATAAATATATATAGCCCATTTATTATTTCATTTTATTCGTATAATCATAATCAGTCAGTTAAATTTCGTAAAATACAGAGAAAACGTGGAATTCATGTCGCGTTCTTGATAATTAAACTTGCGAACGAGGGCGTTATCGAACTCCAATTCGGGCATGCCATATATCAAATTGAAGCTCTCGAAAAGTACTTTCATAATCAATCATCCATTTTTATGCAGGAATCAAGGTATTTTCCTTATTTAATTAATTTATTTTGAATTAATTATAGATTAAATTATGAAAATTTGTTCTTAATGTTGTTGATATGATTTGATAATTGGGAATTTGACAAATATAACAACTTCTGGACCTTTATTTGCAACTCTACTATCTTACTTAAAGTCTTGCAAATTTACTACCTTTTTAAACATACAAACAATTAAATTGCAAAAATACCATCTTTATCTTCCCAATCTTTTTTTAACTTCTCTGCCCTCTCTTTCTCACTCTCCTCTCACTGTCTCTCTCCCCTTCCCCTATCTTTCTCGTTCTCCCTCTCTCACTCTCCTTCTCATTATAACATCGTCAAACACTTGTATATACAATTACAGGAAATACATACAATTTCAATAGAATCCGCTATTCAACCTACCTGTGGCTTTGAATTCCGATTAAAGTCTTTCAAGTTATTAACACCTACAACAAAACAATACAAAATTTACCATTGAAATAAGCGGGTGATTTAATTACATAATTATATATATATATATATATATATATTTCTCTAATGTAATATTTTACACACTCATTATATTATGTATATACCTTTGTGAGAAGGATCGGGAAAGGTTAGATAGAGGATGAGAAAGCAGAAGATGATGAGCATCGGAATTATATGAACAAGCTTTTCCGTCGATTTATGAGGCTTTTGTGACTTCCGGATTTGTTCGTCATCACCGGCTACGACTTGAGAAGCTAGCTTGCAAGTGTTTGATTTTGGGGTTGTTTTAGTAGGTATTAGTATTGGGTTGATTTTGGGGTTGTTTTTTAGTTGATATTAGTACTGGCTCCGCAGGGGCATTCATTTTTAGCCATTTGCAACCATCTGGACAACTTATTTTTCAACTAAATTTAATTTTCAACAGATTTTTTCAAATTTGCATTTGTGGTTGCATATATGGTTACTATCAGTTGCAAATATGGTTGCAAATGCAACTTCCGTATTTTTGCAAATATTTTTTGAAGGATAATATTTTTGCAATTTGTTTTAATAGCTGACAGTAATTTTACAAAAAGTTTGTAAAATTTGGGTATTTATGAGAAAAGCCCTTGATAATTCCATCGTGTAGATAATATTTTTCCGGTCAATTTGGTATATTATATATCAAAAACCGAGTTCAATAACATGTAGAAAATGTGGTTTGATTCTTGAAAATAAAAATTAGGGTTCTTCATATTAATGTTCTAAATTGAAAATAGGGTATTTCTGGGTTAAAGGTTATTATTTAAAATTGATTGCACAGACTTGTAGATCATCCAAAGATGATTCGATTGATATATTGATGGTTAACACACAATAGCCGGAAGGGCTTCGTCGGAAAATCGAGCCCATCAGCGCCGTAATTTTCAGACGGTTACTTCGTCCAATTCGTTCGTTATTTGACTATTATGTTGCTGCAGTTGTGTTCCTGGAGAAAAGAGCTATATCCCCTGTTAATTTGATACGGTTCTAGACTGTTTTTCAGTTGGCCGGAAAGCTTGGGGTCACCGTTAATGGCGACCTCCGGCGAATGAAAAACGGTGAAGACGGTAATTTGCCGTTTAGCCCCTTGAGTTTGCAGATTTTTCAATTTAGTCCCTGTACTTTTAAAATTTTAAAAAAATAAGATTTCTGTTTAATAATTTTCAAAAGTGGATTTCAGTTAAATTATTTTCAGAAATTGAGTTTTCTTTTATAATATTTTCAGATATTGTTTTTAATTCCAAAATTTATTATTTAATTATTCTGAAAATTATTTTTAATTCCAAAATAAATCTAAATTATTTAATTAATTAAATTTAGTTTATAATTAATTATTTAATTAGTCAATTAATTTAAATAATAATTGATTAATTAATTTAATTAGTTATTAAATAATTTTAATTGATTATTTAATTAGATTTAATTATTTATTTGCATTTAAAAATTCCAAAAATTAGTTTCGAGCTTTAAAATATTATTTTAAATTATTTTCAAGGCTCGATAATTATTATAAAATTATTTTAAAGTTAGAGTCGGGTGTTCGAACCTTGTTATTTAATTATAAAATGATTCAGACCCGTTTTTATTTTGAAAAATGTTCAAAAATTCGTATTCAATACATGTAAAATCATTTTTAACCTAAAATCTTCTTTGAAAAATTATTTTGATTGAATATCGTGTGTTTTATGTGCTATGCGATGTCTGATTGATGTTTTATATGCCTATGTGGTTACTGTTTGACATTTTTTGCTATAACTTTCAATCCGTAAATCATATTTGGGTAAAATGAAGGGTAGATAAAAGCTTATGACGTCTATAAATGGAATCGAAACGTAGAAAGAGAAGGCAAATGGTTGATGGATAAAAGCAAGGCATAGAAAAAGAAGGAGTGTGTTTGAAAAGTAACATTGTTAGCTGAGTACAAGTAAAGTTGGAAATCATCTCTGATAAGGAAAGTACTTCTGATCCTTCTTTAAGATATGTTGCAAATATTTTTAAACTTTCTCATAACATTTTGCTAGTATTCAAAATAAATCATGTTTAATATAGCAAGAGCTTTAAACTATTCAACCTTGAACCCTGATTCTTATTGATCTTGAGCCATATGTTGTATTTTTCATAAACCATTGATTGTTGAATTCTCATATACGAGCCATACACATACGATACTACGTCACAAATACATATCTACCACATAGCGATTTCTGATATTGAATTGCTTGACCTACCAACCCTTATTCCTTGTTTAACAGAATACCAATCCTTGTAACCCTTGTACCCTTGGTCTTCTACTTTATGGTTATTTCCTTGATTGAAAGCCAATTTTTTTTGAATTCCTTGCTATACCTTTAGGGTATTGTGAATCACCCTATGCTTCAAGATAAATGTTGTTTATAATTCAGCTTATTGAATTACATTATTTATGATATTATTATTCTGGAATTGGATTGTTTTAAAATGTGGACCAGATTCATGGTCGGACCAGATTCGTGGTCGGACCAGATTCGTGGTCATAATAGGTGAATGTGTGCCTTGGATCCAGTATATAGAGCAAAGCTGGGAGCCTTGCTCGGGGTTAGTGCATGACAGATCAGCAGTCTAACCTTGGTTTTTAAAATAAAAAGTGAATATCCAATTCTAATCATTGCTTATTCAAAAACTTGATTCTTCTGAACTATTTCAATTGATTATTATTTAACCTCAGTTATTGCTATTATGACTTGCTGAGCTAGTTAGCTCACTCCTGCAAACTTTTTTATGTTTTCAATAGTTGAAAAGGAAAATTGTTGGTAACGAGAATTCCCAATCCAGTGTGTGAGTTAGGATTCCAGGTTAAGTTGGATCGAGCTAGTAGGAGCTTTATATTGTAGATGAGTTATGCAAGATTATAAGAATGATATCATTAGCAATTGTAAGTTGAATTAGTTGGGATTTGGGACGATGTAATAAAAGTTAAGGTTGTGGCTTATTTTCATACTTTAACCTGTTGCGATCCGTGGTTGTGTAAAGAAGGGTCAATGCATATAATATTTTATATACAGGTTTATATTGTGGTGCGTGTGTTGTGAGCCCCAAATATTTGACCCGGGTTTGGAGGGCGTCACAGGTTGGTATAAAAGCTACAGGTTATAAGTCTCTGAAACAAGCCTATATTATCGGAAATGGGTAGAGGGTAAGAATATAATTAAAAAATAGAGAAATAGAATGTTGAGGGATTGAGTGCGACCAAATAGTAGGTTTTAGTGAGATCCGTGATGAGATTCGACATCCTTATCTAGCGACGCAGTTTTCAAATGGCGGAGATGGAAGATTCTTTTATCCCTAGATCATCTGATCATTCAGAGCCTTCCGTCGGAAATCTATCATCTAATTCACGCCCTGCTCTTCTATCGGTGTTAGCCATATAACATCCTGTTGCGGCGGTTACACCTTTTCACGTTATTATCTCATCCCCTGATGTGAGACTACCTATTCGAGAATCCCCGATATGCTGATTATGGTTCTACCGGATACTCAAATATGGGTGCATATTTTCTGTCTACTGTACACCCTATTCTATAACATCCGTTTAAAACTCGTCTTTTGAAGTAACAACACCTATGAGGATGGATTCGAGAGCTACAACATATAGTGAGTATATGAGTTATTAAAAAAAGTGAGAAAAAACCTAGAAAGAGAATTAGTGTGTTCCGAAGAATAACTGCTATCAGGATATATAAAACTACTAGTAAGTATGCCACCCATGACTAACTTGTGGAGTGGGCTAGTTGATTTTAAAGGAGTTTGAGAAGATTGGAAATCGAGAGTTTTATAGGAATTAAATGATGATGTTATGACCAAACATGATACGTATAGAAGTAATGTGATATAAATTGACCTTGTGCTATAAAATAGATCTGATGATTACTGGATAGATTTGTTATACTTAGTAATCGTAAGAGATGATGATGGGAATGTTATCAGTATGGAAGACCAGAAGTGAAGTTATGAATAAGATAGAATGCAACAGTAACTGGAGTTTTTGTTGACCTATGAAAGAAAATGGACCCAAAAGAGTTAGAAGATATATGGAAATGAATGGGCTCTTATCTGATTGCTTCCCTGATTTGATACCTTGAAATTATTAAAAAAGGGTAACAACCAACTCATATAGTAATGACTACCAGGTGTATTATTTTGAAAATTTTAAACAGTTTTCAAAATAGATTTTCTTCACAATTTTTTTCCAGAATTCCTTGGAACAAAACAAGTTTTAAAAACGTGGTTGTCAAACTACTACTTGAGTTTTTTGTTTGTTATAATATTCCGTTTATCTAGAAGAATACTTATTCTAAAAGTTAGTATGGTTCAGTTAAGAGGCCAAGTGGACCTGCTATTATGGAGCAGATTTGATTGTTCCTAACAGGAGTACAATTATTGCTTGATAAGTTTAACAACAGGACCAATGTACGGAAAAACTATTCATTCAATTTCTAAAACGATTAGAGTTCAAAAAATACGTTGATTCACGAGAAGCCGAGTACAAGCAAAGAAGATTAAGGAAATCTCCAGACTTTCTAAAGGAAGAAGGTTATTAGCAAAAGAGTCGATTTATTGAATGATCAGTAGCATAAACAAAATTTGAAGTAAAGATTGTAAATGTCATAAGCATGCGATTGGGGTTGAATTATAAAATATTGAACGTGGAAGCGTGACGCTAAAGATACAAGACCTAATAAATGGGAAATTATTCTAATGATCGATTCAAGAAAGCACTTCTGAGAACTTTCTAAAGTTATTATATGACTCAAATTGGAATATATTTATCGAATCAGTGTTAAATTTATAAATGGATTAAATATGGATGACGACCAATGCTATCATTCTTTTTTATAATACCATTCATTCTTATGAATCTTGAATAAAGTATGAACTTCGTTCATAATCAGCTCTACGAGGTGATAAGAAAATTGTTGTATCTCTTTCAAAATCATAATTTCCTCAAAGTCTTATTTTCTGATTGAGACAAACAGTGTTATGGTTTGACACTTTGTCGAAATGACAAAGAGCCTGTAATCACGGGCTATATGCTATATAGTATGAAGGACTGTCCATCTTGGGTACAAATATGGTTGTCTCACTCATATCCAAATCATTATTCATTCTTTTTTTCCATCATGATTTATTGATTTATGAATTCTACTGATTATTTCCTTGTACTCTTATTATTTACAAAAGATTTTCCATCAGAATCATATACAGAAATTCCTTCTTGTGTAAGGTCTATTCTTTGAATCTTTTAAAAGGAAGTGAAATGAATACGCGTAACAGATGGAGTTATGTGAAAAGTGTGGATAATTGCAAGCCGATAAATGGTGGACACTTACGTGCAGAGAAGAACCATTATGCCGATAATGGTATTGTTGCGAGGTTATCAAATCAAAGGCGGAAATCTATATACTTGATACGTTGCAAGTATGAGATTTTGGCGTGAATTGGATTAATTAGCAAACCGTATTAGGTAAATTAACTAGAGAAACCAGAAAGTAAAGCTGCATTTATCAGATGAGACAAATGATTGATTGGACAACGGAGGCGAATGAAGAAATTCTTAATAATAACCAGATAATCGATTAACATGTTGTGAAGATGCAGCATACCTCAATCATGTGGGTCGATATTTATCATGAAGATTCAAGATCTCAGAAATGTTAGTTACGAATAAACTTTAAGTGTGTTCATAAAGGAATTATTGGGCTTTCCCACTCAAGTAAGTGAGTTATGGTAAAAATTGATGCTCATAATTGGGTCAACAAAGAAAGTTCAGTATAAAAAGACATAGGGGAAATGAAGGTATGGTGATTTGACTGTAACAATTTTTGAAGAAATGGTGCTTTAAAACCAAATGAATTATTTTATAAGATTATAAGAGTGTTGGTTGAAACCAGGTGTTGGTTCTCAGAAGTTCAAAAAGTTGACTAATAAGATTAAGTGTATGTTTTCAAGGATGGATAAATTGTTAGTTAGAGAGCTTGAATTGAAACACGAACTAAAAGAATTCTAAAATAATTTATAATTGTACTAAGTAGTGATATTCTGTTATAATCAGAAAATATGAGAAAAAGGTATGGTATAATAAGAATTGTTCACTATAATCTTAAGTTGAACTAGAGATATGGGTTGTACTGATTAATATTACATGAGGTGGTGAAATGGTGAGTTTAGAAAGTGGCAGTGGGTTGGTATATTGGTGGATCAATTGTTGGTTGTTTGATGGATTATTGGTGTCGGCTTGAGTCCGACTGATAGTCAACAATATAAAGAAGATGCTACCCAAATTTTCAGAAAATACCCTACTTTTAATAATAGGAAGTATACTTCCATGTGTTATTGATATTCATATTGATACTCCAAATAATTGTGATCTCGGTTCTTGAAAGAGGTTCCTACAGCCAATTCGACTATATATAATTTGTCTTTGATTTCATATAGCTAGTCATCATTTGGTGCAATTGATCAATTAAATGAGTTAATTGGTCAATTTTACCAACTAATGGTCAGTTAGATGGAAATCGATTTCAATTAGATTAAGTCAAATTTTGGATGTGACTTTCAAATCAAAGCGATGGGGAATTGGGAAAAAGTACGGACACCAGTAGAATTCAGAAGTCACTGCAAATGTGTGAGTTTTACTTGGAAAATATGCCCTTCATAATGAACAAGAGAAAAAAAATTATTTGTATGGACAAGTGAGAAGAATATTTTCAAGAGTTAAGATAAAGTAACGAGAAGGAAGGAAGGAAAGGAAGAAGGGAGATGGAATAAAGCAGAGATTAATAATCACACCAATATGGATTTTTTTAGACAATCAAAGAGATTTTGTCATCTACAACGAAGTTTTATTAAAGGATGTCTTGTTTCTAAATTATTTTGATAATCATACCATAAATGATTAACCAAGTAATTCTGTTTTGGATGAAGTGTGAGACACATTTTTAATTCAGTTTCCAATTGATATTGATACTTAGGTTGTTAAATATAGAAAGTGGTATTAATATAGATGATTGAGGTTTACTTCTGAATGGGATGTTGTGAGCATCAAAGTTCGTATTGATATCTAATTCGATATGACATCAAAATGAGTATTAATGTCAAGAGTTCGGTTTTGAATAAGCTATGAGAATGAAGAACGGAAATACGATGAATTATGTCAAAGCAGAATAATATATACCACTACTAGATGAACGGACATTAAGTAAGATGGAAATGAAAGATAGGAATATGGCTATGATAACTCAGGGGATTCAAGCTATTCCGGGAATATGATACGAGACATAGATATCAAAGAAGATGTTCTGATGGTATGGTACAAAGAAAGAATAAACGTCATATGTGACTAAACGTCAAGGAAAATATTGTAGTCAGTTTCATATGAGAATTTCTTAAATTCAATATAAATAATAATATGAGTTAGAATATATTGGTGATGCCTCCAGGTTAATGTATTTTCTTCAAAATAGTAAGGGATTTTCGCTCAGCAGATTTACTCGATTATGATTCAAGGAAATTGAGGCATGGTGATAAGGTTGTGTGGCAATCATATAAAGTCAAGATTTTCTCGTAGATTCTTAATTCAAAAGTAATTTCGAGAATGTTAGAAATCAAATACGCCATAGTTTCAATATATCATTCGCAAATGGACATGAAGATTAAGGGAACGATTAAAGAGCCTCGAATGCGATTGAACGCGTTTACAACTAGGTTAATTGAACAAAGGAACATGTGGGGATGAGGTTCAAAAACCAGTAACTATTACAAACATTCGTGAGCATGAATTACTAGAATCAGTAAGAAAAGATAATTAGCATGCATTATGCTGGTTCTTTTGAAACCGTAAAATAGTCAGAATAACTGTAAGTAAGTTGGCTTCACCGCCATACGTTTAGCAGATTCATAAGGTATTTATATGTGTATACTCAGGAAGAGTAATTTAGTCCATTATATATAAAATGGAGACTTGAGTTGAGTTATATGAGCAGCAGATATAATATGATGTTAGTGAGAGGTTGTTAAGTAATGAATGATGCTACAAGTAAAAGTTTATGGAAAGTTGTACGGTTGAGGAATCAACCTGAGAAAATAGAAGTGAGATACTTAAATGTATCATTATTTGATTCGTAGTGTGATTCTGAGGACAAAATCCTTTTAAGGGGGAAGGATGTAATATCTGGGACATAGCTTGTACTTATTTTATTGATAAATGATTATTATGTGTTTATTATGTTATTTTTGGTGAATCATTTGACGATTGGTGTTGTTATTTGGATGTTGATATGTGGTAAAGTATAAGTATGTTAATTTTATTATGACCGTAATAAAATATAAATAATTAAGGTATTTTTCTGGTAATTTTTTTCGGATTGTTATATGATTTTATATTGATTTATGAATTTATTAATTATTTTCTGAATAATTACAAAATTATTTTATAAAGCTGGGAATCCTCCAACTTCAACCGTTTTTGCGTTTTAATAATCCGAAACTCTTCCGAAAACTCCTTTCTAACCTAATCTGGTAATTCCAGACATTTTCCGTGTTTTGACTTTTTCGATCCGGATTGCGGTTTGACCCGTGCCCGGTCCGACGCAAGATTTTCGATACGATAATAATTTCGATAAAGCAACAAAACCCGTATTCTTAAAAGACGGGATAATATTATATTATTTTTGTTGGGTTCCGAAGGCATAAAACGCAGTGGATAAACGTAAATAAAATAAAATTTCGAAACCCAAAAACAGGATTCATGTATAATTATGGGAAGATTATGGAGATAACGAATCATACCTTTCTAGAGCTTAACTTTCACAAACTCTATGGTATCCATAGAGTTTCATACGCTATGATAATATGATAACGAATCATACCTTTCTAGATTCATGTATACGCTTTGTGTCTACCTCTCGGAGAAACACCTCTATGGTATCCATAGGAGCACCTTCAAGAACATCTTACAAACTTGTCTACGGAATGTATGTACTAGCTTCCTTCTTGACGATCTGAATTGCCTCTGCCTCTCTTTGCTGCTAGGGTTTTCTCAAAAACGTACAAGCCTCTTTAACCTATCATTATGTATTTATAATGGCTGATTAAAAAGGCCCATAACAGCAAAGCCCAACCCTAGTAGGTATTGGATTAAATAATAAAAACAAATTTCTATTATTTAATTAATAACTAAGTCATACTTAATTATTATGGGCAAAAACATTCCTTTTAATTCGAATTTATATTATCTCAATTAAGTCTTACTTAATTATAATAAATTTCAAATAATCATCAATTAATTTAAATCCATAATTTAAATTAACTATTCCATTAAGTGCTCTATTTGTGCGACCCTATAGGCTATTATTTAATTGGCAATAATTTTATTCTATAATAAAATTATAAACAATGAGCGGTATCTAGTAATACATCATTGTCACCCAATTAAACAATAATTAAATCGTGATTAGATAAAACCTTTCGTGATTAATGTTTTTCATGTAATATAATCCCTTTAACCATTCATATTATAGATTAAACTCGAGGCATGTATTTAATCATCCTCTTCAATATTTAATCCGGGTTTACTTGATCCATGAGTAGATTATGAAGACAAATCATTATTTGAGCATGGCCATGCTTTTATAATCTCACTCAATCAAGAGGCCAATAATATCTCTCCTAATTATAGGAGGGTTAAATCCTTTATCTATCATTCATATTTCTCATACGACTCATGATATACCCGATGTCCATTTTTATCATCACCCGATCAAAAGTAACTTTTAATATAGTCAAAGTATATTAATCCTCGTATAGAAATATAATGATTTCAAGTCAAAGGATTGTTACACCATTATCACTTTGAGTCTTTCTTATGACTTTATTAAACATGAAGAATCTTACTGTGGGTCTGTCCAGTACCATGTACTCTCACATGTACCTATGTATTGACTTTAGTATCCCCATACTTATAACCAATGAGATGTGGTTATCTTGTCAAACAACATACTAGTCTATCTATGTATTATTATTGTCCTATATAATAATACTCGACTAGGGACCTTTAAGAATATGATATATTATATAATCTCAAGTTCAAGTCATGTACTTAAACTATACAATTTGTATCATGATTCTAAGGACATTTATTATGCTAACAAAATATCGCAGTAATTAAAGTCATAATAAATACATTTATTGAATGATCAACTGACATAAAGATTTAAAAGAATAATGTATTGCCTCTAGGGCACCTACACTAACAATCTCCCACTTGCACTAGAGCCAATCATCCATATATCTAATACCCATGGAACTAGTGTGACCATCGTGCTTTTGCTGTGACAAGCCTTTGGTTAGTGGGTCTGCAATGTTATCATTTGTGTGCACTTTACATATGTGTATATCACCCCTTTCATTAATCTCTCGAATAAGGTGAAATGTCCTGAGTATATGTTTATCCCGGGAGTGTGATCTAGGTTCTTTAGCCTGTGCAATGGCTCCATTATTATCGCAGTATAGATCAATGGGATTTGCGATCGATTGAACCACTCCTAAATCAGAAATGAACTTTCGAATCCAAACGGCCTCCTTAGCTGCTTCACAAACTGCAATATACTCAGCCTCCATTGTAGAATCAGCTACTGTTTCTTACTTTGAACTCTTCCAGCTTACAGCACCTCCATTTAGACAAAACACAAAACCAGACTGTGATACAGTATCATCTCTGTCTGTTTAGAAACTTGCATCGGTGTAACCTTTTACAACGAGTTTCTCTTCTGCTCCATACACCAAGAATGAATATTTAGTTCTTTTCAGGTACTTAAGAATATTCTTCACTGCCGTCCAGTGACCTTCACCGGGATTAGACTGGTATCTGCTCGACATGCTCAAAGCATACGAGACATTTGGGCGAGTACATACCATTACATACATGATAGATCCAATTGCTGAAGCATATGGAACTTTATTCATGTGGTCCTTCTCATCCAATAATTTCGGACACTGGTCCTTAGAGATCGTTATCCCTTGAGACAAGGGGACTTATCCCCTTTTTGCATTTTGCATTACAAAACGATGCAAAACCTTATCAATGTATGTGCTCTGACTTAGACCGATCATCCTTCTAGATCTTTCTCTATAGATCCTCATTCCTAGAATGTAGGATGCCTCTCCTAAGTCTTTAATGGAGAAATTGCTCCCTAACCAAGTCTTAACAGCCTTTAGAGAAGGTATGTCATTCGCCATTAGTAGTATATCATCAACATATAGTACTATGAATGCCACATAGCTCCCACTAACCTTCTTGTAAACACACGGTTCATCTTCGTTTTGAACAAAGCCATACTCTGTGACTATTTCATCAAAACGGATATTCCATCTCCTAGAGGATTGCTTCAATCCATAAATGGATCGACGAAATTTACATACCTTGCCAGCATTCCTTGGATCGACAAAACCCTCAGGTTGTGTCATGTACACATCCTCTTCAAGGCTTCCATTAAGGAAGGTTGTTTTGACATCCATTTGCCAGATTTCATAATCATGGAATGCTGCAATGGAAAGTAAAATCCTTATAGACTTGACCATAGCCACTGGTGAGAAAGTTTTATCATAGTCAATACCATGAATTTGTTTGAAACATTTTGCAACCAGCCTAGCTTTATAAGTCTGAACATTTGCATCCATGCCCTTTTTCTTCTTAAAAACCCATTTGCACCCTATTTGTTTTACCCCTTCAGGTGGATCAACCAAAGTCCATACTTGGTTTTCGTACATGGAATCTATCTGGGATTTCATGGCTTCAAGCCATCTCTTAGAGTATGGACTATTCATAGCATCTTGGTATGTGAGAGGCTCATCTTCATCTATGAGCATCAAATCACCACACTGAGTTATGAGAAATCCATATCTCTCTGGTTCATGGCGAAATATACCAGATCTATGAACAACCTGTGTTTGTTGAGCATTATCATTATTCTGCTCTTGTTCCACTTCAGGTTCAATGCTATTTTGCGGTTCTCGATCTTCATCGAGATCTATAGTTCTCCCACTGTTTCTTTTGGAAACAAAATCTCTTTCCATGAAGACAGCATCTCGAGCAATAAACACTTTCTGCTCAGAAGGACTATAAAAATAATACGCCTTTGTTTCATTAGGGTATCCTACAAAAATGCACTCTTCGGATTTAGGTCCAAGCTTGTCAGATTCTTGACGTTTCACAAACGTTCTACATCCCCAAACTTTCAAAAAGTTCATGCCTGACCGTTTCTCCTTCCATATCTCATATGGAGTCTTTTGAACCTTCTTAGTAGGAACACGGTTAAGTGTGAAAGCCGCTGTTTCTAGAGCGTAATCCCAGAAACTAATTGGAAGATCTGCATGACTCATCATCGATCGCACCATGTCCAAAAAGGTGCGATTTCTCCTATCTGAAACTCCATTCCATTGAGGTGTTCCTGGCGGAGTGAGTTGTGATACAATACTACACTCTTTCTCTATAGATCCTCATTCCTAGAATGTAGGATGCCTCTCCTAAGTCTTTAATGGAGAAATTGCTCCCTAACCAAGTCTTAACAGCCTTTAGAGAAGGTATGTCATTCGCCATTAGTAGTATATCATCAACATATAGTACTATGAATGCCACATAGCTCCCACTAACCTTCTTGTAAACACACGGTTCATCTTCGTTTTGAACAAAGCCATACTCTGTGACTATTTCATCAAAACGGATATTCCATCTCCTAGAGGATTGCTTCAATCCATAAATGGATCGACGAAATTTACATACCTTGCCAGCATTCCTTGGATCGACAAAACCCTCAGGTTGTGTCATGTACACATCCTCTTCAAGGCTTCCATTAAGGAAGGTTGTTTTTACATCCATTTGCCAGATTTCATAATCATGGAATGCTGCAATGGAAAGTAAAATCCTTATAGACTTGACCATAGCCACTGGTGAGAAAGTTTCATCATAGTCAATACCATGAATTTGTTTGAAACATTTTACAACCAGCCTAGCATTATAAGTCTGAACATTTGCATCCATGCCCTTTTTCTTCTTAAAAACCCATTTGTACCCTATGGGTTTTACCCCTTCAGGTGGATCAACCAAAGTCCATACTTGGTTTTCGTACATGGAATCTATCTGGGATTTCATGGCTTCAAGCCATCTCTTAGAGTATGGACTATTCATAGCATCTTGGTATGTGAGAGGCTCATCTTCATCTATGAGCATCAAATCACCACACTGAGTCATGAGAAATCCATATCTCTCTGGCTCATGGCGAAATCTACCAGATCTATGAACAACCTGTGTTTGTTGAGCATTATCATTATTCTGCTCTTGTTCTACTTCAGGTTCAATGCTATTTTGCGGTTCTCGATCTTCATCGAGATCTATAGTTCTCCCACTGTTTCTTTTAGAAACAAAATCTCTTTCCATGAAGACAGCATCTCGAGCAATAAACACTTTCTGCTCAGAAGGACTATAAAAATAATACGCCTTTGTTTCATTAGGGTATCCTACAAAAATGCACTCTTCGGATTTAGGTCCAAGCTTGTCAGATTCTTGACGTTTCACAAACGTTCTACATCCCCAAACTTTCAAAAAGTTCATGCCTGACCGTTTCTCCTTCCATATCTCATATGGAGTCTTTTGAACCTTCTTAGTAGGAACACGGTTAAGTGTGAAAGCCGCTGTTTCTAGAGCGTAATCCCAGAAACTAATTGGAAGATCTGCATGACTCATCATCGATCGCACCATGTCCAAAAAGGTGCGATTTCTCCTATCTGAAACTCCATTCCATTGAGGTGTTCCTGGCGGAGTGAGTTGTGATACAATACTACACTCTTTCTCTATAGATCCTCATTCCTAGAATGTAGGATGCCTCTCCTAAGTCTTTAATGGAGAAATTGCTCCCTAACCAAGTCTTAACAGCCTTTAGAGAAGGTATGTCATTAGCCATTAGTAGTATATCATCAACATATAGTACTATGAATGCCATATAGCTCCCACTAACCTTCTTGTAAACACACGGTTCATCTTCGTTTTGAACAAAGCCATACTCTGTGACTATTTCATCAAAACGGATATTCCATCTCCTAGAGGATTGCTTCAATCCATAAATGGATCGACGAAATTTACATACCTTGCCAGCATTCCTTGGATCGACAAAACCCTCAGGTTGTGTCATGTACACATCCTCTTCAAGGCTTCCATTAAGGAAGGTTGTTTTGACATCCATTTGCCAGATTTCATAATCATGGAATGCTGCAATGGAAAGTAAAATCCTTATAGACTTGACCATAGCCACTGGTGAGAAAGTTTCATCATAGTCAATACCATGAATTTGTTTGAAACATTTTGCAACCAGCCTAGCATTATAAGTCTGAACATTTGCATCCATGCCCTTTTTCTTCTTAAAAACCCATTTGCACCCTATGGGTTTTACCCCTTCAGGTGGATCAACCAAAGTCCATACTTGGTTTTCGTACATGGAATCTATCTGGGATTTCATGGCTTCAAGCCATCTCTTAGAGTATGGACTATTCATAGCATCTTGGTATGTGAGAGGCTCATCTTCATCTATGAGCATCAAATCACCACACTGAGTCATGAGAAATCCATATCTCTCTGGCTCATGGCGAAATCTACCAGATCTATGAACAACCTGTGTTTGTTGAGCATTATCATTATTCTACTCTTGTTCCACTTCAGGTTCAATGCTATTTTGCGGTTCTCGATCTTCATCGAGATCTATAGTTCTCCCACTGTTTCTTTTGGAAACAAAATCTCTTTCCATGAAGACAGCATCTCGAGCAATAAACACTTTCTGCTCAGAAGGACTATAAAAATAATACGCCTTTGTTTCATTAGGGTATCCTACAAAAATACACTCTTCGGATTTAGGTCCAAGCTTGTCAGATTCTTGACGTTTCACAAACGTTCTACATCCCCAAACTTTCAAAAAGTTCATGCCTGACCGTTTCTCCTTCCATATCTCATATGGAGTCTTTTGAACCTTCTTAGTAGGAACACGGTTAAGTGTGAAAGCCGCTGTTTCTAGAGCGTAATCCCAGAAACTAATTGGAAGATCTGCATGACTCATCATCGATCGCACCATGTCCAACAAGGTGCGATTTCTCCTCTCTGAAACTCCATTCCATTGAGGTGTTCCTGGAGGAGTGAGTTGTGATACAATACTACACTCTTTCAAATACTCTCTAAATTCGGTGCTTAAGTATTCACCCCCACGATCGGATCGTAAGATCTTAATACTTGCATCTCCGCCAATTTGCTTCTCTACTTCAACCTTGGATTCTCTAAATTTTTCAAAAGAATCGGATTTATTCTTCATAAGATATACATATCCATATCTGCTGTAATCATCAGTAAATATTATGAAGTAGTAGTAGCCTCCTCTAGCCATTACACGCATTGGGCCACATACATCACTATGTATTAGCTCCAGACGTTTAGTGGCCCTTTGACCCTTACCAGTGAAAGGGGCTTTAGTCATCTTACCAAGCAAACAAGATTCACATTCTTGGTATGATTCAAAATCAAACTTATCCAAGTATCCATCCTTATGTAATTTGGATATGTGTTTCTCATTTATGTGGCCAAGACGACAATGCCAGAGGTATGTTTGATTTGAGTCATTCATTTTAAGTAATTTTTTTTCTATATTACAGATAGGATTATCTAAATCAAGAACATATAAACCATTAAATAAACGCGCAACACCATAGGTTAAATCATTCAAAGCAAAAGAGCAACTGTTGTTCTTTGTTGTAAACGAAAAACCTTTCTTGTCCAAAAAAGAAACAAAAATAATGTTTCTGCGAATCGCAGGCACGTAAAAACAGTCTTCTAGTTCTAATACAAGCCCAGAGGGCATAGATAAATAATAAGTCCCTACAGCTAAAGCAGCAACTTTTGCTCCATTGCCTACTCTTAGGTCCACTTCTCCCGTAGCCAAAGTTCTACTTCTCTGCAGGCCCTGCACATTTATACAAATGTGAGAAACACATCCAGTATCAAATACCCAAGATGTAGAAATAGACAAATTGACTTCTATAACATAAATACCTGATCCAGAAATCTGAACTGCTTTCTTTTTCTTCAGATCCTCCAAGTAAATTGGACAGTTTTTCTTCCAGTGACCATCTTTCTTACAGTAGTGACATTCACCCTTGGCCACACCACCTTTAGGCTTTAAAGCCTGTTTGGGACCTGACTTTGGCTTGGGTGTAGAATCAGATCCAATCTTCTTCTTACCATTCCATTTGCCCTTCCCTTTAGCCTTACCTTTATTTCCCACCATCAGTATAGGAGCAGGTTCAGCTGTCTTCATGTTGGTCTCATATGTTCTCAACATATGTAACAATTTAGTAGGTGTTTTGTCAAATTCATTCATATTGTAGTTCACAACAAACTGAGTGAATTTGTTGTTCAAAGAATTCATGATTAGGTCAATACCAGTTTCCGGACCAATCGGGAAACCCAAAGTTTCAAGGTACTCAATGTACCCAATCATCTTCAGACATATGGGCCAACTGGTTCACTCGCCCCTTGTTTGTAATTAAAAAGTGACTTACTCGTGTTGAACCTTTCTTGACGAGTTTGGCTTGCAAACATGCTTTGCAAGTGCTCATTGATAGTTTATGCATTTATATGCACATGTTATCTTTGAAGCTCAGCACTCATAGTTGCCAACATAAGACATGCAACATCATTTGCATCATTCTCATCCCTTGTGCGTGTTGCTCGTTCATCAGCAGTAGCACCCTGAGGAAGGGGGCCCGGAGGAGGAATATCAATGACATGAAGCTTGCGCTCCTGCCTGAGGACAATTCTCAAATTCATCTTCCAGTCTAGGAAGTTGTTTCCTCCTGTCTGCTTGTCCTTCTCAAGGACTGAATGTACATATAGTGTGTTTGTGTTGTTTGTCATTACTCAGTATTTATAATAATAAAAGCGCAAAATAAACATTAGATTGTCTGAGTTAAAATTTTATGTTCATATGATTATGATATATTCATAATATATCTCCCACTATTTTTTTATCAAATTAATAGCCCTAACTATTAATTCGGAAAGTATATCCCATAAATCTTTCTAGTGAGCCAAGATCCATATTTCGTCATGTTCTAAGTCAACCACTAGTATCCTTAAAACATGATTATTTAGGTAGACAACAGTTGTCAGTTATATCATATATAATTCTTGGATAATTTGGTGAACAACAATAGATCTTATCTATCTAATAGATTTTTAACCAAAGTCTATGCTTCCAAGTTCATAATAGTTGAATATAACCGTTTATATTCACCTTATTATGATGACTCAGTTAAGTTAGACCCAATGATACAACGTCCGAATATAACCGTTTATATTCGTCGCATTTCACCATGATAGATAGGAGTCCCCTGCCACTGAGAGCCCTTCCCCTTATCGATATAGGATTTAATGAGTGTTCATTCATTGGAAAGCATCTAATTAAAACTTAATATTTTTACTTAGGGATTTTTATTTTATAACGATCATGATCCCATCATAAAGAGATTCCCAATTTTTCCTTGAATAAAATACTTTAAATCAATACTCGTCAATGGTTTGATTTCCAGGTAGTGGAGGAGTCACATCGGTCTCTCTTAAAACCCACACCCTTACAAGTTCTATGAACTCGTTGTTGATAAAATCGCCCCATGTCAGAAATAAAGAAAATTCGTATTTTATTCCGTGTTTCATAAACACGAGAATTTCATGATCATTTGTTAATTTTAAATCTTGAGTTATTACATATTTTATCTTGTTTAAAGGCATGACATGGGTGATGTATCTAATACATACATGCATAATTAATTTAATTAAAACATGCATTTTCTACTCTACACATACTATTTATACATCATATGAAAAGTGCGTAAAGTAAACCTGCAATAGTTATGGCCCAACCCTATGTGATCTTTTCAGGCTAATGAAAAGATCAAGGTCAATCTATGGGGTAAAAATAACTATTACATATGTCTTTTCTATTGCTTCCATTGTCTCCTTGGCCTCCATATGATGCCTCCTCTTTCCCTTGTCCTTCTTGGATGTTACATTAAGAATTATACTAATGAACTTACAAAAGAACTCGAGTTACATTCGAGATAAAACAACTACAAATAGAAAACGATATGCAAGTCGTATTTATTACAAATCAAAAGAATAAACCATTACAACTAAGGTCTTAAGGCCATAACTATGCACCATGCTCAAGTAACCATTAAAGAACATGATAGATCATATAAAGATGACATACTATTTATCACTTATCATGATCCAATCAAGAATAATAAATAAGTAAAACATATGTCATAAGCACAAATTAAAAACGAAACCCTAAGCACGCGGATCGACCTCTGCGGTGAGGTGGCTGGGGGGGGTTCAGGGGGGCAGTGGAAATTTTTGCAAAATCAAGTATCAGAATACTAGCAAAACATGTATCAGAATACTATTCCAGGAGCATGTATCAGTA
The DNA here is from genome assembly GCF_009905375.1 of Apium graveolens. Taxonomy (NCBI): domain Eukaryota; kingdom Viridiplantae; phylum Streptophyta; class Magnoliopsida; order Apiales; family Apiaceae; genus Apium; species Apium graveolens. Next base: position 285,926,542 of record NC_133652.1, on the reverse strand, counting down.
TACACACGACCCATATCCCAGTTACCAAAAACATGTATCAATATACATATTTTAAGAGATCGCATACATATAAGTTATGGCAGATCTTAAACATACTAGTATCATCATATAGATTATTAACAGATTCATCATATCATTGATATAAGATAACTGTTATCATGGCAGACTCATATAACATAACTGTTATCATGACAGACTCATCACTCATGCATACTTGTAAAAATACAGTAAACACGTAACCAAATCAGCCCCTTATACACGTAGCTCTGATGCCATTGTTGGGTTCCGAAGGCATAAAACGCAGCGGATAAACGTAAATAAAACAAAAATTTCGAAACCCATAAACAGGATCCATGTATAATTATGGGCAGATTATGGAGATCACGAATCATACCTTTCAAGAGCTTAACTTTCACGAACTCAACGGAGATCCTAGCTATCACGCTTTGTGTTTACCTCTCGGAGAAACACCTCTATGGTATCCACACGAGCACCTCCAAGAACGTCTCACGAACTTGGCTACGAAATGGATGTACTAGCCTCCTTCTTGACGATCCGAATTGCCTCTGCCTCTCTTTGCTGCTAGGGTTTTTCTCCAAAACATACCCCCTCTTTAACCTATCATTACCTATCTATAATGGCTGATTAAAAAGGCCCATAACAGCAAAGCCCAACCCTAGTAGTTATTGGATTAAATAATAAAAACGAATTTCTATTATTTAATTAATAACTAAGTCATACTTAATTATTATTGGCAAAAACATTCCTTTTAATTCGAATTTATATTACCTCAATTAAGTCTTACTTAATTATAATAAAATTTGAATAATCATCAATTAATTTAAATCCATAATTTAAATTAACTATTGCATTAAGTGCTCTATTTGTGCGACCCTATAAGCTATTATTTAATTTGCAATAATTTTATTCTCTAATAAAATTATAAACAGTGAGCGGTATCTAGTAATACATCATTGTTACCCAATTAAACAATAATTAAATCGTGATTAGATAAAACCTTTCGTGATTAATGTTTTTCGTGTAATATAATCTCTTTAACCATACATATTACAGATTAAACTCGAGGCATGTATTTAGTCATCCACTTCAACATTTAATCCGGGTTTACTTGATCCATGAATGCCACATAGCTCCCACTAACCTTCTTGTAAACACACGGTTCATCTTCATTTTGAACAAAACCATACTCTGTGACTATTTCATCAAAACGGATATTCCATCTCCTAGAGGATTGCTTCAATCCATAAATGGATCGATGCAATTTACATACATTGCCAGCATTCCTTGAATCGACAAAACCCTCAGGTTGTGTCATGTACACATCCTCTTCCAGGCTTCCATTATAGAAGGCTGTTTTGACATCCATTTGCCAGATTTCATAATTATGGAATGCTGCAATGGCATGTAAAATCCTTATAGACTTGACCATAGCCACTGGTGAGAAAGTTTTATCATAGTCAATACCATAAATTTGTTTCAAACCTTTTGCAACCATCCTAGCTTTACAGGTATGGACGTTTCCATCCATGCCCTTTTTCTTCTTAAAAACCTATTTGCATCTAATGGGTTTTACCCCTTCAGGTGGATCAACCAAAGTCCATACTTGGTTTTCGTACATGGAAACTATTTCGGATTTCATGGCTTCAAGCCATCTCTTAGAGTCTAGACTGTTCATAGCATCTTGGTATGTGAGAGGCTCATATTTATCTATGAGAATATAATCACCACACTGAGTCATGAGAAATCCATATCTCTCTGGCTCATGGCGAATTCTACCAGATTTACGAACAACCTTTGTTTGTTGAGCATTATTATTATTCTGTTCTTGTTCCACTTCAGGTTCAATGTTATTTTGTGGTTCTCGATCTTCATCGAGATCTATAGTTCTCCCACTGTTTCTTTTGGAAACATAATATCTTTCCATGAAGACAACATCTCGAGTAATAAACACTTTCTCCTCAAAAGGACTATAAAAATAATACGCCTTTGTTTTATTAGGGTATCCCATAAAAATACACACTTCGGATTTAGGTCCAAGCTTGTCAGATTCTTGACGTTTCACAAACACCTTACATCCCCAAACTTTCATAAAGTTCATGCCTGACTGTTTCTCCTTCCATATCTCATATGGAGTCTTTTGAACCTTCTTAGTAGGAACACAGTTAAGTGTGAAAGCCACTGTTTCTAGAGCGTAACACCATTAACTAATTGGAAGATCTGCATGACTCATCATCGATCGTACCTTGTCCAACAAGGTGCGATTTCCCCACTCTGAAACTCCATTCCATTGAGGTGTTCCTGGCGGAGTGAGTTATGATACAATACCACACACTTTCAAATACTCTCTAAATTCGGTGCTTAAGTATTCACCCCCACGATCAGAAGATCTTAATACTTGCATCTCCGCCAATTTGTTTCTCTACTTCAACCTTGTATTCTTTAAATTTTTCAAAAGAAGCGGATTTATTCTTCATAAGATATACATATCCATATCTACTGAAATCATCAGTAAATGTTACGAAGTAGTAGTAGCCTCCTCTAGCGATTACACGCATTGGGCCACATACATCACTATGTATTAGCTCCAGATGTTTAGTGGCCCTTTGACCCTTACCAGTGAAAGGGGCTTTAGTCATCTCACCAAGCAAACAAGATTCGCATTCTTGGTATGATTCAAAATCAAACTTATCCAAGTATCCATCCTTATGTAATTTGGATATGCGTTTCTCATTTATGTGGCTTAGACGACAATGCCAGAGGTATGTTTGATTTGAGTCATTCATTTTAAGTCATTTGTTTTCTATATTACAGACAGGGTTATCTAAATCAAGAACATATAAACCATTAAATAAATGCGCAACACCATAGGTTAAATCATTCAAAGCAAAAGAGCAACTGTTGTTCTTTATTGTAAATGAAAAACCTTTCTTGTCCAAACAAGAAATAGAAATAATGTTTCTGCGAATCGCAGGCACGTAAAAACTGTCTTCTAGTTCTAAAACAAGCCCAGAGGGCATAGATAAATAATAAGTCCCTACAGCTAAAGCAACAACTTTTGCTCCATTGTCTACTCTTAGGTCCACTTCTCCCTTAGCCAAAGTTCTACTTCTCTGTAGGCCCTGCACATTTATACAAATGTGAGAAGCACATCCAGTATCAAATACCCAAGATGTAGAAATAGACGAATTGACTTCTATAACATAAATACCTGATCCAGAAATCTGAACTGCTTTCTTTTTCTTCAGATCCTCCAAGTAAATTGGAAAGTTTCTCTTCCAGTGACCATCTTTCTTACAGTAGTGACATTCAACCTTGGCCACACCACATTTAGGCTTTAAAGCCTATTTGGGACCTGCCTTTGTCTTGGGTGTAGAATCAAATCCAATCTTCTTCTTACACTTCCACTTGCCCTTCCCCTTGGCCTTACCTTTATTTACCATCAGTATGGGAGCATGTTCAGCTGCCTTCATGTTGGTCTCATATGTTCTCAACATATGCAACAATTCAGTAGGTCTTTTGTCAAATTCATTCATATTGTAGTTCACAACAAACTGAGTGAATTTGTTGTTCAAAGAATTCATGATTAGGTCAATACCAGTTTTTGGACCAATCGGGAAACCCAAAGTTTCAAGGTACTCAATGTAACCAATCATCTTCAGAACATGTGGGCCAACTGGTTCACTTGCCCTTTGTTTGCAATTAAAAAGTGACTTACTCGTGTTGAACCTTTATTGACAAGTTTGGCTTGCAAACATGCTTTGCAAGTGCTTATTGATAGTATATGCATCCATATGCACATGCTGTTTTTGAAGCTCGGCACTAATAGTTGCCAACATAAGACATGCAACATCATTTACATCATTCTCATCCCTTGTGCGTGCTGCTCGTTCATCAGCAGTAGCACCCTCAAGAAGGGGGCCTTGAGGAGGAATATCAATGACATGAAGCTTGTGCTGCTGCCTGAGGACAATCCTCAAATTCATCTGCCAGTCTAGGAAGTTGTTTCCTCCTGTCTGCTTGTCCTTCTCAAGGACTGAACGTACAGATAGTGTGTTTGTGTTGTTTGCCTTTACTCAGTATCTACAATAATAAAAGCGTAAAATAAACATTAGATTGTCTGGGTTAAAATTTTATGTTCATATAATTATGATATATTCATAATATATCTCCCACTATTTTTTATCAAATTAATAGCCCTAACTATTAATTCGGAAAGTAAATCCCATAAATCTTTCTAGTGAGCCAAGATCCATATTTCGTCATGTCCCAAGTCAACCACTGGTATCCTTAAAACATGATTATTTAGGTAGACAATAGTTGTCAATTATATCGTATATAATTCTTGGATAATTTGGTGAACAACAATTGATCTTATCTATCTAATAGATTTTTAACCAAAGTCTATGCTTCTAAGTTCATAATAGTTGAATATAACCGTTTATATTCACCTTATTATGATGACTCAGTTAAGTTAGACCCAATGATACAACGTCCGAATATAACCGTTTATATTCGTCGCATTTCACCACGATACATAGGAGTCCCCTGCCACTGACAGCCCTTCCCCTTATCGATCTAGGATTCAATAAGTGTTCATTCATTAGAAAGCATCTGATTAAAACTTAATATTTTTACTTAGGGAATTTTAATTTAGAACGATCATGATCCCATCATAAAGAGATTCCCAATTTTTCCTTGAATAAAATACTTCAAATCAATACTCGTCAATGGTTTGATTTCCAGGTAATGGAGGAGTCACATCGGTCTCACTTAAAACCCACAGCCTTACAAGTTACTATGAACCCGTTGTAGACAAAATCGCCCCATGTCAGAAATAAAGAAAATTCTTATTTTATTCCGTGTTTCATAAACACGAGAATCTCATGATCGTTTGTTAATTTTAAATCTTGAGTCGTTACAGATTTTATCTTGTTTAAAGGCATGGCATGGGTGATGTATCTAATACGTACATACATTATTAATCTAATTAAAACATGCATTTTCTACTCTACACATACTATTTATACATCATATGAAAAGTGCGTAAAGTAAATGTGCAATAGTTATGGCCCAATCATATGTGATCTTTTCAGTCTAATGAAAAGATCAAGGTCAATCTATGGTGTAAAAATAACTATTATATATGTCTTCTCTATTGCTTCCATTGTCTCCTTGGCCTCCATAGGATGCCTCTTTGTTCCCTTGTCCTTCATGGATGTTACAATAAGAATTATACTAATGAACTTACAAAAGAACTCGAGTTACATTCGAGATAAAACAACTACAAATAGAAAACGACATGCAAGTCGTATTTATTGCAAACCAAAAGAATAAACCATTACAACTAAGGTCTTAAGGCCATAACTATGCACCATGCTCAAGTAACCATTAAAGAACATGATAGATCATATAAAGATGACATACTATTTATCACTTATCATTATCCAATCAAGAATAATAAATAAGTAAAGCATATGTCATAAGCACTAATTAAAACGAAACCCTAACCACGCAGATCGACCTCCGCGGTGAGGTCGCTGGGGGGTTCGGGGGGCCAGCGGAAATTTTTGCAAAATCAAGTATCATAATACTATTCCAGAAGCATGTATCAGTATACACATGATCCATATCCCAGTTACCAAAAACATGTATCAATATACATATTTTAATAGATCGCATACATATGAGTTATGACAGATCTTAAACATACTAGTATCATCATATAGATCATTAACATATTCATCATATCATTCATATAACATAATTATTATCATGGCAGACTCATATAACATAACTGTTATCATGGCAGACATATATAACATAACTGTTATCATGGCAGACTCATCACACATGTATACTTGTAAAAATACAGTAAACACGTAACCAAATCAGCCCCTTATACACGTAGCTCTGATGCCATTGTTGGGTTCCGTGGCATAAAACGCAGCGAATAAACGTAAATAAAAAAAAAAAAATTCAAACCCAAAAACAGGATCCATGTATAATTGTGGGTAGATTATGGAGATAACGAATCATACCTTTCAAGAGCTTAACTTTCACGAACTCAATGGAGATCCTAGCTATCACGCTTTGTGTCTACCTCTCGGAGAAACGCCTCTATGGTATCCACACGAGCACCTTGGCTACGGAATGGATGTACTAGCCTCCTTCTTGACGATCCGAATTGCCTCTGCCTCTCTTTGCTGCTAGGATTTTTCTCCAAAATGTACCCCCTCTTTAACCTATCATTATCTATTTATAATGGATGATTAAAAAGCCCCATAACAGCAAAGCCCAAACCTTGTAGGTATTGGATTAAATAATAAAAACGAATTTCTATTATTTAATTAATAACTAAGTCATACTTAATTATTATGGGCAAAAACATTCCTTTTAATTCGAATTTATATTATCTCAATTAAGTCTTACTTAATTATAATAAAATTCGAATATTCATCAATTAATTTAAATCCATAATTTAAATTAACTATTCCATTAAGTGCTCTATTTGTGCGACCCTATAGGCTATTATTTAATTGGCATTAATTTTATTCTCTAATAAAATTATAAACAATGAGCGGTATCTAGTAATACATCATTGTTACCCAATTAAACAATAATTAAATCGTGATTAGATAAAACCTTTCGTGATTAATGTTTTTCGTTTAATATAATCCCTTTAATCATACATATTATAAATTAAACTCGAGGCATGTATTTTGCCATCCTCTTCAATATTTAATCCGGGTTTACTTGATCCATGAGTAGACTATCAAGACAAATCATTATTTGAGCGTGACCATGCTTTTATAATCTCACTCAATCAAGAGGCCAATAATATCTCTCCTAATTATAGGAGGGTTAAATCCTTTATCTATCATTCATATTTCTCATACGACTTATGATATACCCGATGTCCACTTTTATCATCACCCGATCAAAAGTAACTTTTAAGATAGTCAAAGTATATTAATCCTCGTATAGAAATATAATGATTTCAAGTCAAAGGATCTTTACACCATTATCACTCTGAGTCTTTCTTATGACTTTATTAAACATGAAGAATCTCACTATGTGTTTGTCAAGTACCATGTACTCTCACATGTACCTATGTATTGACTTTAGTATCCCCATACTTATAACCAATGAGATGTGGTTATCTTGTCAAACAACATACTAGTCTATCTATGTATTAATATTGTCCTAGATAATAATACTCGACTAGGGACCTTTAAGAATATGATATATTATATAATCTCAAGTTCAAGTCATGTACCTAAACTATACAATGTGTATCAGGATTCTAAGGACATTTATTATCCTAACAAAATATCGCAGTAATTAAGGTCATAATAAATATATTTATTGAATGATCAACTGACATAAAGATTTAAAAGAATAATGTATTGCCTCTAGGGCACCTACACTAACAATACAAACAGATAAAGGTAACTAACAACAAAATATCAGATCCCATACATATTTATAAAAAATAAAATGAAACATACAAACATTTAAATCAATTTACACACAAAGGTAATGGATACCATACCTCATAATTGAACCCCAAGAAATATTGTAAGCCTAGTTGCTTGAACCCAAATATATTTTTCCAAATTCATTAAACCTAAAATCCCTTTAACTAAACTCCTCAAATCTAATTGAACAAGAACTTTTGAATAAAAATATGTTTCAAACCCTAATTGAAACTAGTAATGGAGAGAGAGGAGAACTCAGAGGTGTGTATATATCGAGTGAGAGATTGAGAGAAGGCCGGATGTTTTCCCCAAATTTGTAAAGGGGGAAATGAAAATGATTGAAGGGGGAATGAAAACGGGAGCGGGAGATAAGATTAAAAGAAATGGGAAACAAAATGTTAATATTAGTGTTTTTTATGAATATTGTTAATTTAATACTATAAACATATTTTTTTAATTCTGAAATAAATTTTTTCACATAAATATTATCTTTTTATACAATTTGATTTTCGAAAAAAATATTTTCTTAGATTCTGGAAAGATTTCCGTTTAAGAAAATAATATTTTTACTAGTTTATTGTTAAAAAATTGTAGAAGTTAAATTTTTATTTTTTAATTATTCATGAACATCACTAATATAAGTATGCATAGACATTATAGACTTACATAATCTAATGTATTATTTTATATATGTATATTTCTTATTTGTCAGGTTAGATCACCTAAACCCTAATTTTAATTTTAATTTTTGGAAAGATAAACCATTGTCTACTAAACCAACTTTTAAATATTTAAAATTCTAATTTTCTTGTTAATTTTACTTTTACCGGATTTTCCTTACAATGTCATGCAAGAAAAGTTTTATTTTTTTATAATTTTTTCACATGACTAAAATCAATATAATTTAACATCCGTATGGGTGAGTCGTTTAAAGAATAATTTTAAAAAAATATTTTGATATTCGGGAATGAATCTCGTTTAAGATAGTAGTACTTTTACCGAATTTCCCTTATAAAGTTATTCAAGATAAGTTTGATTTTTTTTATAATTTTTTTATATGACTTAAATTTATATACTTTAACATACGTACGGTTGGATAGTTCAAAAAATTAATAAAAATAATTTTGTTGATCGGGAACGAATCTCATTATAGGAAATAGTACTTTTACCGGATTTTCCTTATAATGTCATGCACGATAAGTTTTATTTTTTTTATAAATTTTTACATGACTAAAATCAACATAATTTAACATCAGCACTTTTAATAGTCTAAATAATAATTAAAAAAATTATTTTGTTATTCTGGAATGAATCTCGTTTAAGGTTGTAGTACATTTACCGAATTTCCCTTATAAAGTCATTCAAGATAACTTTCGAAACGTTTTTCTATAATTTTTTCATATGACTAAGATCTAAATACTTTAACATCTGTACTGTTGGATCATTCAAAAAATCATTTTAAAAAATAATTTTGTTGATCGGGAACGAATCTCATTATAGGAAATTATAATTTTACCGGGTTTTCCCTATACCGTCATGCCAGATAAGTTTTATTTTTTTTAAAAAAAATTTCACAGGATTAAAATCAATATAATTTAACATCCGTATGGTTGAATCATCTAACGAATAATTTAAAAAAAAAATATTTTGTTATTCAGGAATGAATCTCGTTTAAGGTGGTAGTACATTTACCAAATTTTCCTTATAATGTTTTTCAAGATAAGTATGAATTTTTTTTAAAATTTTTCATATGACTAAAATCTATATATACTTTAACATTTGTACGGTTGGATCGTTCAAACAATCATTTTAAAAAAAATATTTTTTTATTCAGAAATGAATCTCTTTTTGGGTAGTAGTACTTTTACCAAATTTACCTTATAAAGTCATTTAAGATAAGTTTGTATTTTTTTATAATTTTTTCATATGACTAAAATCTATATACTTTAACATCCGTGTGGTTGGATCGTTTAAAAAATCATTTAAAAAATAATTTTATCGATCGGGAACTAATCTCATTATAGAAAATAATACTTTTACCGAATATTCCTTATAACGTAATGCAACATAAGTTTTATTTTATTATAATTTTTTCACATGACTAATTTTGAATTATCTGAAGAATAATTTTAATTTTTTTTTGTTAGTCGGGAAAGAATCTCGGTTAAGGTAGGAGTATATTTACCGAATTTTTCTTATAAAGTTTTTCAAGATAAGTTTGATTTTTTTATAATATTTCACATGACTGAAATAATTATAATTTAACATCCATACGGTTAGATAGTCTAAAAAATAATTTTTTATTCAGAAATGAATTTTGTTTAGGGTAATAGTACTTTTACCGAATTTACCTTATAAAGTCATTCAAAATAAGTTTGTATTTTTTTAGTAACTTTTTCATATGACTAAAATCTATATACTTTAACATCCATACGGTTGGATTGTTCAAAAAATTATTTAAAAAATTAAAATAATTATTCGAGATTCAAATTTAAGAATTCGATATCACAGAACAGTTTTCTTAAAAAACTTTTGTCTGACACCTTTAGAAAATCAAAGGCTCTTATTGTGCCAACTAAGTGATGCAGGTAAAGTCAATCAATGGGAGAGATTTTGCCAACTAAGCCATCCAGGTGAAATATTTTCCACCAATCAGGTGGTGCTACGTTTTCATATAAATAGACAACAGTTATTGTCTTGTTGGAATAGTTGTCTGAACCTCATTTAAGAATCGTTGTTTGATGTATAACAAGACCAGACTTTTCATAAATACTTGTCTGAAAGGTAAACATCTAGCAGAAAGACTTTTTAATTTAGAAAAGTATACTTTACATCCGTACGGTTGGATCATCGAAAAAATCATTTAAAAAATTTATCTTGTTCATCGGGAACGAATCCCGTGTTAGGAAGTAGTGCTTTTACTATATTTTTATAATCCTGACATTCGAGATGAATTTGAAATTTTTTAATACTTTTTTCATGTGACTAAAATAAGTATTTCTTAACATCTGTACGGTTGGATCATCTAAAAAATAATTTTAAATTATTTTTTTCATCGGGTATGAAAAAAATCTAGTACGAGGCAACATCCAACGGTTTTCTATGAAAAAGTCTTCTCTGAAATAAATTGTGACAACAATTTTTTTGAAAAAAACCGTTGTCTTAGATGATCAACTTTTTAAAATCCTACGGGTGATATTAAATCTACTTTTAATCAACGGCTCTAATTACACCAACTCAACAATCCAAGTGAATATTTTTTCACCAATCACATGGTGCCACCTTATCACAAGCAACGCTTCAATAATTTCAAGAATCAGACTTACAGACAACGGTTTTCTATGAGAAAAGGTTGTCTTAGATGAACATTGAAAACATTTATTTGAACAAAAGCTGTTGTGTAAGCGTAGCAGCATTTTTTAATCTAATGGCTGATATTAAATATACTTTCAATTAACTGCTCTTAATACACCAACTCGGCAATCCAAGTGAATATTTTTTCACCAATCACATGGTGCCACCTCATCTCCTCTCAATGAACGTCTCTCATTACACCAGCTTACCAATACAAGTGACAATGGTTTTATGAGCAAAACACTTGTGTGATGTCGTGACATACAACAGAAGAAAATTACTTGTATGTCAAGTGATATCTAGACAACACAATGGAAGTACGCTGTTTGATTCCAGCTTAACTAATCCATTAAGAAAACACTTGTCTCATTCCAACAACGGTGTTTCACAACATTGTCTCCATTACTTTCAGAAAATACAGAATTAAACTTTGTACAAACTACCTCATTTGCACAACATAGCTTTAGAAAGGCTTGTCTGTGTCGATTACCTAGATAATAGTTTTTAAAGCATTGTAGGAATGATGAAATCTTTTGATTTAAACAACACCTTATCTCATAAAACGGTTGTCTGATACGATATACTAGACAACAGTTTTAAACCTATTGTAGTAAAGGGATTCACCCAACACCCGTTTTCTGGTTTTTAAAAAACTGTTGTGTAAACTTTCAAGGCTATACTTTTTTGGTCAAGCGTTGTCTGATGGGTGTTGTCTGATGGCATTTTTCTTGTAGTGTTCATGGATATTCTGAGATCATATTAGCACTCCATAATGTATATGAAGGTATGTAAAGATCGTCATAATTTGAATTCGGACACTTTGATTTTTCCCGAAAATCCACCAGATACCGACAGGATTAAGTATAAGGTAACATGATGAAAAAGATTTTAATTAAAGGATTATAAGATATGATCATTTAAGGAATATAAAATATTAAGAAAGGTTTAGGAAATCCCAAGTAATAAGATCCCGGATATGATCCTTCAAACGATTAACGAGAACGAAAGTTAAACGAACCGTAAAACAGATACGCGACCATTAGCCAAACAATTAAGCACTAATCAAGGAATTAGCACAAGATGAGATCATCATGCCATAGAGAATTGACATGTGTGAAGTTGATGACATAAGGAAGGTGATGTAAGCATGGTCAATAGATATTTGTGCAAGATTGATTTGTGGCCAAGCATTTGAACCATGATTAATACTAAAGTTAACAAGTAACCAAGCTAAACACCACACAAATCACCAAGACAAATCAAAGAAGCATTCTCCTTCATTTTTCTTCTCTTGCTCACGGTTTTTCTTCAAAAAAGCAAGGACAATTTTCCAAGGTTCTTCATCCAAGCAAGCATATATTCTTAGGTTGGTTTGGTTGGATTCCATAAATATAAACTTAGTTATACCATGAATCTAAGCTCTTGATTTCAAGGATTTCATGGCTAATCAATTCTCTAAAGTTTTGAGTGAATAGTGATTTCAAAACTTTAACTTTGTGTTCTTGAATTCTTTTGCAAGATCAAGGAATTAGAAGGTCAGATCAAGGTTCCATAGCAACTTATTACACTCCAAGGAAGGTAAACCCTCATACCCTAACTTTATTTTTGAGTATTTAGGAGTTTTTATGCTTGATTTAGTATATGAGAAGCATGATCCTTGATTGTTAGAAGTTTGGTTGGATTTGTAGTGATTTTGGATATGAATCTTGGTTTATGGTTAATGAATCTTAAGTTATGGTTAATAGATCAAGTTTGTGGTTTAATGAGTTGGAAAACCATGGGGTATGGACTAATTTTGCCTTGATCTAAGTTATGTTTGATGTATTGATGATGTTTGGTGGTTTGTAGTGAATTGGTAAGGAGTTAGTGTATTTTATAATTGGGAAAACTCGTAAGCATAGTCGTTGTAATGCCCATTTTCACTTAACTTTTTGTACTTAGTGTTCGGGACAGAAAGCTCACTGACCAATATGTAACTTTGCATTGTTAGATATACCGTCTCGTACGATTCATTTTGGTATGTGGTTCGCTTAGATCCGATGTACGGTTTAGGAGAAAAGACCCTTTTAAGTAACGGCGTTTTGTGAACGAACCCAGACCCCTCACATAACTTTGAGACCTTGTTTAAGACCCTTAAAAGACTAATTTGATTACGAAACAATTATGTAAGGTGGATTAAGCACTGGATAAAGTACTCGCGAAAGAGTTTCCTTAAAATGTTTAACAGTTAATTTTACAAAAATGGTGGAGCCGAGGGTACTCGATCGACATGTTTAAATCATTAAGCCCAAAAGCGAACGTTATGGTCTAAGTGGATAAAGTCTAGTTTCTTAAGCGACTGTGGTTTAATTCCGGCTTATGTTGTTGTTCATAGGTTACCGGACCCAGACTAAGCTTAAGTCTACCCCAGAACACTCATGCAAGTTTTCTACCCGTTATACTGTTTTTCTGATGTAAATACATTGATGCATTATCTTGAGATAAGTGCATGGTTGTTATTAGCAAATCTTGTGATATATTGGAGCATGTTGATATGGTATATATATGCATGTTGTAAAATCTTGATATTTTATTATCAATTCAAATGCTTATAAACTGCATAATACCTATGCTAGAGATAAGCAGTAGTTGTGTATACCCTGATTATAGGGGACCCAAAGTTTAACATTTTTCTAAACCGGGAGGCGATGTTCCCGAGTATATTATATATATATATATATAGTTTTCAAAATTATTAATCAAATAATGTTTATTCGATAGTTTTAAATTATAAGTGAATATTAGTTTAAATATTCGTTCGAGGACTTATGACTTCGTTTATTTTATTAAATAATATTCATTATTTTCTTAACGAATAATGTTTTGTTATTCGCCAAGTATTCGAGAAATGATTGATATCGTCAATCATTCTTACATTAAATCTTTTCAGAAAGTTATTTTCAAAACTTTTACTTCATTTGCTTTGATAAAAGCTATTCGTTATTGGAATATTATTTATAGCATAATTTTCAGATATTCTTTGATTATCTTGGAATTGATTTATTCTATCAAATCATCCTTATTCCAACGCTTTCAAAAATATTTTCGAGTCTACAAAATGATTTTTAAGGCTAGAGCAGATCCCAAAACTTGTTTTCAAATTTAAGATCATCCTTTCGAAGGGGATTTAAATACTCGCTTAAAAATCTGAGGGATCTGGCTCTGTGGTGTATTTTATATTCGCAACGAGGTTGTTGTTTTGATAAACGAGTTTGATTACTTGCCCAACATTCGGGAAGTATGTCCATCTAAATGCATCAGCATAAGTGACATGGGCTCAGTGGGAGTCCATCAAGGTGTTAGTGGCTGAGTGGCAATCCATCAAAGCGTAAGTGGCTGAGTGGCAGTCCAACATAAGGTCCTAATACGGCCAGGGTGATGACCAGTGGGGAATTCATCCATCTACTAGTAGAAAAGGTGACCTAATTGGTATCTTTGCCTGATCAGCAAGATATCAGGTTTATGCCAAGGTTTTCTTCTTTCAAAATTCATTGGATATTGCAACTCTGTTTATAATTTTAATAACAGAGGAATTCAAGGAGTGTATGAGAGATATATATATATAGGTGTATATATATATATCGGGACTTAATAAAGTATCTCGTAACTTCATTTGTTCCAAATGATATTTTAAAGATTGAATCTATTCTAGTCTTACCTTGTAACTTCATCGATAAATGATGAACTTTTGAAACTGATTATACCTTGAACGGTAGTAGTTCAAACAGTATTTGGAAAAGATATAAGTATATTGGAGTATCTTGTAACTTCATCCTTTCAACTTATATCTAGTAATGATTATCTTATGCATGACAAAGATTTTCAGGAAAATGTTGAGACAAGGTTAGATATATCAGATCACCATGTAAAGATATTTTTATACAGTTATAAACTGGAACTCTGTGTATATTATGCATGGCAGAGGATTTCAAAGATTTTTAAAAAGTATATGTTAGATAGATATTTGTGATGTCATGTCTAATCTGTAGTGTTTAAGTTCAGAACTTAAACCAGGACTTATCAGGACTTACTGGAAATAAGAACTTACTGAAGCCAGAACTTAATATCAGAACTTAAGGTGTCAGAAGATATATATCAGGACTTAAGTGCGGGAAGACTTCAGATAAGGAATGTGGCTGATTTCCAGGAGAAGATCTGGAATAATTAAAAGAAGATATGCATGAAGAGTTAGAGGACTAGAAGACTTGTAGAAGATATCTGATTGATATATTTTAGGAGACCTAATTATATTCCATATCAATTAGAAGATATCTTGTAACTGTGTACTATATAAACACATCTTAGGGTTTACACTATATGTGTTATCATTATCGAGAAAGATTATACATTGTAACCTAGCAGCTCTTAGTAATATTGTTCATCACTGAGAGAGAACAACAATTTTATTATAACAGAGTTTATTGGAATATACTTGATCTTTGTTACATACTTGTGTTGAAATCGATTTGATTGTATAAACACTATATTCAACCCCCTTCTATAGTGTTGTGTGATCTAACATGTGGTATCAGAACTTTTCTAGTTAACACACATATAGTAAAGATCCAAATAATCAATCATGTCTGAAGAAACACAAACTCCAACTAAGCCCACCAAAACTCAAGAAACTCAAAACACTCAAACCCATAGTCGATATGAGACTATTAGGGTTCCCATACCGAGAGCATCTGAGTATCCTATATGGAAAGTGAAGATGGCTATGTTTCTGGAAGCCACAGATCCAGAATACCTTAATAGAATTAATGATGCACCACATAAGCCTACCAAGCTCTCTGTTATAGTTGCTGATCAACCAGCAAAGACCATACCATAGGAGAAAAGTGAGTACACAGGTGAAGATATCTCATCTATTGCCAAGGATGCATGGGTAAGGAATTTGTTGTATAGTGCAATTGACAATGTCAAGCCAAACAGGGTCATTGGATGTAAGACTGCAAAAGAGATATGGGATGCTTTGGAGACAAGATGCCAGGGAACTGATGCAATCAAGAAGGACAGGAAGGCTATACTCACACAAGAGTATGAGCACTTTGACTCAAAAGCTGATAAGCCATTAACTGATTTATATGACAGGTTTGCCAAATTCTTGAATGATGTGTCATTGGTGGACAAGGAATATGATCTTGAAGATTCAAATCTAAAATTCCTTTTAGCTCTTCCTGAAAATTGGGATTTGAAGTCTACTACCATAAGAGAGACAACTATGACCTTATTGAAACTACTCTTGATGAAATTTATGGTATGCTCAAGACTCATGAACTTGAGATGGATCAAAGGAGCAAGAGGCATGAAATCTCCTAAAGTTATTGTCTCAAAGAGGGGCAAAGGAAAGGCTCTCATCATAAAGTCTGATTCAGAGTCATTATATTCTGATGATGATGATTTAGAAACTGAAAGTTTATCTGAAGTGGATGTTGATGCAGATTTGATGCAACGGTGTGCTCTTATGGTGAAGGTTAATACAAAGATAGCGTACAAGAAATTCAGAAAGGGCAAGAAGTTTTCCAGGAAAGGTGGAAGTTCTGATAAGAAAGGGTTCAGAAAGTCTGAAGTCAAAGGAGGAAAGTCTGAAAGAGGAGACAACTCAAATGTCAAATGCTACAATCGTGGTGAAAGAGGCCACGTATCTCCTGACTGCAAGAAAGGAAAAAGTGACAAAGGCAAGGCACTTGTCACAAAGAAAAAAAGCTGGAGAGACACTTCACATTCGGAAGATGAGGTGAACTATATCTTGATGGAAAATGCTGATAGCAGTCCTGAAACTGTTGAATTGAAGGTACCTCAAATAACTTTTGCTTTTCATACTGATGATATTATTGAGTTGAGATTATACCTTAAAACCATGTTCATTAGTTTTAGAGATCAGACTTTAACATGTGAAATATTAACATCTGAAAGTCTTGCTCTTAAAAACAGAAATGACTATTTAGAAAAGGAGTTAGTTTTTCTTCATCAAACTAAGAAAGAAAGAGATGAAGCTTTGTATGTTAGAGATGAAGTTCTAAAGTTGAATGAATCTCTAAAAACTGATTTAGAAAAGGAAAGAGAGATCATCAGAACTTGGACTAACTCTGGCAGAACAACTCAGAATATACTAAGTAGTGGAAACTGGAAAGAGGGCTTAGGTTATGGAGATGATAAAAGTAAGAAAGAGACTTTGCAAATTAATCCAATTACCGTTAAACAGACTATTAAGCCAAAGGTAATAATATTAAGTCTGTAGCAAAAACTATTAAGTCTGATTCTGAAAAGATGAAAGTTTCTAAGACAGAAGTCAAAGAAAAGTCAACTTCTGATAAATTAAAACAGGATAAACCAGCTGAAGTTTACATAGGTTTAATGACAAAAAAGCAGCTTAAGCATAAGATGAAAGAGATTAGAAATGTGAACAAGGTAAATGAAGCTAGGAAAAATAGGAATAGAAAGGAAGGTGTGAATAAAAGCAACAATTATATGCCTGTTCCCAATGCTCATAGAAAGAAATGCTATAACTGGGGAAACTCTAACCATCTTGCTTCTCTTTGCAGGAAAAATAAAGTTATAAACTCTTTACCTTCTAAATCAGAAGTTAAGAGTCAATCTGTTAGGTTTAAACCATAAAATCCTTGTTTTCATTGGGGTAGTTTATAGAATTTCATTAATACTTGTAAGGAATATCATAATTTGTACTGTGATTATTATCAAATAAAACCTTCTTTTAAAAAAGTTAGTGAAATTCCTTCTAGTGTGAAGTCTGATGCAAAGTCTGATATAACTTCTGATGAACAACATTTTAGCATAAACTCTGAAACTAAATCCGCTGCAAATGCTAACAAACTTAAAAAGACCAAAGAATTCAAGCAAGTATGGGTCCTTAAAACTAACCAATAATGGTCTTTGCGATTGCAGGGCAACAGGAAAAACATCCTACTTCTGGACAATGGATGTTCAGGACATATGACTGGAAATAAAGCCCTACTATTAGACTTTGTGGAGAAAGCTGGCCCAGGAGTTTCTTATGGAGATGGAAACATGGGAAAAACTCTAGGATATAGCATTATCAATCTCAGGAATGTCATCGTTGAATCAGTAGTGTTAGGTCTCAAATGTTTGTAGAAGGGGGGTTGAATACAAACAATACCGTTTAATCGAATAAAATGCGGAATAAAAAAGTAATACAAAATTCAAGTTAAATAAAACTATGATTAAACTTTAAAGGTGTTACAACAATGGTATCGTTTACAAGGGATTAATCTCAAATAAATTATTCCAAATCTAGAATAAATTCGACATGAACTTTTTCTATTTTTGTAATAAAAGGATCAAATGCTAACTGCAATTTGAGATTAAGTTCTAGGGATTTTGATCCGTTAGATAGTTACACAAGAACAAGAAAAGGATTTCTAGTGGATTAGATTTAACAATAAATACTAGAAATAAATGATCTGTGAATTTACAATAAGTTCTCTGCAGGTTTTCTTTTGTTCTGTGTTCTTCTGGATTTGATATTCAATGCATACTTTCTGTTGAAAAATCAGCTGCTGTTGTTAAGTAAAGAAAACAATCCACTTGATCCAGAAAGACTTTCGGCAAGACAATTCATTTGAACTGGCAAGACAATCAAATGAACTAGAAAGACTTTCAGCAAGACAATCCATTTGAACTGGCAAGACAATTCATTTGAACTGGCAAGACAATCAAATGAACTGGCATGACTTTCGGTATGACTATTGATTATCATACCGATTGTCTTGCTAATAAAAAAGATAGTCTTGCTGAATTAATATAGAATATTAATTCAAAATCAATTCTGAAAATACATAATATTAATTCAGAATTAATTAATCAATTAATTCAATTAATCAATAAATTAATCTTGGCAGATTTAATTTATTTTCTTAATTAAATTATATGACTTAATTAATTAATAGTGAATTAATACTACTCTTGAACAACAACCCTTCTTCTGAAAATCCTCTGAAAGTCACTGTCAATTATGAATCAATTCCACCACTTCAATGCTGACACTCGATGTACTGTCTGGTTCATGAGTGACTAACTTCCGTGACGTTTCTTCATGCCTTGACCTTGATACTCTTGATTTTCTTCAGACTAAATCCTTGTAATTAATTGATACCCTGACGAGATCTCTATCACTTGATTAAATCCACAATCTTGATTTATATCACTGAGGCTTGATCAATTTCGTGAGCTTCTTCCAGTGAATTAAGTCATCAAGTCTGTAGAAGAACAATGTTACTTAATCCTTTGACATATGTTACTCTGAGAGATCTCTCTGACGATAGGACCACTATTTACTTGTTACATCCTTATTTGAGTTGAGTTAAATCCTCGAATAAACAAATAGGCTATGACATATGCCTTTCAATCTCCCCCTATTTGTTTGTTAGACAATAACAACAAATACCTAGAGGATAACTCAACTAACAAATAAGAAAAAGATATAAACAGTAATGCAAAGTAAATAGCAGAAAAGTTCTGGATTATATTTAACATCTTCCAGATTCCAAAAGAAATTTACAAATGAATACAAGGTAGATGTTCCTCTAGTCTGAACATATAACTACATTAGTCTATCTTGATTCATAAAGCTCTAATCATATTACATTGAGTTTTGAGCTAATTGAATTCAGTTGTCTTCCCTTTTGAATTCACCTTCTTCCAAATCTTCACCTTCTTCCAAATCTTGAAGCAACTCCTTGTCAAAGACACGATCCTTTTCTGAAGTGAAGCTGTCTGGCCTGACTGGTTGAACTCCAACTGTCTTTAGCTTATTCTTGAGTTGAATGTACCTTTTAATATTCTTTTCACAATAAGCTTGAATCAGATCAGCTACTTGAGTTTTCAACATGGATGAATATCCAGCAGTTCTTAAGTGATGTTCCATCCAGACAAGATGCTTAGTTGAGTAGTCTTTAAGAGATTGTGAATCGAGCTGGCAGATTTGAAGACAGTCAGACTTAAAGAATCTTACCTGATGAGGATTGTTGACAACTTGAGGACTAGCCCTGTTGGCAAACTCTTTGAGCCTTTCTCGAAGAACTTAATTCAATTCTGAGCTTCTTTTGACTTTGTTGAGAAGAACCCAAATCTCTGAAAAAGAACGATTCTCAAACAGATGAAGTGATACCTTGAAAGATCCTTCGCTCTGACAATATACAAATATGCTCATTTCATTTAGAGATCTGTCAAAAGCAGCTGTGATCCTTGAGACTTCAGTCTTTATAGCATTCATGTACATGTCATTGTTTGGATTAGAGATCTCCAGCTTGTCCAGAAGATGTAGAAACTGCCTATCATTGTTTGTGCTCAGCTGAGGCATATCAAGTACTCTCCTAGCTTCATCCCATTTTTCACCAATCTTCAGTCTGACATCTCTTCTCCTTTCATGAGCTTTAATGTCATGAAGACGTTACTTTTGAAGAGTTTTTGTTCTTTGTATGTCTTTCCTCATGTCAATGATCTGGGATACCTTTTTGAGTTTAGCTTCTTTTCTTTTCAACTCTGACTGCTGCTGCTGAAACTCTTTCTCAAACAGAGGATCCACTGGAGCTTCCTCTTCCCATTCTCCAAAATCACTTTCCTCCTAGCTTCAAAGAAACCATCTTTATCTCCCAAGACTGATTCAGTGGGAACGTCACAAATATCAAAGTCATCCAGTTCTCCACTATAGTAGATATCATCAGGCTTCCCTGTGCCTCCAGCAGACGAATCGTTTTCTTTTCCCTTTTCACTTCTCCCTTTCTTCTCCCCCTTAGTTGAGGAATCCTCTACAGACTTTCCCTTAGATCATCCATGACCTCCATCACCTCCAGAGCCTGAGCCTCCACCAGACAGCCCTTCAAAGAAAGTCCTTTGTTCTTCATTAGGGCAGTGAGAATTTTTGATCATGAAGTACAAGTGCTTCATCCCTTCATTCAGATGTTCCATACCCGTCTCTATCTTCAGAAATCTGGAGGAATCCAGTGAATGATTCATTTCAACCAAGTCTTCAAGAGAAGTCATTCTTGTATGGAGAGAGCAGAAGTTTGAAATGTCTTCAGCTGATAACGTTGGAGATGCCTGGATTGAGTTAAGCTTTGGTACAATAGATGTCTTCAAATCTGATATTTCAGTCCTGATGAGAGCCAGCTGATGATTGACAGAGGTTGAAGAAGAAGACCGTTCAACCACTTGTGCTTTGAATGATTTAGCTTCAGCCTGACTTTTTGCAAGTTATTCCTTGAGATCAGCAATTTTAGCTAACAGATTTTCAGTGTTTGTGTCTGTGTGTGCGCTCACCTGAATATCTCTCCTGTTTAATTCACTCAACTCACGTGCTTGTGTATCTCTCAATATAATTGCTCGTGAGGAGTCTTCCTGATGCTGATCTTCTGTACCTGCATTTAAAATCACCCTAGCCTCTTCAAGAGAGGTAAGTGGTGGTGCAATGGGAATTCGCGAGTCCCGATCCTCAGTCAAACCTATCTTTTCATGTGAAATAGATGTCTGAATTGCTTCAGGGATAGATTGCCCGAGTTACCCTCCACTTTCTCCAGATAAATCTGCGAGTGGAGAATCCCGTGAGGGAGCCAGAGGTGTTGGATCTGGGAGGGGAGAAAATGACTCTATTAAAGGTGGCTGAGAGTCAGATTTTCCCTCAAAAGCATGTGACTGCTCTTCTGCCGTAACTATGGCAGGCACTGTAACCGACTCAATGTGCACTCCTCGCTCCGTGTCCTGAGTATCATCTACTGGTCTGTATGCTTCCATTATGAGTAATGGAATCGTGGTTGACTCAGTACAGGATGCCATGGCCCTATGGCGAATTTCAATAGATTCATCCTGTTGAGAGAATGTTTCTAGTAACTCTTCAGTGGCCATTTCAAAGTCTATGTCCTGTTGGGAGGACAAGGATGGGCTTTCAGATGCCTCGATAAATGTTTTTCTTTTCTTGGGTGGAGGCAGAGCTGAGGGTTCATTCACATCCTCTAACATACTACTTCCTACTAACCTTCTAGGCAACATTTTAGACAGTGGGGGAGAGGTTGAGATAGGTTGTGACTCTGTGTTTGGCTCTATGACCTGGGATTGAAGCTGTGGTTCTATAACTTCATGGTCAGTCCTATCAACCACTGGGGGTCTTTCGACAGAAGTAGGAATATGTTGAGTTTGAGGAATTATTACCTGCAGAGGAAGAGCATCTGATGTTTGAGCCTGGGTGGTTTGAACCACTGGAGGTTGAGCTTGCTGTTCAGGACCGGGAAGATTGAAGATAGGTAAAGGAATATAAGTGGCCATGAAAGCAGATACAAGTACTGGAACTTGCATGAATTTGAAGGTTGTGTCTTGGCGAGTGTAAATCTTTTTGCTTACTGGAGGGGGTTCGGTTACTGAAGAGTTATCAAAAAGAGCTTTATGTTCAGGTGAGAGAAGATGTTCTCCTATGAGCATGAGAAAACGAGCGTAGTAGCAGGAGACCCTATGATTTGTAGAATGATCACGTAAAGCAGTAGTGAGACGTCTCAGAAGAATGGGTAAAAGTAGTTTGCCAAAATTGATCCTTTGATTGAAAATAACCGCAAGACCAATATACTGCAGAGTGGAAGTGATGTTGTGAAAGTTGGATTTAGTGCAGTTGGCAAACACTTTAGAAAGTATATCGAAAAAAATATCCCATTCAGAAATCAAATTGGATTTAGATAACTTGGTTAAATTAATCACCCCCTGATAGTGAATAGCATGGAAAAAGTTTGAAATATCATTTTCAGAGGGCAAATTACAGAAATTGTCCAATGGAAAATTTAACGCTCGATTGATGACTGTTTCATCAACAACATACTGTGTGTTTGCCACGGTGAATGAAAAAGATTTAAAATCATCGGCCACAGTAGATGTTGTGCAAATCAGTCTGAGCAGATCAACATTTAAAATCACATTTGATTTAATAGCAGAGCTAACAATCGAATGGTCATTTAAAAATCTAATCCATGGCTTAAATTTTTTCACATCACATTTATCTGGATTAAAATAACCAACAAGATTATGTGTGACAATTTGGAAATTGAGAGCCATTTAAAAAAATATATAATAAAACACACACTTTTAGAATTTTAAGAGTAATATTAAGAAAATTCGAATTAATTAAGTTAATTTAATAATTCGAATTAAATCAATTATATCCGAAAAATTTAGAAAGTGATGTATTTCGTTAATTTTCTTAACTCACAAAAGCAGATATGCAAAATCACAAGACACAAAACCAAATTGAAATACACAAAAAAACTAATTTTAGGGAAAAATCGAATTAAAATATAAAAACAATAAAATGGGCAGCACTTCTGTATGTATATACGTGTATGTTGTTAGTGTAGGTGCCCTAGAGGCAATACATTATTCTTTTATCTTTATGTCAGTTGATCATTCAATAAATTTATTTATTATGACCTTAATTACTGCGATATTTTGTTAGCATAATAAATGTCCTTAGAATCATGATACAAATTGTATAGTTTAAGTACATGACTTGAACTTGAGATTATATAATATATTATATTCTTAAAGGTCCCTAGTCGAGTATTATTATATAGGACAATAATAATACATAGATAGACTAGTATGTTGTTTGACAAGATAACCACATCTCATTGGTTATAAGTATGGGGATACTGAAGTCAATACATAGGTACATGTGAGAGTACATGGTACTGGACAGACCCACAGTGAGATTCTTCATGTTTAATAAAGTCATAAGAAAGACTCACAGTGATAATGGTGTAACGATCCTTTGACTTGAAATCATTATATTTCTATACGAGGATTAATATACTTTGACTACATTAAAAGTTACTTTTGATCGGGTGATGATAAAAGTGGACATCGGGTATATCATGAGTCGTATGAGAAATATGAATGATAGATAAAGGATTTAACCCTCCTATAATTAGGAGAGATATTATTGGCCTCTTGATTGAGTGAGATTATAAAAGCATGGCCATGCTCAAATAATGATTTGTTTCAATAATCTACTCATGCATCAAGTAAACCCAGATTAAATGTTGAAGAGGATGACTAAATACATGCCTCGAGTTTAATCTATAATATGTATGGTTAAAGGGATTATATTACACGAAAAAACATTAATCACGAAAGGTTTTATCTAATCACGATTTAATTATTGTTTAATTGGGTAACAATGATGTATTACTAGATACCGCTCATTGTTTATAATTTTATTAGAGAATAAAATTATTGCCAATTAAATAATAGCCTATAGGGTCGCACAAATAGAGCACTTAATGGAATAGTTAATTTAAATTATGGATTTAAATTAATTGATGATTATTTGAATTTTATTATAATTAAGTAAGACTTAATTGAGATAATATAAATTCGAATTAAAAGGAATGTTTTTGCCCATAATAATTAAGTATGACTTAGTTATTAATTAAATAATAGAAATTCGTTTTTATTATTTAATCCAATACCTACTAGGGTTGGGCTTTGCTATTATGGGCCTTTTTAATCAGTCATTATAAATAGATAATGAGAGGTTAAAGAGGCTTGAACGTTTTTTAAGAAAACCCTAGCAGCAAAGAGAGGCAGAGGCAATTCAGATCGTTAAGAAGGAGGCTAGTACATCCATTCCGTAGTCAAGTTCGTGAGACGTTCTTGAAGGTGCTCGTGTGGATACCATAGAGGTGTTTCTCCGAGAGGTAGACACAAAGCGTGATAGCTAGGATCTCCGTTGAGTTCGTAAAAGTTAATCTCTTGAAAGGTATGATTCGTTATCTCCATAATCTGCCCATAATTATACATGGATCCTGTTTTTGGGTTTCGAATTTTTGTTTTATTTACGTTTATCCGCTGCGTTTTATGCCTTCGGAACCCAACAATGGCATCAGAGCTACGTGTATAAGGGGCTGATTTGGTTACGTGTTTACTGTATTTTTACAAGTATGCATGTGTGATGAGTCTGCCATGATAACAGTTATGTTATATGAGTCTGCCATGATAACAGTTATGTTATATGAATGATATGATGAATCTGTTAATGATCTATATGATGATACTAGTATGTTTAAGATCTGCCATAACTCATATGTATGCGATCTCTTAAAATATGTATACTGATACACGTTTTTGGTAACTGGGATATGGATCGTGTGTATACTGATACATGCTTCTGGAATAGTATTCTGATACATGTTTTTCTAGTATTCTGATACTTGATTTTGCAAAAATTTCCGCCATCGGGGGGCTCGCTGCCCCCCCGAACCCCCCCAGCGACCTCACCGCGGGGGGGTTTCGAACCGCGTGGTTAGGGTTTCGTTTTTAATTTGTGCTTATGACATATGCTTTACTTATTTATTATTCTTGATTGGATCATGATAAGTGATAAATAGTATGTCATCTTTATATGATCTATCATGTTCTTTAATGGTTACTGAGCATGGTGCATAGTTATGGCCTTAAGACCTTAGTTGTAATGGTTTATTCTTTTGGTTTGTAATAAATACGACTTGCATGTCGTTTTCTATTTGTAGTTGTTTTATCTCGAATGTAACTCGAGTTCTTTTGTAAGTTCATTAGTATAATTCTTAATGTAACATCCTAGAAGGACAAGGGAAAGAGGAGGCATCCTATGGAGGCCAAGGAGATAATGAAAGCAATAGAGAAGACATATGTAATAGTTATTTTTACACCATAGATTGACCTTGATCTTTTCATTAGCCTGAAAAGATCACATAGGATTGGGCCATAACTATTGCACGTTTACTTTACGTACTTTTCAAATGATGTATAAATAGTATGTGTAGAGTAGAAAAATGCATGTTTTAATTAGATTAATGATGTATGTATGTATTAGATACATCACCCATGCCATGCCTTTAAACAAGATAAAATCTGTAACGACTCAAGATTTAAAATTAACAAACGATCATGAGATTCTCGTGTTTATGAAACACGGAATAAAATACGAATTTTCTTTATTTCTGACATGGGGCGATTTTGTCAACAACGGGTTCATAGAACTTGTAAGGCTGTGGGTTTTAAGCGAGACCGATGTGACTCCTCCACTACCTGGAAATCAAACCATTGACGAGTATTGATTTGAAGTATTTTATTCAAGGAAAAATTGGGAATCTCTTTATGATGGGATCATGATCGTTCTAAATTAAAATCCCTAAGTAAAAATATTAAGTTTTAATCAGATGCTTTCCAATGAATGAACACTCATTAAATCCTAGATCGATAAGGGGAAGGGCTGTCAGTGGCAGGGGACTCCTATCTATCATGGTGAAATGCGACGAATATAAACGGTTATATTCGGACGTTGTATCATTGGGTCTAACTTAACTGAGTCATCATAATAAGGTGAATATAAACGGTTATATTCAACTATTATGAACTTAGAAGCATAGAGTTTGGTTAAAAATCTATTAGATAGATAAGATCAATTGTTGTTCACCAAATTATCCAAGAATTATATATGATATAATTGACAACTGTTGTCTACCTAAATAATCATGTTTTAAGGATACCAGTGGTTGACTTAGAACATGACGAAATATGGATCTTGGCTCACTAGAAAGATTTATGGGATATACTTTCCGAATTAATAGTTAGGGCTATTAATTTGATAAAAAAAAATAGTGGGAGATATATTACGAATATATCATAATCATATGAACATAAAATTTTAACTCAGACAATCTAATGTTTATTTTGCGCTTTTATTATTGTAGATACTGAGTAATGGCAAACAACACAAACACACTATCCGTACGTTCAGTCCTTGAGAAGGACAAGCTGACAGGAGGAAACAACTTCCTAGACTGGCAGAGGAATTTGAGGATTGTCCTCAGGCAGGAGCGCAAGCTTCATGTCATTGATATTCCTCCTCCAGGCCCCCTTCCTGAGGGTGCTACTGCTGATGAACGAGCAGCACGCACAAAGGATGAGAATGATGCAAATGATGTTGCATGTCTTATGTTGGCAACTATGAGTGCTGAGCTTCAAAGACAACATGTGCATATGGATGCATATACTATCAATGAGCACTTGCAAAGCATGTTTGCAAGCCAAACTCGTCAAGAAAGGTTCAACACGAGTAAGTCACTTTTTAATTGCAAACAAGGGGCGAGTGAACCAGTTGGCCCACATGTTCTGAAGATGATTGGTTACATTGAGTACCTTGAAACTTTGGGTTTCCCGATTGGTCCGGAAACTGGTATTGACCTAATCATGAATTCTTTGAACAACAAATTCACTCAGTTTGTTGTGAACTACAATATGAATGAATTTGACAAAACACCTACTGAATTGTTGCATATGTTGAGAACATATGAGACCAACATGAAGACAGCTGAACCTGCTCCCATACTGATGGTGGGAAATAAAGGTAAGGCCAAAGGGAAGGGAAAATGGAAGGGTAAGAAGAAGATTGGATCTGATTCTACAACCAAGCCAAAGTCAGGTCCCAAACAGGCTTTAAAGCCTAAAGGTGGTGTGGCCAAGGGTGAATGTCACTACTGTAAGAAAGATGGTCACTGGAAGAGAAACTGTCCAATTTACTTGGAGGATCTGAAGAAAAAGAAAGCAGTTCAGATTTCTGGATCAGGTATTTATGTTATAGAAGTCAATTTGTCTATTTCTACATCCTGGGTATTTGATACTGGATGTGCTTCTCACATTTGTATAAATGTGTAGGGCCTGCAGAGAAGTAGAACTCTGGCTAAGGGAGAAGTGGACCTAAGAGTAGGCAATGGAGCAAAAGTTGCTGCTTTAGCTGTAGGGACTTATTATTTATCTATGCCCTCTGGGCTTGTTTTAGAACTAGAAGACTGTTTTTACGTGCCTGCGATTCGCAGAAACATTATTTCTGTTTCTTGTTTGGACAAGAAAGGTTTTTCGTTTACAATAAAGAACAACAGTTGCTCTTTTGCTTTGAATGATTTAACCTATGGTGTTGCGCGTTTATTTAATGGTTTATATGTTCTTGATTTAGATAACCCTGTCTGTAATATAGAAAACAAACGACTTAAAATAAATGACTCAAATCAAACATACCTCTGGCATTGTCGTCTAGGCCACATAAATGAGAAACGCATATCCAAATTACATAAGGATGGATACTTGGATAAGTTTGATTTTGAATCATACCAAGAATGCGAATCTTGTTTGCTTGGTAAGATGACTAAAGCCCCTTTCACTGGTAAGGGTCAAAGGGCCACTAAACGTCTGGAGCTAATACATAGTGATGTATGTGGCCCAATGCGTGTAATGGCTAGAGGAGGCTACTACTACTTCATAACATTTACTGATGATTTCAGTAGATATGGATATGTATATCTTATGAAGAACAAATCCGATTCTTTTGAAAAATTTAAAGAATACAAGGTTGAAGTAGAGAAGCAAATTGGCGGAGATGCAAGTATTAAGATCTTACGATCCGATCGTGGGGGTGAATACTTAAGCACCGAATTTAGAGAGTATTTGAAAGAGTGTGGTATTGTATCGCAACTCACTCCGCCAGGAACACCTCAATGGAATGGAGTTTCAGAGAGGAGAAATCGCACCTTGTTGGACATGGTGCGATCGATGATGAGTCATGCAGATCTTCCAATTAGTTTCTGGGGTTACGCTCTAGAAACAGCAGCTTTCACACTTAACCGTGTTCCTACTAAGAAGGTTCAAAAGACTCCATATGAGATATGGAAAGAGAAACGGTCAG
The DNA here is from genome assembly GCF_009905375.1 of Apium graveolens. NCBI lineage: Eukaryota > Viridiplantae > Streptophyta > Magnoliopsida > Apiales > Apiaceae > Apium > Apium graveolens. The sequence continues at coordinate 285,897,913 of NC_133652.1, read as the reverse complement.
GCATGAACTTTATGAAAGTTTGGGGATGTAAGGCATTTGTGAAACGTCAAGAATCTGACAAGCTTGGACCTAAATCCGAAGAGTGCATTTTTGTAGGATACCCTAATGAAACAAAGGCGTATTATTTTTATAGTCCTTCTGAGCAGAAAGTGTTTATTGCTCGAGATGCTGTCTTCATGGAAAGAGATTTTGTTTCCAAAAGAAACAGTGGGAGAACTATAGATCTCGATGAAGATCGAGAACCGCAAAATATCATTGAACCTGAAGTGGAACAAGAGCAGAATAATGATAATGCTCAACAAACACAGGTTGTTCGTAGATCTGGTAGATTTCGCCATGAGCCAGAGAGATATGGATTTCTCATGACTCAGTGTGGAGATTTGATGCTCATAGATGAAGATGAGCCTCTCACATACCAAGATGCTATGAACAGTCCAGACTCTAAGAGATGGCTTGAAGCCATGAAATCCGAGATAGATTCCATGTACGAAAACCAAGTATGGACTTTGGTTGATCCACCTGAAGGGGTAAAACCCATAGGGTGCAAATGGGTTTTTAAGAAGAAAAAGGGCATGGATGGAAATGTTCAGACCTATAAAGCTAGGCTGGTTGCAAAAGGTTTCAAACAAATTCATGGTATTGACTATGATGAAACTTTCTCACCAGTGGCTATGGTCAAGTCTATAAGGATTTTACTTGCCATTGCAGCATTCCATGATTATGAAATCTGGCAAATGGATGTCAAAACAGCCTTCCTTAATGGAAGCCTTGAAGAGGATGTGTACATGACACAACCTGAGGGTTTTGTCGATCCAAGGAATGCTGGCAAGGTATGTAAATTGCGTCGATCCATTTATGGATTGAAGCAATCCTCTAGGAGATGGAATATCCGTTTTGATGAAATAGTCATAGAGTATGGCTTTGTTCAAAACGAAGATGAACCGTGTGTTTACAAGAAGGTTAATGGGAGCTATGTGGCATTCATAGTACTATATGTTGATGATATACTACTAATGGGGAATGACATACCTTCTCTAAAGGCTGTTAAGACGTGGTTAGGGAGCAATTTCTCCATTAAAGACTTAGGAGAGGCATCCTACATTCTAGGAATGAGGATCTATAGAGAAAGATCTAGAAGGATGATCGGTCTAAGTCAGAGCACATACATTGATAAGGTTTTGCATCGTTTTGGAATGCAAAATGCAAAAAGGGGATATGTCCCTGTGTCTCAAGGGATAACGATCTCTAAGGACCAATGTCCGAAATCATTGGATGAGAAGGACCACATGAATAAAGTTCCATATGCTTCAGCAATTGGATCTATCATGTATGCAATGGTATGTACTCGCCCAGATGTCTCGTATGCTTTGAGCATGACGAGCAGATACCAGTCTAATCCGGGTGAAGGTCACTGGACGGCAGTTAAGAATATTCTTAAGTACCTGAAAAGAACTAAAGATTCATTCTTGGTGTATGGAGGAGAAGAGAAACTCGTTGTAAAAGGTTACACCGATGCAAGTTTCCAAACAGACAGAGATGATACTGTATCACAGTCTGGTTTTGTGTTTTGTCTAAACGGAGGTGCTGTAAGCTGGAAGAGTTCAAAGCAAGAAACAGTAGCTGATTCTACAATGGAGGCTGAGTACATTGCAGCTTGTGAAGCAGCTAAGGAGGCCGTTTGGATTCGAAAGTTCATTTCTGTTTTGGGAGTGGTTCCATCGATCGCAGATCCCATTGATCTATACTGCGATAATAATGGAGCCATTGCACAGGCTAAAGAACCTAGATCACACTCCCGGGCTAAACATATACTCAGGAGATTTCACCTTATTCGAGAGATTAATGAAAGGGGTGATATACACATATGTAAAGTGCACACAAATGATAACATTGCAGACCCACTGACCAAAGGCTTGTCGCAGCAGAAGCACGATGGTCACACTAGTTCCATGGGTATTAGATATATGGGTGATTGGCTCTAGTGCAAGTGGGAGATTGTTAGTGTAGGTGCCCTAGAGGCAATACATTATTCTTTTATCTTTATGTCAGTTGATCATTCAATAAATTTATTTATTATGACCTTAATTACTGCGATATTTTGTTAGCATAATAAATGTCCTTAGAATCATGATACAAATTGTATAGTTTAAGTACATGACTTGAACTTGAGATTATATAATATATTATATTCTTAAAGGTCCCTAGTCGAGTATTATTATATAGGACAATAATAATACATAGATAGACTAGTATGTTGTTTGACAAGATAACCACATCTCATTGGTTATAAGTATGGGGATACTGAAGTCAATACATAGGTACATGTGAGAGTACATGGTACTGGACAGACCCACAGTGAGATTCTTCATGTTTAATAAAGTCATAAGAAAGACTCACAGTGATAATGGTGTAACGATCCTTTGACTTGAAATCATTATATTTCTATACGAGGATTAATATACTTTGACTACATTAAAAGTTACTTTTGATCGGGTGATGATAAAAGTGGACATCGGGTATATCATGAGTCGTATGAGAAATATGAATGATAGATAAAGGATTTAACCCTCCTATAATTAGGAGAGATATTATTGGCCTCTTGATTGAGTGAGATTATAAAAGCATGGCCATGCTCAAATAATGATTTGTTTCAATAATCTACTCATGCATCAAGTAAACCCAGATTAAATGTTGAAGAGGATGACTAAATACATGCCTCGAGTTTAATCTATAATATGTATGGTTAAAGGGATTATATTACACGAAAAAACATTAATCACGAAAGGTTTTATCTAATCACGATTTAATTATTGTTTAATTGGGTAACAATGATGTATTACTAGATACCGCTCATTGTTTATAATTTTATTAGAGAATAAAATTATTGCCAATTAAATAATAGCCTATAGGGTCGCACAAATAGAGCACTTAATGGAATAGTTAATTTAAATTATGGATTTAAATTAATTGATGATTATTTGAATTTTATTATAATTAAGTAAGACTTAATTGAGATAATATAAATTCGAATTAAAAGGAATGTTTTTGCCCATAATAATTAAGTATGACTTAGTTATTAATTAAATAATAGAAATTCGTTTTTATTATTTAATCCAATACCTACTAGGGTTGGGCTTTGCTATTATGGGCCTTTTTAATCAGTCATTATAAATAGATAATGAGAGGTTAAAGAGGCTTGAACGTTTTTTAAGAAAACCCTAGCAGCAAAGAGAGGCAGAGGCAATTCAGATCGTCAAGAAGGAGGCTAGTACATCCATTCCGTAGTCAAGTTCGTGAGACGTTCTTGAAGGTGCTCGTGTGGATACCATAGAGGTGTTTCTCCGAGAGGTAGACACAAAGCGTGATAGCTAGGATCTCCGTTGAGTTCGTAAAAGTTAATCTCTTGAAAGGTATGATTCGTTATCTCCATAATCTGCCCATAATTATACATGGATCCTGTTTTTGGGTTTCGAATTTTTGTTTTATTTACGTTTATCCGCTGCGTTTTATGCCTTCGGAACCCAACATATGTATATAACATAAGTGAAGTTTTTGTTTGCTGAGTAAACACTCGAGCAAGGAAGACAATTGTTGCGATGGTGGTTTGATCGAATAGAGAGAGAGAGAAAAAAAAGAGACTGCTGGAATTTGAAAAAACAAATGAACTGATTACAAATAAAAAGTAAGAAAGGAAAGACAAACAGCTTAAGTAGACAACTGGTATGACAATTCGGGATAGTGTTACCGATTGTCATACCGATAGTTACACTAGATAAAACTAGGAATATAAAACGAATAAATCAGAAAGACAATCGGATTGTCATACCGATTGTCATTCTAGTACAAAAATAAATATAGAAATATGTACTATATGTTTTATAACTGGCATGACAATTGATTGTCATACCGATTGTCATGCCAGTACAAAACTATACTGAATAATTAAAATAAAAACTGTTAAACTGGAATGACTTTCAGCAAGATAATTGTAATAGTCTTGCCGATTATCATTTCAGTTAAAAACACATAAAAACACATAATATAGAAAATATTACAATTACAGAAAACTGAAATGAATACTAATATAGATATGGCAGAAAATATTTACATAAATAAAATATTTCAGAGATAATTATATTTTCAGTACAAAAATAGATTTCTTTTGAATTTTAGCTAATAAAATTCATAGACAAATATTTTTAGAGAAAATAAAATATTCCGAGACATTAAAATTAACAAGTTGAGTAAATAAATAAGATAAGATAATAAAAATTACATAGAAATAAGCAAGAAATTATGGAAAATGATAAAATAAATTTGCAAATGAATTTTTCATTCACTCAAGAACAGATTTCAGATATTCACAAGTTTAATCACTAAAGTTATTCAACATACCCAATTTACCAACTAATTTGGTAAATGTGGATTCCTCAAGAGGTTTAGTGAAAATATCTGCTATTTGTTCTTCTGTTGGAATAAAAAATAGTTCAACAGTACCATTCATGACATGCTCTCTAATAAAATGATACTTGATGTCAATGTGCTTGGTCCTTGTATGTTGCACAGGGTTGTTGGTGATGGGTATTGCACTTGTATTGTCACATAGAATAGGTATTTTGTTCAATACAGAGCCATAGTCCCGTAGCTGATTCCTAATCCACAAGATCTGAGCACAGCAGCTTCCAGCAGCAATATATTCAGCCTCGACCGTTGAATTTGAAACTGTTTGCTATTTCTTGTTGTACCATGAGACTAGTCTGCTACCTAGGAATTGACAACTCCCTGAGGTGCTTTTCCTATCAACAACACTTCCTGCGTAATCTGAATATGTATATCCAACAAGGTTAAAACCAGATTCTTTAGGGTACCAAATACCTAGATTTGGTGTTCCCTTAAGATATCTTAAGATTCGTTTAACAGCAACGAGATGAATATCTCTAGGATCCGCTTGGAACCTTGCACATAAGCATGTAGCATATATAATATCTGGTCTACTTGCAATAAGATAGAGTAACGAGCCAATCATACCTCTGTAGCTTGTGACATCTACCTTAATGGAGTTTTCACATGGTCCAAGCTTGATAGCTGTAGTTGACGGAGTCCTTGCTGATGCAGAATCCTCTAGATTGTACTTTTTGAGGAATTCTTTGAGATACTTGGATTGACAAATAAAAGTTCCATCTAACCTTTGATTTACCTGTAATCCAAGAAAGAACTTCAGCTCTCCCATCATGCTCATTTCAAATTTGCTGTGCATTAACTTAGCAAATCTCTTACAGAGATTATCATTAGTAGACCCAAATATTATATCATCCACATAGACTTGGACTAATATAGTATCATTCTTATGCTTTTTAGAAAAGAGAGTTTTGTCTATGACACCTCTAATAAAGCTATTTTCAATAAGAAATTCAGAGAGAGTGTCATACCATTTTCTCGGAGACTGTTTGAGTCCATAGATAGCCTTGAAAAGAAAGTAGACAAAATCCAAATGATCCGGATCTTCGAAACCAGGAGGTTGCTCTATATATACCTCTTCATCCAGCTTTCCATTCAGAAAGGCACTCTTGACATCCATTTGATAAACTTTAAAGTTAGAAAATGCTGCAAATACCAGAAATATCCTGATGGCCTCTAGTCTAGCCTCTGGAGCATAGGTTTCATCATAATCAATGCCTTCAGCTTGAGAATACCCTTTAACTACCATTCTTGCTTTGTTTCTTGTAACCACGCCATCTTCATCTAGTTTATTCCTGAATACCCACCGAGTACCAGCAACTTTCTTGTATGTAGGTCTAGGTACCAGTTTCCAGACTTGTTGATGTTCAAACTGATTGAGTTCATCTTGCATAGCAATCACCCAATATGGATCAGTCAGTGCTTCCTCAATCTTCTTAGGTTCCATCTCAGAAAGAAATCCTGAGAACAGACACTCATTTTGAGTAGCACGTCTAGTTCTGACTCCAACATCTGGATCACCAATAATTAACTCAAAAGGATGAACTTTATTCCAGACAGTCTGTCTTGGAAGATTTGATCTTGATGATTCGCCTTGAAATTCATTGGGATGTTGTATCCTACTAGTTGATCCTTCAGCATCTCCCCCTGAGTTGTTGCCATGTTGACTTGAAGATTCTCCATCAGTAGCAGTGGTATCTCCATTGTTGCCAAAGTTTCAATCACCATTACCTTGAGTATCATCATGATTAACAGGTTCTTCACCAGCAACAACCTTAGGTTCTTGATCATGTTCTAATTCTGAATCTGACATATCATCAAACATCAGTTTCTCAGAAGGATCTTCAGTTTGGATAATAGAGAGTTTAGTGTCATCAAATGTAACATTGACACTTTCAGTTACTTTGTGTTGATCAATGATATACACCCTGTATGATCTTCTTCCATATCCAACAAAAATACCCTCATACGCCTTTGCCTCGAATTTACCACGACGATCATCTCCATCCTTGAGCACGAAGCATCTAGCACCAAATACATGAAAGTATTTGATAGAAGGTTTCTGTTCATTCAAAATCTCATAAGGAGTTTTCATGAAGTCTTTGTTGATTAGAGTTCGATTCTGAGTATAACATGCAGTATTGACAGTTTCAGGCCAAAAGTACATTGGAAGACCTGATTCACTTAATATCGTTCTTGCAGCTTCAATCAATGTACGATTCTTCCTTTTTACCACTCCATTTTGCTGAGGTGTTTTAGAAGCTGAAAATTGTCTGGTAATCCCTTTGTCTGTACAGAATCAATGAGAAGTGAATTCTTGAATTCTGTTCCATTATCTGACCTTATTGCTCTAACATGACATTAGAATCTAACTCGATCAACTTGATATGATCAATCACAACTTGTGGTGTTTCATCCTTAGAGTGAAGGAATAAAACCCACGTATACTTGGAATAGTCATCAACTATCACAAGACAATAACACTTCTTTGATATCGAAAGGACATTAACTGGTCCAAATAAATCCATGTGCAATAATTGCAGAACACTAGTTATGGAGGATGTGTCAGTGCCTCTGTAACTTGCTTTCTTTGAATTTCCTTTCTAGCAAGCCTCACACAGTCCTTCTGGGGAGAATTCCAGCTGAGGCAGACCTCTGACCAATTCTCTTTTGACAAGAGAATTCATTGTTTTGAAATTGAGATGAGAAAGTCTCTTGTGTCATAGCCAACTCTCATCAGACGATGCCTTTGCATAGAAACAATTGACTTCATGATTGCTTCCAGAGTTCATGTCAGCTATGAACAGATTTCCTTTCCGGATTCCCATCAAGGAGGGTTTTTCATTTTTCTTGTGCAGAATCTGACACTTCATCTTGTCGAATAAAACATTGTAGCCATTGTCACAGAACTGACTAATGCTAAGCAGATTGTGTTCAAGTCCTTGCACAACATACACATTTTCAATGATAACATTTCCAGCTAGCAAACAACCATATCCCTCAGTTAAACCTTTGCTGTTATCTCCAAAGGTAACCACTGGGCCAGCTTTCTCAACCACATTTGATAGCAGGGCTCTATCTCCGGTCATATGTCTTGACGATCCGCTGTCAAGAATCCACACTACCGGTTGTACCTGTTTAATGCCCTCTTTTCTTGACGATGAGGTGTTTGCATCACTAGCCATGAGATTAAGATTCCCAACTTCTTCATCTTCACTGTCAGTATCATCCCAACTTCTTCCCTTTGCCAGGTAAGCCCTTTCAGATTTACTCTTCTGATTAGAATCATAAGAGTTCTTCCTAGCTTGTTTTGGCTTCCTGCATTCTGTGGCAAAGTGTCCCAACTCATTGCAGTTGAAGCATCGAATGGTGCTTTGATCAACCATCCCTGTTTTGTACCCACCACTGCTGGTGTTAGAGGATGAAGATCCACTTTTCTGGTACCTATTGTAGTTGGACTTGTACTTGAACTTGGGATTCCTCTTGAATCTGACATTGGAGAATCTCTTGACAATCAGGGCCATTGACTCATCCTCCGATTGCTCCAGTTCTTCCAAGGAATAAAAATCATCTCCTGATTGATTTGTAGTAGGAGGATCAAATTCTGCTACTATCACATTTTCTTCAACCTTGGAAGACTGTACCATTCTTTCTGACTGTTGAGATTGTTGTTGATATTGTGGTTGTTATTGTTGTTCATCATCTACTAGAGCAGTAGATGTGCTGACCACTCTTCCTTTCCCGTAAACTTCCTTCTGCTGAATCTGCTCCAACTCATAAGTCTTTAACACACCATAGAGCCTTTCCAAAGAAATCTCACTCAGATCTCTTGCTTCTCTTATGGCAGTGATTCTATGTTCGAGATGAGTTGGCAGTGTTAAAAGGAACTTTTTGTTGACCTCCCTGATGGAATAGTATTTACCATTAATGTTCAGGTTGTTGATCAATGCATTGTACCTCTCAAACACTTCAGTGATTCCTTCTTCTGGATTGGATTTAAAGTATTTATACTCAGAGGTTAGGATTTCTAACTTGTTCTCCCTAACTTCCTCTGTGCCTTCATTAATAACCTCAATAGTTTCCCAGATGTGTTTGGAATCTTTATAGTTCATCACATGTCTATTCATCAAGGGATCAAGGGAATCTACTAAAATTAATTGAAGGCTAGCATCCAGGGAGGCTTTTTCTTTTTCAGCAGGAGAAAAATCCTCAGGATCTTTCACATAAGTTCTTGCTTTGGTAATCACCACATCATTTTCTATTACCTCTGGTTCAATAACCATCAAAATTTTAGGACCCTTCTTTAACACTTCCAGATATTTGGAATTTGCAACTTGTAAAAACAATAGCATCTTCTTCTTCCACATAACATAATTTTCTTTATTGAATAGTGGAATTTTAACGGTTCCAACTTTTTGTGTAGTCATTATGAATTTTTGAGTAAATAAAAATTCAAAAAGTGAAAGAATCACAAAAGTCTAGGATCTTGATTTGTTCGTTAATCAGAAGGCTCTGATACCAATTGTGAGGTCTCAATATGTTTGTAGAAGGGGGGTTGAATAAAAACAATACCGTTTAATCGAATAAAATGCGGAATAAAAAAGTGAAACAAAATTCAAGTTAAATAAAACTATGATTAAACTTGAAAGGTGTTACAACAACAGTATCGTTTACAAGGGATTAATCTCAAATAAATTCGACATGAACTTTTTATATTTTTTTAATAAAAGGATCAAATGCTAACTGCAATTTGAGATTAAGTTTTAGGGATTTTGATCCGCTAGATAGGTACACAAGAATAAGAAAACGATTTCTAGTGGATTAGATTTAACAATAAATACTAGAAATAAATGATCTGTGAATTTTGCAATAAGATCTCTGCAGGTTTTCTTTTGTTCTGTGTTCTTCTGGATTTGATATTCAATGCATACTTTCTGTTGAAAAATCAGCTGATGTTGTTAAGTAAACAAAACAATCCACTTGATCCAGAAAGACTTTCGGCAAGACAATCAAATGAACTAGAAAGACTTTCGGCAAGACAATCCATTTGAACTGGCAAGACAATTCCTTTGAACTGGCAAGACAATCAAATGAACTGGCATGACTTTCGGTATGACTATTGATTGTCATACCGATTGTCTTGCTAATACAAAAGATAGTCTTGCTGAATTAATATAGAATATTAATTCAAAATCAATTCTGAAAATACATAATATTAATTCGGAATTAATTAATCAATTAATTCAATTAATCAATAAATTAATCTTGGCAAATTTAATTTATTTTCTTAATTAAATTATACGACATAATTAATTAATAGCGAATTAATACTACTCTTGAACAACAACCCTTATTCTGAAAATCCTCTGAAAGTCACTGTCAATTATGAATCAATTCCACCACTTCAATGCTGACACTCGATGTACTGTCTGGTTCATGAGTGACTAACTTCCGTGACGTTTCTTCATGCCTTGACCTTGATACTCTTGATTTTCTTCAGACTAAATCCTTGAAATTAATTGATACCCTGACGAGATCTATGTCACTTGATTAAATCCATAATCTTGATTTATATCACTGAGGCTTGATCAATTTCTTAAGCTTCTTCCAGTGAATTAAGTCATCAAGTCTGTAGAAGAACAATGTTACTTAATCCTTTGACATATGTTACTCTGAGAGATCTCTCTGACGATAGGACCACTATTTACTTGTTTCATCCTGATTTGAGTTGAGTTAAATCCTCGAATAAACAAATAGGCTATGACATATTCCTTTCAAGTAGCTTTTGTCTCGGGACATAAACACAATCTACTAAGTGTGAGTCAAATCTGTGACAGAGGTTATCATGTTGATTTCTTTGAAGAATACTGTGAAGTTGTAAGTAAATTTACAGGAAAAGTGGTTCTAAAATGTTACAGACATGGTAACATTTATGAAGCCAGACTTTCAACAAACTCTGATGGTTCTGCAATCTGTCTGTTGAGTAGAGCATCAATTGATGAAAGCTGGAATTGGCACAAGAAACTCTCTCATTTAAAGTTCAACAACATAAATGAGCTAGTAAAGAAAGATCATGTGAGAGGACTGCCAAAATAAGTATTTGCTCCTGATGGCCTTTGTGATTCATGTCAAAAGGCAAAACAAAGAAAATCTTCATTAAAGAGCAAAACTGAATCCTCAATTCTTGAGCCTTATCCCTACTGCATGTTGATCTATTTGGTCCAGTCAATGTCATGTTTATTGCAAAGAAGAAATATGTTGTGGTTATAGTGAATGAGTTCACAAGATACACTTCGGTGTATTTCTTGCACAAGAAGAATGAAACTGCATCTACTATAACTGATCATGTCAGACAGCTGGATAAATTGGTCAAATATTCAGTTAAAATCATAAGAAGTGATAATGGCACTGAGTTCAGGAATTCAATAATGAAAGAGTTCTGCAAAGAGCATGGAATAAAGCGGGAATTTTCTACACCTGAAACTCCACAGCAAAATGGAGTTGTAGAAAGAAAGAACAGGACTCTCATTGAAGTTGCACGAACTATGCTTGATCAAACAAAGCTTCCAACCTACTTTTGGGCTGAAGCTGTGCAGACTGCTTATTTTACACAGAATGCACACTCATAAACAAGCATAGAAAAAACCATATGAGATGGTGAAGAGAAAGAAGCCAAATCTGAAATACTTTCATGTATTTAGATATAAGTGTTTTGTCCTTAAGACTTATCCTGAACAGCTGTCAAAATTTGATCTAAAAGCTGATAAAGGAATTTTTGTTGGATATCCACTTTCCACAAAAGCCTTCAGAGTCTACGATTTAAGAACAAGGGTTGTCATGGAATCTATCAATGTATCTTTTGATGATTAAAAAAATTACTAGACTTGAAGATTTCAATGATCATGATCAGCTGAGATTTGAAAATGAAGATTTAAATTCTGATTCTGTAAATTCTGATGACCTAAATCCTTATCCTGTAAGTTCTGACGGGTTAAATTCTGATGTCATTTAAACTGTGGTAACTACTCCAAGGGAAAATGCACCTGTTCAGGGGGAGCAAGATGAAGATCGTACCACAACTCAAGACTCTCAAGAAGCATCAGAACCTGTCATTGGCTCTTCAAGTTCTGATTAATCAAGTTCTGATGAGCCAAATTCTGATTATTCTGGAAACTCTGATTCTTCAAATCCTGAAGGATCAAACTCAAATTCCGAAGTCTCAGAGAGCATAACTACAGGGGGAGCATCAGAAAATGCTGATGGAGATAACATGGATCATGGGGGAGGACCCAGTTCTATAGAACAACTTCCATCTGCAAGGAAGTGGACTAAAGCACATACACCTGACTTAATAATTGGAAATCCTGAAGCAGGTGTCAGAACTAGAACTGCAACATCAAATGAATGTCTCTATCATTCCTTTCTATCTCAGACTGAACCAAAGAAAGTGGATGAAGCTCTTCAAGATGCTGATTGGGTGCAAGCAATGCAGGAAGAGTTAAATGAATTTAAAAGAAATAAAGTCTGGACCCTAGTGCCAAGACCAAAGAACATATCAATTGTTAGCACAAAATGGGTGTTCAGAAACAAAACTGACAGTGATGGCATACTTACTGTAATATCCGGGATATATCGTGTAATTATTTTTGCTAATAGACAATTATTATATGTGTTCAGTATCTATTCTGTGAAATATTTGTTAAGTGTTAAATGTGTTTGGATATTTAAAAAATAATATTAATTGAGTATTTTAATTTTTATATGTCCAAAATAAAATATAGATAATTTTCATATCTTCCTATTTATTTTTATGTTGATTTATGATTTTATAAGAAATATATGGATTTTATCAAATCTTTTTCCGTGTATTTAAAAACTATTTTATAAAATTGGGAGCCAACCGATGTCATCCGTTTTTACGTTTTTATAACCAGAAACTCTTCTGAAAACTCCTTCATAACCCAATTGCAATATTACGAGCATTTTCCATGTTTCAACTTTCCGATCTGGCGTACGGTTTGTCCTGCGCGGGTCCCGGCGCAACATTTTCGATACATTATTCGTTTCGGTAAATCAATAAAACTCGTATTTTCGATAAACGGGATCTTTTTATTAAACTATCAAAATTATCACCTCGTAATACGTGTAACCAGGCGCTGAGACCAAGACCGCAGTACAAATTGTACTGATTTGGATATTTATCCCGAAAACCGATACCGTTTGGATCAGTTTTTATAAATAAACGTACCATTTTGTATCTGGAATGATCCAACGGGATACTAATTTTCCGTATCAAAAATCATTTGTAGTCAGTAATTATATAATTTTCCAGAGAAAATACTTATATTCATATAATCTACTGAAAATCAAACCAACTTTTGAATGTGTTATTGATCTTTGTTTGGAAAGCTCGAGTAACCAAATTGAAGGTCTTGAAGAGCTCTACTAGAATCTGTGATCCATACACCTGCAGAATCAAAGGTTTATTTTCTGGAAATTTATTTATTTTCGAATTACTTTTATTAAAAATATGAATTTTTGTTCGGATGTTTGTTTGAATGATTTGATGATTGAATGTTGTAGAGCTTGTTTTCCTGATGATTTTCATATGTCATATGACTGATTTGGAGTTCAATAACATGTTCAAAATTGAGTTTAATCTTCGAATTCTGAAATTAGGGTTTATAACCCGTATGAATGTTTTTAATTGAAATTTGGGGCTTTATGATTTAGGGGTTATTAGCTGTTGATTTATAGTGGGTTGTGCTCCTTATGAAATTTGCAATCGATTGGTATATAGCTCATTATCAGAGGATGTCTGAATCGAAGGGAGTTTTATTTTGATGTTTTCGTCGGTTCACCGGAAACCGGTAATGTTCTTGGCCATTTTCCGACCAGGACAGGGATTATTGATGTGATTTGATTGCATGGTTGTGTTCCTGGTTATCTGTAGATTATATCTGGAGCAGATGGTGGGGTGAGGATGCCGGAATCGTGTTCTCTGGCCACCCCTGTATTCTCCGGCGACTGGACTACAAAATTGCAGTTTAGTCCCTGTACGTTTGAAGTTGGTGAAGTTCAGTCCCTGAACTTTCCAAAATTTGCATATTTTGGATTCCTGTTTTAAAATTATTTAAAAATCATATTTTCTATTTATTTTAATTATAAAAATCCGTTTTTAATTTCTAAAAATTCCAAAAATTATTATTTTAATTCCAAAAATTATTTTTAATTCAAAAATAAATCTGAATTAATTAGTTAATTAATTTCAGTTAATATTTAATTGATTAATTGGTCAATTAATTCAAAAATTAAATGATTAATTGATTTAATTAATTATTAATTGATATAAATTAATTATTTAATTAGATTTAATTATTTAAAAATGATTTAAAAATTCTTAAAAATAGTTTCGAGCTTTAAAATATTATTTTAAATTGTTTTCAAGGCTCGATAATTATTATAAAATTATTTTGAAGCCAGATTTGGCCAGCTGAACCCTGTTTATTACTCCGAAATTGATCCAACGACCCGTTTTAATTCCGAAAAATGTTTTAAAAATCATTTTAAATACCCGAAAGCCTGTTTATGACCCGAGACTTCTTTATAAATGATATATCATTGATTATTTGACATGTTATGTGCTATATGTGACTTGTTGGTTAATGGTCGATCTATATATTCTATGTTTACTTGTTTATAGTATAACTTTCAATCCGTTAATCGGATTTGGGTGAAATGAAGGGTAGATAGAAGTATATGTCGAATAGAATCGTATGAGTTGAATATTGATATATGCTTATGATATGTGAACAGAAGAGGCAAGGCAATAGGAAAGGGAAACAGATAGTCGAGAAGTAAGACGGTTGTGGTTGAAAGTTAGTACAATATAGCAAGCTAGTACCAGGAAAGTGTTCTGAACTTTCCCGAGATATATTGTAATGGATTGATAGTCCTGTTTTATATTGCAAGTGCTTTGAAGCACTGGACCCAAAACCCTGATTCCAGTTATTGATCTTGAGCCGTAAACCTTATTCTTTCTAAACCGTTGATTGTTCTACACCAAAATACGAATCACAGATATACGATACTACTCCACATATATATACAAACTAAATACCAAACACTGAACCGAATTACATATATACTCAAACCATTGTACCTTATGATTTGAAAGACCAATTCCCTGTAACCCTGAAACATTGATTCCTTTGTTATCAAATTCTTTCATTACCTAACATCCATGCTTTGAAAATGCCATATTGATCCTTATAAAGATTGAGACCATTTCATTATTGAATGTCCAATGTTGTTAATGATTCTGTTTACTGCTTATTACTATTTATTCTGTTATTATGTTAGAATTGGATTGTTTTTATAAAATTGTGGACCAGATTCGTGGTAAGACCATATAATGGTAAAGTTAGGCCAATGTGTGCCTTGGATCCACTAGTTAGAGGAGTGATGTGTGCTTTGCTCGGGGTTAGTGCATGACTGATCAGCAGCCTAACCTTGGTTTTTAAAATGAAAATATAATATCCAATTCTAAATTATAATTCATTATTCACTCGATATCATAACCCTTTCCATTTGATGATCATTATTCTCAGTTTTGTCATTATGACTTGCTGAGCTAGTTAACTCATTTGTGCGATATTGTTTATGTTCTTTTCCAGTTAAGAAGGAACCAGTTGGTATCGAGGATCCCCAGTCCAGCGCGAGAGCTAGGGGTTCAGGTTGATCAAGTTAAGCTAGTAGGCACCTTTAGAGTAATTTAAGTTTGTAAAGTTTGTAATATTGTTTAATACTCAGTTCTGAGTTTGGATAGTTGGGATTTGAAAGTTTGTAATATAAGTATGTGTATTTGGCTTGTGTGCATACTTTAACCTGTTGCGGTCCGTGATAGCTGGTAAGTAGGGTCACTACATATTATTATTATTATCATTCTTATTGTTATAAACAGGTTATAAATAAGGTATGTGTGTGTTGACCCCAAACTTCTGACCCGGGTTTGGAGGGCGCCACAATTACAAGGAACAAAGCAAGGCCGATTGCTAAGGGTTACTCTCAACAAAAGGGTATTGACTCTGATGAAACATTTACTCCAGTTGCTAGATTGGAAGCCATTAGAATCTTTTTGGCTTATGCTGCTTAAGAAAAGTTTAAAGTCCTTCAAATGGATGTGAAAAGTGCTTTTCTCAATGGAGAATTGGAAGAAGAGGTATATGTTGAACAACCTCCAGGATTTATAGATCCAAAATTTCCTAATCATGTCTACAGACTTGATAAAGCACTTTATGGCCTTAAGCAAGCTCCAAGAGCATGGTATGAGACGTTAGCTCAATTTCTTTTGGAAAGTGGAAAACAGAGGCACAATTGATAAAACACTGTTCTACCTCAACCATGGAAAGTACTTACTTTTGGTACATATATATGTTGATGATATCATCTTTGGTTCTACAAATTCCAAACTTTGTGAAAGGTTTGCAAAGCTAATGCAGTCAAGATATCAAATGAGTACGATGGGAGAACTTATATATTTTCTGGGACTTCAAGTCAAACAAAATGAAGAAGGTACTTTCATAAATCAATCCAAGTACACCAGAAATTTACTCAAGAAATTTGGAATGCAAGACTGTTAAACTACATCGACTCCCATGGCCATTGCAACCAAGTTAGATAAAGATACTGGATCATCAGTAGATATTATTAAGTACAGAGGTATGATTGGCTCTTTACTCTATTTAACTACAATTAGACCTCATATCATGTATGCTACCTGACTTTGTGCAAGATTTCAGGTTGATCCAAGAGAGCCTCATCTAATCGCTGTGAAAAGAATTTTCAAGTACCTCAAGGGTACAGCTGATCTAGGATTGTGGTATCCTAGGTAATCAGATTTTAAGCTAATAGGTTACTCAGATGCAGATTTTGTAGGATGCAAAATAAACAGGAAAAACACTAGTGGAAGCTGCCAATTTCTTGGAGGCATATTGGTTTCTTGGTTTAGCAAAAAACAGAAATCAATTTCCATATCAACTGCAGAAGCAGAATATATTGCTATAGGAAGTTGTTGTGCACAGATTCTTTGGATGAAGAATCAGTTACTAGACTATTGGTTAGAATTTTCTAAAATACTCATTTACTGTGATAATCAAAGTACTATTGCTATGACAGGTAATCCAGTTCAACACTCAATGACAAAGCACATCAGCATTAGGTACCATTTCATAAGGGAACATGTGATGAAAGGTACAGTGGAATTGCACTTTGTTCCAACAGATCAATAACTAGTAGATATCTTCACAAAACAACTATGTGAAACTACTTTTACAAGACTGGTAAATGAACTTGGAATGGTTTCAGGTTCTTTCTCACAATCTGCTTAGTTTTTGTTCCCATGCATCAGACTTTATGATCAGTGTTTACTAAAATTGTCTTATCTCTTTGTAATTTGTGCTTAAAATCTAATATATTAAATACTGATTGTTATCTGATATGATTCTGTATACTCTGATAGTGTTTTGAATGTTCTGTGACTATTCAATCCAATGAGGATTACTGTGCTAGATGCTGACCTAGTAGTCTTTAACATACTAGAAATACCATGTTTAAATTAGTTGTTTATGTGGAAATTTATTAACACAAGCAAATTCTGATTTTGAGCTTAGTCAAATTTACTTTGTGTATCTTATTACTAAGTCACAAACTATATTTTTGCTTCTTATCTATCAAATTCTGATGTCAGTAAATCTTAAGGATGAACTACATGCTTGATAAGCCTCACTTATCTAAAGAAAAGAAAAGAAAATAAAAGAAAAGAAAAATTTGAAGTCAGGTACTCCTTTGAGATCAAGAGTAAATATGTGAAAGGGAAGACCCAAGTGCATTGTTGGTATTAAGTTATATGCATTAGAAAAGAAAATAAAATTTTCTTGGTGACTTTTCACATTCTCTGATTACTGGAGAAATACTCTAATAATAGCATAAATTCTGATAGAAGTTGTGACTCACTTACACTGAGAAGCCACTGTAAAAAGAATGTTAAAAGATGCATAAAATGAGCACAAACAGTTGAGGTGGACTCTTGCATAAATTTATTCTATAGTAGACTTCAAAATTATAGACAGATTTTGAGCACTTTTCTTAGTTATGCCTTATTTCTATGATTTACTGAAGTTTATCACACTTTAATCTTTATCTGATCATTTACAAATGCACACACTCTCATTCCATATGAATGATGAAAATTACTGTGGTGATTAAGTTGTTTTTGACAAACAGTTAAGTATTATTTGCATAAATTCTGAGGACAAGTTCTGATTAAAGTTCTGATGATTAAACTCTGAAGAAACCAGTCAGTATTTGTATGAAAAATCACTGATACAGACATTCACTTTTTGAGTACAGAAGCCATGTTCTGATGACCGTTAAATTCTGATAATAGTCAAGTTCTGATGCAAATCATGATGGAAACTCGTATGCTTACGTGACATTATTTATTTACTTGACTTATTTGTGGTTTTACTGTAACGATCATATTTTATCAGAAAATAATTAAGTGAGATAAAAACAGTCATAATCATTTGGTTAGTGGGAAACGTGTTTTCCTTGACAACTGCATGTGCACAATAATTATTGCTTATTTCTCGTGCCCACTAACTACTGCTTTAACTATTTAGTGGTTGACATGTGTAAAGTGTCTGTTTTTCTTCCAAAAAGAGTTGTTGAGTGGAGAGAGTATATATATATGGGAGTTAAAAGATGTTACAATCTTTTACCTACTTTTCTTATTCTCTAATCTCTTTTATTCTCTCTCTCTAATATTCTCTGAAGCCATTTTTCTTACAAACATTTAATCAAACACCTTGGAAACACACATTTTCTCAATTGATTTTCCACAGAAATAGCACCAAAGGACATCATTTTTAATGGAGCCAAGTTCGTCCCCAACAACTATCTAGCTATTCTTATCAAGGACGAAGCTCCATCATATCTTCACTTTGTTCAGGACTTTCTTGCTAACAGTGAGATTGGGTATGCATTGACCCAACCAGAAGCACTCTCAGGAACTCAAGTGCTGAAGTTTTGGAGGAGTGGTGTTTATGATAATGGTGGTGCAAATGGGTCCCCAAGCATTATATTTACAACAGGGGAAAATGAACACTTGGTTACATTGTCAACTGTTCGACAAGCTTAACATCTTCCATAAAATTGTGTTTACGGTTCATCAGTTGAGGAGCCGGTCCTTCAGAAAATGATGGCCAATCTTGGTTATGAAAAGTCTTTGGAAAAGCAGGGACAATTGAAGAGACCCCACATCAGGAGGGAGTGGAGTTTTTTCTTTGACCGCATTACAAAAGCTTTTGCCAACAAGTGCTCCAACTTTGATGCAATCCCAACTTATTTACAGTTTCTGTAGTTCTGATAAGCCCCAACTAGCTAGTGAGTTGATTGAACCCTTTAAACTTGCTAAAAGGGCTTTTACTGACTTAATATTTACTGATAATAAGAAGACTATACTAAGACCCCTCCAAATTCCTTAATCAGTCAAACAAGTCTTAGTAAACTCTGATCCAAACACCTATACTGCCATATATCCTGATGTACAACCATCCCAACCTCCATCAGCACCTACAACCACTACACAAACAGCTCAAACTTCTCAACCTCAAACAACTCAACCTAACATCAGAACATATTTCAAACCAGCACAATCCTCTCACCCACAACCATCTGCTAGAACATCAAGACCCAAACCTTTAAGAGAAAATTCAGTTCCTAAATCTCCATCAAGGAGAAGAAGGATGATACTAAGGGATGAGTCTGATGAAGAAGAGGAGCAAGTCCAGGTTCATGCATCAGAACCTGTGACAGTTGAAGCTGAAGGGTCAACCTATCCGAAAAAGACTGAAGTTGAAGGTTCAGATATTTTTAGGAGGAAAAGAACTATAAGTTCTGATGCTGCTCAGGCAACTCCTTCAGTATCCAGGAGATCAAAGGAACAGAGAGCATGAAGGCATTTGGCACAACCTC
Organism: Apium graveolens; assembly: GCF_009905375.1. NCBI lineage: Eukaryota > Viridiplantae > Streptophyta > Magnoliopsida > Apiales > Apiaceae > Apium > Apium graveolens. The sequence continues at coordinate 285,878,419 of NC_133652.1, read as the reverse complement.
ATTCTGAGGATACTCAAGAAGTTGAGGAAGGGGATCAGGAATCTTTGATCTCATCAGAACCTGTTGTAATTGAAGCTTTGCCATCCCCTCCTTAAGCTAAAGACACTGTTCCAGAAATAGTGATTACACCTCCTATCTCTCTAGTTAAAGGAATTATAGTTGAAGATTCAGGATTAAGTCCTGAAATTGACATCCACGGGCAAAAGATTCCAACTGTGCTCTATCTGAAAGCTTCAACTGTAGCTCAGCCATCTACTGTTACTTCTCCAATCTTATAGACTGAGTTACCATCTACACCAATTCTGGATCTGGAACCTGAAGATCAGAATTTAGATGAAGCTGCTACAACATCTCCTTCAGTTACACAAACTCTGGTGTTATCAGAAGATGAGGAGTTGTTAGCAAGTTCTGGAGACAGTGCTCCATTAAATGCTCCCATTCTTGGAAAGGAGGCATTGAATCAAAAGTTTGTTGAAAAAGAAGCTCCTATTTCTTGGGAAGAAACTCATAGAGGGGTTGAGTGGACCAAGAAGTGGAATGAATCTGATTTCATTCCATGCTCAAAAGTTCTGACAGAGCTCATTGCCAAAGCTGATGAGCTGATGACAAATTCTGATTTCAAGTACCAACTCAAAGTCACTGCTCTACGTACCAAATCTCTTCAAGGTCTACACTCCCAAACTCATGAAAAAGTTGACAAACTTCTGGAAAAAGCTGAAAAGATGGATATGGAAATCAAGCTATATAAAAAGAGGTTTATTAGACCTATTTCTGAGAAAGTTGAAGCTATTGAGAAGGTTCAAGAAAAGTAACAAGCCCAAATTACTGAGGTCTTGCAAAATCAAGCCTCTCAACAAGCTCAACTGAATGAAATTCAATCTTCAGTAGAACTTCTTCTCTCTCACCTTCTACCAGATGATGCCAAAAAGGGGGAGAAGGTACTTAATAAGTCCAAATGCTCAACTATTCAAGTACTGAAGAAGAAAGATGATAAAGGTGATGACCAGGGAAACTCTGATAAGAGTAGAGGTCAGAGTCAAGGTCAAGGAAAAGGTCAAGGAAAATCTTCACAGAAAGTAATTTCTGATGCTAACAAATCTTCTATATAGAAGAAGATAAGTTCTGAAGCTGCTCAAACTAAAGCTCTGATATCAAGTTCTGATGTTTTGATTCAAGGAGGAAGTAAAGACTCTCAGAAGTTTTTACAAACTCTGAAGCTCAAGGGAAAGCAGACTACTGTCTACTACAAAGATCGTAAAATTTAGACACTTGATAAGGAAATTGCTAGAAGATTATTTCTCAAACATAATCCTGGAATAGATTTAGAGAATCTCAAGGAGGAAGAAGCTAGATTTGCAGCTGAGAAGACAAATCTAAAGTCTAAAGCTTCTGATGCAAAGAAACCTCCAAGGCCTAAGGCAAAATGCATTGTGATCAAGGAAAAGTCAAATTCTGAGGCTTCAAAGCCCAAGACAAGATCACAAGTTGAAATTGATCCCAAAGATAAAGGGAAAGGAAAGATTGAAGAACCAACAAAGCCACAAGAGATGAAGATTCCTCAAATCCTGATGAAACCTGTATGCAAACTGGTTCAAGTATTTGATGTTGCTGCTACAGTAGATGAAACTGTTCAAACTCTGAAGAGAAGAAAGATAACTGAAGAATCTAAAACAACCTCCAACACAGCTCAAGTTGTTCAGAGTGAAGAACAACAAGCTAGAGAAAAAATAGCAAATCCTGATCAAGTCATCAAGATATCAACCTCTGACAATGCTCAATTTGATTTGAACAAGATGACAATTGGTGACAAGAAGAAGCTGTTATGGAAGAAAGCTACTCCGGTAGAACCAAAGTCCAGTCTTATGATTAATCAACTTGCAACATTTGGGTGAGAGCCAAGCAAGCTAGAGATAGAGCTGGATTGGGTTCTAATGAAGAGAAGATACAAACAGGAGTAGAAGTCACTCTAGGAGATCCTTTCATGTTGATAGACAAACCATATAAACAAATCAAACAAAAGCACCTTGACAAAGTGCTGTCTGCTCAAATTGTGATGGATGCTCATGATAAAGATGATCTAAAAGAGAAATTGATCTAATTTCTCAATGATGGAAGAACTTACAAACTAGCTGATACTGATGTACTAAAGAAGTATGTCAGAGAGCTTCAACGTATTCATTATCTTCTGGAAGTAAAATCTGATGTAACAAGAAGATGGTCAGATTATATTTTGAAAGCTATACTCCAATGATTACTGAAGATGATGAAAGAGAAATTTCTATGAGGAAGAACTCTGCTAAAGTGGAAGTTATTCTGAAAGGAAAGTGCTTATGTTATAATGAAGACTCTTCACATCTTAGAGTTATCATACTTGGTGATGGACTTGAAAGAACATTAATTCAAACTCTTAGAATAGCCATTTATCAACTTGGTGACAGTAAAGATGAAGAACTGATGCAGGTGAAAGCACAGTTAGTTGAAATTATGAGAAAAGCTGAAGATAAGCTGGTAAAAGACTTTAAAAAGAATCACTTTGGATTCAGATTGATCCAGTGATGTTGGTAAAGTTGCATGTACTGTAAGTTGTAGTTAGTTGTCTAATTAAACTCTCATTGCATTTGTACTTTAATGTTTTTGACATCATCAAATCTATTAACTTGTATATTTTTCATAATTTACAAGTTGGGGGATATTGTTAGATATATTTGTGATGTCATATCTAATATGTTATGTTTAGTTTCAGAACTTAAACCAGGACTTATCAGGACTTACTCAAAATCAGAACTTATCGAAGTCAGAACTTAATATCAGAACTAAAGGGGTCAGAAGATATATATCAGGACTTAAGTGCGGGAAGACTTCAGATAAGGAATGTGGCTGATTGACAGGAGAAGATCTGGACTAAAATAAAAGAAGATATGCATGTAGAGTTAGAGGAATAGAAGACTTGTAGAAGATATCTGATTGATTTATTTTAGGAGACAGAATTATATTCCATATAAATTAGAAGATATCTTATAATTGTGTACTATATAAACACAACTTAGGGTTTACACTATATGTGTTATCATTATCGAGAAAGATTATACATTGTAACCTAGCAGCTCTTAGTGAAGATTATTCACTGAGAGAGAACAACAGTTCTATTGTAACAGAGTTTATTTGAATATACTTGATCTTTGTTACATACTTGTGTTGAAATCGATTTGATTGTATAAACACTATATTTAACCCCCTTATATAGTATTGTGTGACCTAACAGTATATATATATACTGAATATTTTGCGACTTCATCACGTTAAGATATCAAACTTGGCTTGACCAAGACTTTCATGAATACTATGAGATTGTACATATATTGTTAATTATTATACCTGTTATTTTGGTAGGCTTGTTACTCACCCTTGCTTTATTCTTTCATCACACAACAATAACTAGACAAGATGAACGGGATCAAGCTCCTAATTCGCGAGCGCATAGGAAATGTTCCGCAGTTTTCTGTAGTCGTTGAAGCCGCTGTAGGTGAAGTAGGAACTACCAATAGGCTAGGCTTTCAACTTTCGATGTACCAGACTTATGAATATTTATGAATTATAGTAATGGCAAAAGAATATGTAAATTTATTCAGAAACCCTTTTTCAGGTATAATGGTTTATAATTGTGGAATAAAATGACTTGTGTGATTTTTGGTATTCATCTCTGATACTATAACTTGTGGTGTGTGTGTATATTGTGGGGTAACAGTACGCAGTAGTTGGTTGTTAATTAAGATTAAGTGTTAATAAGGGATATCCTACCCATGATCTTGGGCTCGTGGCAATAGTTTCGCCCTAAAGAATGAAGGCACTACTTGTATGGAGAGAAGCGGGAGATTTACACAAACCATAAGAGCTCAAGTATATTTTAACGCAGAAAGAGCTCAAAATGCACCAAAGGAGGTGGTTAGAGCTAATCAAGGATTATGTTTATGAGATTCTTTATCCTCCAGGGAAAGCCAATGTGGTGGCTGAAGACTTTAGTAAAAAGCAGAGACTCAAGATGATAATGTCTTCGGGAGAGTTGATAAGAGATTTTGAGAAAATGGAAATAGAAGTGACGGTAACCGGAGCCGATACCAAAAAGCTGTTTGAGATTGCAATGCAGCCCAAATTATTGGAAAAGATCATATTGTGCCAAGAAAAAGTGATGAATGAAGGCAGAAAGCCAATGACTGGAGAAGAGATTAATACCAAGAAAGATGATAAGGGAATAATGAGGTATTCCTATAGAATTTGGGTTCCAAACGTTTAAGAGCTTAAGGACAAGATCTTAGATGAAAGCCATAGTTCGAGGAATAAGATTTAGGGAAAACCCTGAATGTGATAGTCAGGGAGGTCTCCATCAAGAAAGAAGGAACCCATAACATAATGAAATGGAAAACAAGGATTTTAATGTATAAGATAACCCCGATTATGGGAGAAGGATGAAACATTTCATACTGAGAAAATAGAAGTCAAGCAAGATAGAGAGAACCAGGATGGTACTCCTCTGGGTAAATTCATGGACGTACCTAAACAAAACTTATACTTTTATCCCCAACCACCACCCTGAGGAAACAATGCGGTGGGAAATTCTTTCACGACCTTTAAGTCACTAAGCTCTCAGAGTTCCAAGGAACAAGCTGACCCAGTCCAGGCAAGGGCCTGGCTAAAGGAAATAGAGGAATCATTTGAGATTCTAAATGATTGATAAAGCACAAAAGATTTTATTTTTTTTCCAATTACCTTCCTACGAGAGAGGCCACCCGCTGGTGGAAGGCAAAGGAAGATAGATAGATATTGTAGGAGTTTTAGAACCAGACCAGGGGCGGACAAGTATGACGAAATATGAATCTAGCTTGTAAAGTCATCAAGATTTAGTGAGGGGCACGAATCCATAATGACGGGATGTTTAAAACCAATGTTTATGCTATGTTGGTACATGAAATGAGTGTCATAAAAATGAAAACCAAAAGACTGAAAGGGAAAGGAATATAAAGAAATAGAAATTGAGAAGCGATAAGGGAGTTAGGTATATGAAACCCTAAGAAACCCTAGCAATAAATATAGATAAGTGTGTCATGACCACCGTGATGGTGACTGATCATGAGATAAAGTCAAGGTTTAAAGGCGTAAATGATATATATAATTTATCCCCTTTAAGTTGGGAGTATTCGATTAAACTCTGAGATAGATCGATGGATTAATAAGGAAACACAGATGGACTAAGGAGACAGGATAACAAGAAATTAGGAAAATGGGATGAAGGAAGTGACCTTCAAGAATGTGAAGTGTATGTAAGACCGGTGGCTTGATACCCAGAAATGGAGACGCCAGGTATAAAAGATATCCCAATACTGAGATGACGGTTAAGATAAATAATGGAGATAAATGAATAGTTAGAACTAAAAAGTTCACATTGAACATGACCAATATCTTCCAGAACATCCCCATTATCGTTACCAAATCAGGAAAGAAAAGCGGATAACCGTTGTTATCTTTTGGTGCTCATATGGACTGACCTCAGTTTGAATAAGGATGCTATTTTGAAATTAGGTATAGACTATCGAGGTGGGAATGATTGAATAAGATACTCTTATCAGGGATATATGACTTGATTTATCCATGAAACGATGCAAGTACCTTTTTAAAGGTAGAATTAAGGATATAACCTCGTTAACTTGAGATGAACCCTAGGAGAAGGTATAAGGGTTGGCATTTCACCCTTAATATGGACAATATGAGTTTTGACAGTACAAATTGGAGGGTAACAACAACCTTTAAAGATTAGTGAAAAAAGTTTTCAGAATTATATAGAGAATGATTATAGTATTAGTAAATGGTATCTTGATATGCCTTGTACCTAGGGTGTACCTAATGAAGGATTTAAGGATAACCTTAGAGGTTTTACAAGGAGAAAGGTAATATTCAAAGTTCTCAAGAATAGAAATTTTGATAAAAGAAATATGACATAATTATAATAATGCCAGGTGGGGCACGTGTTGAACCTTAAGAAAGTTTAGATCGACCCAAGGAGGGTCGAGATTGGTGAAAACAAAAAGGACCCAAGATAAGAGACGTCCTATGTATGATCGAGAGTCAGTCGTGACAATGTTCACATCTAAAGACTAAGGCAATGACTTATGGAAAATGATGATATTTTTTTTCTCACCAGGACTTAAAAAAAGCATTTTCACATAAGCAGTGATTTGAAATGAGGTAGAAAATTTAGTTGAAGGTGGTTAAAATGACATTGATTGTAAGGAAATATTACTATCAGGAAAAGCCAAAGAGGTGGCAGACACTTTAAGTGTAAGAGGAAAATTATAGGCGCTCGTGCCATAGGAATATAGTGATGATGGTTAAAGCCGTGAATGTTGTATTATAGTGTGAAAGATTTATATTCCTCTGGATGATTGTGCGATACTCAACCGTAATAGTAGTTTGGTAAAGATTTAATTCATGTTATCACCGTGAGCGGGCTACCTATCTTAGAAGGTCCTATCTTGAGATAAGCCAGGGCCATGTTATGAAAGGACTAAATAAACCTTTGAGCTTTGTGGCTCCTAATAAAGATATATGGTTAATAATGGTGTTAACCTTCTATCATTTCTTTGATTGAAACTCTTCTACAATTTTATCTGCTTTATGTCATATGTACGCCAAGTTCAGGAGTGTTCATCATGAATCATGAAATGGTGATTATGTTGCCTCCTTAGAAGAATTCGATACGACATGTATTGACTCCGTATAATTAGCTATTAAGATTTCATGGAAAACGAATGACGATGGTAGGTCAGCGGTGGACCATAGTAATGCAATAATGATTCTGGGAGTAATGAGCCGATTACAACCGTGAGAGTTGTATTGGAATAAATTTTGAGATTAAGTACCACTAATCGGGTCGTGGTGATGTATAAGTTATTAATGATAGACCAACTAAGCCGAACATTTACCTATGATATATTTTTTCCTTCTTATCGATAAAGAGTAGTATTACTATACGAAGAAGGTTGCGGTATATAAATGGATTCTAGTAACGATGAGGTCTAGAATGAAATCCCAAATTTGATTTTTGCTGTCAAGGGATTTTCAACGGTGATTGTTTATAAGCTCGAGCAAGAGCATGGTGTTGGATTTTAAATGCAGCGGGGGCATGGCAAAACACTTTTGCACATACAAAATCCAAATAAAAGCATATAAATCGTGAATAAAAATTCGAGGGATCGAATCTAACCTTTAAAATAATTCGGAGACAACGATCAGAGATCCTTAGCAGTTGCTCCTCAAGTGTGAAGCACTCCACCGGTATCCACCAAGAAAACGATGTTAAGGAGGAGGAAGGAGGTGGAGAGAATTGGGTTTTCCAAACTTTTTGGGTTTTTGGGGTTTCAAAGTTAGAATAAAAATAGGGTCTATAATAGTATATTTATAGGCAAAATTTTCAGCTGAAATTTTCCCATTAATAATATTATTATTATCCCATTTATTATTCTCATTAATAATTAAAACACCTTTTAATTATTAATCCTTTTTCTAAACACTTTAGAAATAATTCTCTGTCTTGATTTAATTTCCAAAAATTAAATCCTTAATTAATAATATTAAGAACTTTTCTTAATTAATTTATAATCAATTAAATCTCATTTAATAAATTATTAAATTTGCCAATTAATTATTTATTTCATAAATAAATAACTATCAGCCATTATTAATTAATTCCTCCACCATTAAATCATTCTCTTTTTATGGTGTGACCCTGTAGGTTCAATATTAAGCCGGTAGTAGAAATAAATAATAATAAAACTATTTTATCATTATTTATATAAATTCTCTAATTTATTAAATATGATTAATTAATTAATCACATTTATTCTACATCGTGAGGGATACTTCTCAGCATATCGCAACTATCCGGATAATATGAATTCACTGCTTAGAATACCAAGAACCTATTCAGTGAATAGTTACCGTATAATAAACTCCTTCTACCCTACAATGTCCGGATTAAATACAAGGCATGGATCTCGTGTCAAGCCTATCTAATTTAATCACTTGCTTACCATTTACTATGCGTAGTTCTATGCAAATTAGAAACAGCTTTCTAATTTCATTCACTCTGGCCAGAGATTCCTGAACTAGCATAAGTGGATCAGCCTTGAACATTCGCTTCCTTCACTGAAAGAGGTAGATCCTTTATTGATCATACAATATCTTCGTGTACAAATTCCTATACCCAGTAGAGTCCTAATAATTGTCCCTAGAGACTAAGAACTAAACCAAAGCATAGTTCAGTGTACACAAGATGACTATGATGACCTCAAGTCTAAGGATACTTGTACAACTATCATTATGTGAACAACTGCTGACACGTGAGTGAACTCCATCAGTTGTTCAGCTGTGTGAGTCATGTTCAGTGAACTTATTCCATAATAAGCACCTACATACTAGCTATAGTGTCACCACACAAATGTCTATGAGAACAGACATCCTTCATAATGAAGCAAGCATAGTATGTACCGATCTCTGCGGATTATTAATTACCAGTTAGTAATCCTATGACCAGGAACTATTTAAGTTTAGAGTTATCATCTTTTAGATCTCACTATTATGATCTCATCATAATCCATAAAAAGCTTTACTCTAAACTATGGTATATCTTATTTAAACACTTAAATTGATAGAGCCCGTAATAAAAACAAAACAAGTCTTTTATTAATATCAATGAAATCAAAAACAGATTACATAAAAGTTATTCCTAAATCCTCATACATGATTGGACTTAGGACATATTCCTTTCAGTCTCCCACTTGTACTAAAGCCAATCAGTCTGGTATCTAATACCCATCTAGTCTTTATGACGATCAAAGTGACTTTCATAAAGTAGCTTTGTGAGTGGGTCTGCTATGTTGTTATGTGTGTCAACTCTAATTCAATACAACACAAGAGATGTTATCGCGCTCCCACTAACCCTTTTGTAGACGCATGGTTCATCTACGTTTTTGATAAAATCAAACTCTTTGATTGTCTCATCAAAACGAATGTTCCATCTACGAGAAGCTTGCTTTAAACCACATATGGTTCACAGTAGCTTACACACTAGGTTTTAATTTCCCTTGGAAAGAAAACCATCTGGCTATATGCCAGATCACATAGTCATAGTAAGCAGCAATCGCAAGCAAAATCCGAACTGATTTTAACAGGGCTACAGGTAAAAAGTTTCATCAAAGTCAATCCATTGCCTTTGTTTGAATCCTTTTGCCACAAGCCTGGCCTTATAGTTCTCCACCTGGCCATCTGCTATAATCTAACTTTTGTATACCGTATACATAGATTCCATTCTGGATTTCATGGCACTATGCCATTTCTCTGAGTCAACACTACATATAGCCTCATTATAGGTCACAGGGTCGTCATCATCAATGATCGACAACTCATTGTCATTCTCAATGACAAGGCCATATTACCTCTCAGGTTGGCGAGACACTCTCCCTGATCTATGAATGGGCTGTTCCACAAAAGGTTGTTCAGTCAAAATAGGTGTTTCCACTTGATCCGTAGTAGTTTGTGCTTCTTGAACTTCATCAAGTTCAATTTTGCTCCCACTGTTTCCTTCAAGGATAAACTCCTTTTCCAAGAAGGTAGCATGTCTGGAGACAAACACCCGATGATCGGTGTAAAAGTAATACCCTAAAATCTCTTTAGGACATCCCACAAAACTACATTTTACGGATCGATATTCCAGCTTATCTGGGTCAACTTTCTTGACATAAGCTGAACATCCCCAAATCTTAACGTGTTTAAGACTCGGTTTCCTTTCTTTCCATATCTCATACGGAGTTTGAGGAACAGATTTGGAAGGCACCTTATTCAGTAAATATGCTGAGGTTCCCACTGCATAACCCCATAGGAATACTGGAAGATTCACATAGCTCATCATGGACCGAACTATGTCTAACAAAGTTCGATTTCTCCTTTCAGATACCAATCTGGAGGAGTCCACTGGGAGACTATACCATTTACTTTGAGATAATCTAGAAACACTCCATTAAAGTATTCACCACACTACAAGAAAAACACAATCAGACAACACCGATCAGACAACACTCAACCAAAAAAGTGTTGCCCGAATTTTTCATCAACGGTTTTTCTGCCACCAAAAAACTGGTGTTGTCTGACGTTGATTACTACAAGCAATTAAAAAATGTTTTCTAGTAAAACAAATCAGACAAGTATTTTCGAAATCAAGGTGTTGTGCGAATGGGAAGGCTTTAGCATTAATACAACGCTTTAAAATCCATTGTCTAGTTGATGGAGACAAACAATCCTTTCTAAAGTGATGTTGTGCAAATGAGTAAGTTTGCATGACTAGTTTTAGAATGCATTGTCTGAAAATGATTGAGATAACGTCTAGTTTAACAGTTGTGGAAATGAGACAAGTGTTTTTTCTATTGGTTATTTAAGCTTGAATCGCACAATGTACAAATTAGGTGTTGTCTAAATGATACCTCACAGACAAATGTTTTACCTATATTGTATATCACCTATATCAGACAATGGTCTAATTCTTAAAACAGTTGTCTTTCATACCAAATTTAAAAACATGTTGCACAGCAAAATGTTCAAATAAACCGTTGTCTGATTTATTACAATAAAAATATTAAACAATTTAAAAAACAATTCCAAACAATTAATTTTAAATTTTTTTAAAACTACAAATTCTAATTAAATCCACTTTCATCCAGATTAAATATTTAAATTTTATATTTCAAAATAGTTTAAATATCTACTTTATAATTAACAAAAAAATAATGACAAGTACTTCAAATTTACATTGTTAACTGTTCAATTCAAACAAGTGTTTTTCGACAAAACACGTTGTATTAATCTACTTTATACAAGTTTTTTTAAAATAAAACACTTGTAACAGTCAGACAACCGTTATGGATATTTATAATATGTTGTAAATTTTATAATACTGCAACAATATTAAAGAAAAAATCGTTGTAGAATTCCAACAACTGTATTTCCTAAAAAACGCTTATGTAAAGTAACTTACCACAACATGATTTTAGAAAAAACCGTTGTCTATACTTTTACTAGTTTTTAATTTTTTTCAGAATAATTATATGCCACCGTTAATTAATTTATACGAGTAACCAATAACTTACACCAAATTAATTTATGTTTATTAAGATTTAAAATCATCTTTTTCATAGATTTTTGAAATCTTTTACCTATTACTATTAGACGTTACACGATTATTAACAGCATCAACATATAATCACACTGATGAGGACATAACGTGTAGATTAAGAATGTAACTCATAATATCTATTTGTTGGTTTTGTAGACTTCGTACGAACGTTAATAGCGTTAACTTACAAATATTACTCATAATAACATAAAACAACTAAATAATTTATATACTAACTTATAGATATAAGTTATAATAACGATATTAGGATTTAGTTGACATTATATACGAATGTTAATAGTGCTACTTTTCAGATATAACTCGTCATAATATTATTCGGCGTATCATATGTGTGCTACCCTACAAATATACCTAATAATTACACTTCCAATTTACATTGTTAATTGTTCAATTCAAACAAGTGTTTTTCGAAAAAGCACATTGTATTAATCTACCTTATACAAGTATTTTTAAAATAAAACACTTGTAACAGTCAGACAACCGTTATCGATATTTATAATATGTTGTAAAATTTATAATAATACAACAATCTTAAAGAAAAAACCGTTGTAGAATTCCAACAACGGTATTTCCTAAAAAACACTTACGTAAAGTAACTTACCACAACATGATTTTAGAAAAAACCGTTGTCTATACTTTTACTTGTTTTTAATTTTTTTCGGAATAATTATATGCCACCGTTTATTAATTTATACGAGTAACCAATAACTTACACCAAATTAATTTGTGTTTATTAAGATTTGAAATCACCTTTTTCATAGAATTTTGAATTCTTTTACCTATTAGTATTAGACGTTACACGAATATTAATAGCGTCAACAGGTAATCACAATGATGAGGACATAACGTGTAGATTAAGTTAAAAATGTAACTCATAATATCTATTTTTCATTTTGTGGACTTCGTACGGACGTTAATAGCGTTAAGTTACGAATATTACTCGTAATAACATAAAGCAGCACATAATCTATATACTAACTTACAGATATAAGTCATAATAACGATATTAGGATTTAGTTGACATTATCTACGAATGTTAATAGTGCTACTTTTCAGATATAACTCGTTATAATATTATTTGGCGTCTAATATGTGTGCTAACCTACAAATATACCTAATAATTACACTTCAAATTTACATTGTTAATTGTTCAATTCAAACAAGTGTTTTTCGAAAAAGCACGTTGTATTAATCTACCTTAGACAAGTATTTTTAAAATAAAACACTTGTAACATTCAGACAACCGTTATCGATATTTATAATCTGTTGTAAAATTTATAAGACTACAACAATCTTAAACAAAAAACCGTTGTAGAATTCCAACAACGGTATTTCCTAAAAAACACTTATGTAAAGTAACTTACCCCAACATGATTTTAGAAAAAACCTTTGTCTATACTTTTACTAGTTTTTAATTTTTTTTCGGAATAATTATATGCCACCGTTTATTAATTTATACGAGTAACCAATAACTTACACCAAATTAATTTGTGTTTATTAAGATTTGAAATCACCTTTTTCATAGAATTTTGAATTCTTTTACCTATTAGTATTAGACGTTACACGAATATTAATAGCGTCAACAAGTAATCACATTGATGAGGACATAACGTGTAGATTAAGTTAAAAATGTAACTCATAATATATATTTGTTCGTTTTGTGGACTTCGTACAGACGTTAATAGCGTTAACTTACGAATATTACTCGTAATAACATAAAGCAGCACATAATCTATATACTAACTTACAGATATAAGTCATAATAACGATATTAGGATTTAGTTGACATTATCTACGAATGTTAATAGTGCTACTTTTCAGATATAACTCGTTATAATATTATTCGGCGTATCATATGTGTGCTAACCTACAAATATACCTAATAATTACACTTCAAATTTACATTATTAATTGTTCAATTCAAACAAGTGTTTTTCGAAAAAGCACGTTGTATTAATCTACCTTATACAAGTATTTTTAAAATAAAACACTTGTAACAGTCAGACAACCGTTATCGATATTTATAATCTGTTGTAAAATTTATAATACTACAACAATCTTAAAGAAAAAATCGTTGTAGAATTCCAACAACGGTATTTCCTAAAAAACACTTATGTAAAGTAACTTACCACAACATGATTTTAGAAAAAACCGTTGTCTATACTTTTACTAGTTTTTAATTTTTTTTTCGGAATAATTATATGCCACCGTTTATTAATTTATACGAGTAACCAATAACTTACACCAAATTAATTTGTGTTTATTAAGATTTGAAATCACCTTTTTCATAGAATTTTGAATTCTTTTACCTATTAGTATTAGACGTTACACGAATATTAATAGTGTCAACAGATAATCACATTGATGAGGACATAACGTGTAGATTAAGTTAAAAATGTAACTCATAATATCTATTTGTTGGTTTTGTGGACTTCGTACGGACGTTAATAGCGTTAACTTACGAATATTACTCATAATAACATAAAGCAGCACAAAATCTATATACTAACTTACAGATATAAGTCATAATAACGATATTAGGATTTAGTTGACATTATCTACGAATGTTAATAGTGCTACTTTTCAGATATAACTCGTTATAATATTATTCGGCGTATCATATGTGTGCTAACCTACAAATATACCTAATAATTACACTTCAAATTTACATTGTTAATTGTTCAATTCAATCAAGTGTTTTTCAAAAAAGCACGTTGTATTAATCTACCTTATACAAGTATTTTTAAAATAAAACACTTGTAACAGTCAGACAACCGTTATCGATATTTATAATCTGTTGTAAAATTTATAATACTACAACAATCTTAAAGAAAAAACCGTTGTAGAATTCCAACAACGGTATTTCCTAAAAAACACTTATGTAAAGTAACTTACCACAACATGATTTTAGAAAAAACCGTTGTCTATACTTTTACTAGTTTTTAATTTTTTTTTCGGAATAATTATATGCCACCGTTTATTAATTTATACGAGTAACCAATAACTTACACCAAATTAATTTGTGTTTATTAAGATTTGAAATCACCTTTTTCATAGAATTTTGAATTCTTTTACCTATTAGTATTAGACGTTACACGAATATTAACAGCGTCAACATATAATCACATTGATGAGGACATAACGTGTAGATTAAGTTAAAAATGTAACTCATAATATCTATTTGTTGATTTTGTGGACTTCGTACGGACGTTAATAGCGTTAACTTACGAATATTACTCATAATAACATAAAGCAGCACAAAATCTATATACTAACTTACAGATATAAGTCATAATAACGATATTAGGATTTAGTTGACATTATCTACGAATGTTAATAGTGCTACTTTTCAGATATAACTCGTTATAATATTATTCGGCGTATCATATGTGTGCTAACCTACAAATATACCTAATAATTACACTTCAAATTTACATTGTTAATTGTTCAATTCAAATCAAGTGTTTTTCGAAAAAAGCACGTTGTATTAATCTACCTTATACAAGTATTTTTAAAATAAAACACTTGTAACAGTCAGACAACCGTTATCGATATTTATAATCTGTTGTAAAATTTATAATACTACAACAATCTTAAAGAAAAAATCCGTTGTAGAATTCCAACAACGGTATTTCCTAAAAAACACTTATGTAAAGTAACTTACCACAACATGATTTTAGAAAAAAACCGTTGTCTATACTTTTACTAGTTTTTAATTTTTTTTCGGAATAATTATATGCCACCGTTTATTAATTTATACGAGTAACCAATAACTTACACCAAATTAATTTGTGTTTATTAAGATTTGAAATCACCTTTTTCATAGAATTTTGAATTCTTTTACCTATTAGTATTAGACGTTACACGAATATTAATAGCGTCAACAAGTAATCACATTGATGAGGACATAACGTGTAGATTAAGTTAAAAATGTAACTCATAATATCTATTTGTTCGTTTTGTGGACTTCGTACGGACGTTAATAGCGTTAACTTACGAATATTACTCGTAATAACATAAAGCAGCACATAATCTATATACTAACTTACAGATATAAGTCATAATAACGATATTAGGATTTAGTTGACATTATCTACGAATGTTAATAGTGCTACTTTTCAGATATAACTCGTTATAATATTATTCGGCGTATCATATGTGTGCTAACCTACAAATATAACTAATAATTACACTTCAAATTTACATTGTTAATTGTTCAATTCAAACAAGTGTTTTTCAAAAAAGCACGTTGTATTAATCTACCTTATACAAGTATTTTTAAAATAAAACACTTGTAACAGTCAGACAACCGTTATCGATATTTATAATCTGTTGTAAAATTTATAATACTACAACAATCTTAAAGAAAAAATCGTTGTAGAATTCCAACAACGGTATTTCCTAAAAAACACTTATGTAAAGTAACTTACCACAACATGATTTTAGAAAAAACCGTTGTCTATACTTTTACTAGTTTTTAATTTTTTTTTCGGAATAATTATATGCCACCGTTTATTAATTTATACGAGTAACCAATAACTTACACCAAATTAATTTGTGTTTATTAAGATTTGAAATCACCTTTTTCATAGAATTTTGAATTCTTTTACCTATTAGTATTAGACGTTACACGAATATTAATAGCGTCAACAGGTAATCACATTGATGAGGACATAACGTGTAGATTAAGTTAAAAATGTAACTCATAATATCTATTTGTTCGTTTTGTGGACTTCGTACGGACGTTAATAGCGTTAACTTACGAATATTACTCGTAATAACATAAAGCATCACATAATCTATATACTAACTTACAGATATAAGTCATAATAACGATATTAGGATTTAGTTGACATTATCTACGAATGTTAATAGTGCTACTTTTCAGATATAACTCGTTATAATATTATTCGGCGTATCATATGTGTGCTAACCTACAAATATACCTAATAATTACACTTCAAATTTACATTGTTAATTGTTCAATTCAAACAAGTGTTTTTCAAAAAAGCACGTTGTATTAATCTACCTATACAAGTATTTTTAAAATAAAACACTTGTAACAGTCAGACAACCGTTATCGATATTTATAATCTGTTGTAAAATTTATAATACTACAACAATCTTAAAGAAAAAACCGTTGTAGAATTCCAACAACGGTATTTCCTAAAAAACACTTATGTAAAGTAACTTACCACAACATGATTTTAGAAAAAACCGTTGTCTATACTTTTACTAGTTTTTAATTTTTTTTCGGAATAATTATATGCCACCGTTTATTAATTTATACGAGTAACCAATAACTTACACCAAATTAATTTGTGTTTATAAGATTTGAAATCACCTTTTTCATAGAATTTTGAATTCTTTTACCTATTAGTATTAGACGTTACACGAATATTAATAGCGTCAACAGGTAATCACATTGATGAGGACATAACGTGTAGATTAAGTTAAAAATGTAACTCATAATATCTATTTGTTGGTTTTGTGGACTTCGTACGGACGTTAATAGCGTTAACTTACGAATATTACTCTTAATAACATAAAGCAGCACAAAATCTATATACTAACTTACAGATATAAGTCATAATAACGATATTAGGATTTAGTTGACATTATCTACGAATGTTAATAGTGCTACTTTTCAGATATAACTCGTTATAATATTATTCGGCGTATCATATGTGTGCTAACCTACAAATATAACTAATAATTACACTTCAAATTTACATTGTTAATTGTTCAATTCAAACAAGTGGTTTTCGAAAAAGCACGTTGTATTAATCTACCTTAGACAAGTATTTTTAAAATAAAACACTTGTAACATTCAGACAACCGTTATCGATATTTATAATCTGTTGTAAAATTTATAAGACTACAACAATCTTAAACAAAAAACCGTTGTAGAATTCCAACAACGGTATTTCCTAAAAAACACTTATGTAAAGTAACTTACCCCAACATGATTTTAGAAAAAACCTTTGTCTATACTTTTACTAGTTTTTAATTTTTTTTCGGAATAATTATATGCCACCGTTTATTAATTTATACGAGTAACCAATAACTTACACCAAATTAATTTGTGTTTATTAAGATTTGAAATAATCTTTTTCTTAGATTTTTGAATTCTTTTACCTATTAGGATTAGACGTTACACGAATATTAATAGCGTCAACTAGATAATCACATTGATGAGGACATAACGTGTAGATTAAGTTAAAAATGTAACTCGTAATATATATTTGTTCGGTTTTGTAGACTTCCTACAGACGTTAATGGCGTAACTTACGAATATTACTCATAGCAACATAAAGCAGCACATAATCTATATATTAACTTACAGATATAAGTCATAGTAACGATATCCGGATTTAGTTGACATTATACGAATGTTAATAGTGCTACTTTTCAGAATATAACTCGTTATAATATTATTCGGCGTATCATATGTGTGCTAACCTACAAATATACCTAATAATTACACTTCAAATTTACATTGTTAATTGTTCAATTCAAACAAGTGTTTTTCGAAAAGCACGTTGTATTAATCTACCTTATACAAGTATTTTAAAATAAAAGACTTGTACTACCACCATTAAACGAGATTCATTTCCGAATTACAAAATATTTTAAAATTTTTTTTTTTAGATGATTCAACTGTACGGATGTTAAATTATATAGATTTTAGTCATGTGAAAAAAATTATAAAAAAATTAAACTTTTCTTGCATGACATTATAAGGAAAATCCGGTAAAAGTTAAATTAACAAGAAAATTAGAATTTTAAATATTTAAAAGTTGGTTTAGTAGACAATGGTTTATCTTTCCAAAAATTAAAATTAAAATTAGGGTTTAGGTGATCTAACGTGACCAATAACAAATATACATCTATAAAATAATTCTTTAGATTATGTAAATCTATAATGTCAATGCATACTTATATTAGTGATGTTCATGAATAATTAAAAAAATAAAAATTTAACTTTTACAATTTTTTAACAAAAATCTAGTAAAAATATTATTTTCTTAAACGGAATTCTTTCCAGAATTTTATAAAATATTATTTCGACAATCAAATCGTATGGAAAAAATAATATTGATGTGAAAATATTTATTTCAAAATTAAAAAAAAATATGTTTATAATATTAAATTAAGAATATTCATAAAAACACAATTAAAACTTTGTATCCCACCAATCTTAATATTTTGTTTCCTATTTCTTTTAATTTTGTCTCCCGCTCCCGTTTTCATTCCCCCTTCAATCATTTTCATTTCCCCCTTTACAAATTTGGGGAAAACATCCGGCATTCTCTCAATCTCTCACTCGATATATACACACCCACCTGTGAGCTTCTTCTCTCTCTCTCTTACTAGTTTCAATTAGGGTTTGAAACATATTTTGATTAAAAAAGTTCTTGTTCAATTAGATTTCAGGAGTTTAGTTAAAGGGATTTTAGGTTTAAGTAATTTGGAAAAATATATTTGGGTTCAAGCAACTACGGCTTACAATATTTCTTGGGGTTCAATTATGAGGTATAGTATCCATTACCTTTCTGTGTAAATTGATTTATATGTTTGTATGTTTCATTTATTTTTTGTAATTGTGTATTCCCTTTACCTTTCTCTCATGGGATCTGAAATTTTGTTGTTAGTTACGTTTATGTGTTTGTATAACCTCTGCTATTTCTTAGTCGAGTCATCTCTGGTTAGACTTGAAAATTGGAACAAAAACACAAGTCAAGCGGCTCTAGCAGTTAGGGAAACTGACTCTTCATACATTTGTTGAATCATTGAGATGTCAAGAGCCACTAGATCCATGCTCATATTTTCATAAATCAACTACTGGAATCATTAGGTGATTTTCTTATATTGTTTAGAAGTATTTAGTCAATTGTCTTTATTTTCTTTTCAATCAATCATGTTGAATGAACAAGTAAAAGTCTCCTTTATAAAGCATTTGTGCACCTGTGTAGTTGGTGAGGATGTTCTTGGTAATGTAGTTTATAAACAAATTCAACAAATTTATGCCTACTTACAAACTGGGCAACTGTCCTATGCTACTTACAAATTGTCAAGTGTCCAAATAATCACAAATACAGAGCAAGCAATGACGCCACCATGGTTGTGTAATGTTCTTTTGTGGTATATACACTTGCTGGGCTATGAAAGCCTTTCAACCATTTCTTTCAGTTGTTAGTGTGTGAATACACAGGTTGCTCAATTTTTAGTATTACAATGGATTTTACTATGAAATAATGATTTTCCATTTCTTTCATATGAAAATATATTACAAGCATCTGTTGTTTTTATCTATTAGCTTTTATGTTCTTCTCGGACAGGTTATATATGAAGTTGTATGATTCTTCTACCAGATTAGACGATGAAGCACTAATGTCTATGACGGTTAAGATGCCTCTCTCTAAAAAGAAGATGCAAGAAAAAACTGCTAATAGAGACTCGAATACTAAAAACTTGGTGGATACAACGGCTAGAAAATGGGATAATTCCCAAGCAAAGGTGGCTGAGTTTTCCATTCCTTAATCTGAGTTATCTTGTACTTAGGCCAACAATTTAACATCCTAGTGATTTTTAATCTAATAGCTTTTGTAGAGTCATATTATCTTATCTTATCTTTTGCTTTTGATATTAAAAATAATATACTTTTTGATAGGTATGGTTTCTTGGCAGATTGGATAGCTTGGTTTTAGAAGAATATGTCCGTACTGCATTGGCATCTCCAATAAGGTCCTTTTCTATTTTACCCCCTTATATTGATACACTATTATTATATGCTTTGTTTCACAAGTTCTATACTAAATAATTGTACTATTTTTCTGCAGCACTCTACGTGAAAAATCGTTAATCAAATTGATTGAGGATTTTCTTGTGCGGAACAAAGGTCGATTTGTTACTTTTTGCATCATATTGCCGCTGCCCTTCTTCTAAATTATTAGAGACTGATGATACTTTCTTTTTGAAGGTTCCACTGTCCATGTGGTTGCAGCAGCAGAAATGTTGTTCAATCTAAAACCACATAGAAAGTCTCCAATTGTGAAGTGTATCAAAGAAATAATGTATGACTTCTACCTAATCTCATGGATCATTTATTCTGCAATAAGCAGTTTGATGTATGTATAATTGCATTTCCATTTTGAAAGAGACTTAGGTGTGTCTTCGTGTTTTTTTTATTACTGATTCAGCCCAACATATGAAGTTGTATATAACTTCCCTAGATAAAGTTATTGATCACATTTAATATACTAAGGTAAACTGCTATTTGTGTAGATTATGCATGGGGATGTGAAATCAGAAAACTTTCTGCTAGTTCCACATGGAACACCAGGACAAAAGATCTCCTCATAATTTGATATTATGCTCAAGACCTACTAAATGAAATAGCTCAAGCACAAACATTCTTGCCGCAATGGGACTTTGTAGATGGGAGGAAATTATTTACAGAAAAATGTATTCTTTTATTTAAGAAAATCACTGTAAACTCTATATAGTTCCGTATATATTTTTATATAAAACATTTCATATATTTGTATGAAATATTTAGTAAAGTATTGTCAAAGAGATGTATATTTTACAAGTGTATAATTATTGTCAAACCATTGTGTGTAAAAAATAAAACAATGATTTTAACTTACCAAACCATTGTTTAATGTCAACAAATAAGATATATTAATAGAAGAAAATTGTTGTCTGTAGCTATTTCCACAAATGTTACAAATGAATAAAGCTTTGTTCAAAGAAAATACACACAACATTAAGTTTACCTAAACGTTGTAACATATGTTTTCCACAATGCCTTAATAGCCGAAAAAGCTTGTACCAATATGCTACACTCCACAGATTCGTAAAACTAAACTATTGTATTTTGAATATTCAGACAATACATTTTTTTATCAGAAACACTTGAATAACTACAAACCTAACAACGGTCTATTTCAAGTAAATCGTTGTATATACCCACATTCCAACAACATTTTCTTATGTGCTCGCCGTTGTTTGTTCTGATTGTAGTACAACGGTGGTTATCGTTTGTATTATTTGTTAACGTGAAGGACAATATATATATCAGAATAAGGGTTGTGTGTTATGTTCTATTCTTAAACTGTTAGTGACCATATACACAATGTTTTATTAACACATGTCTAATTATTCTTCTTACAACAGAATGTATGGAAAGACGTTGTTTTTCCTGGTTGTAATACAACGGGGGTTGATGGCTGATCGTTGTCTGCGATGACTCACACAACTGTTTTTTCTCGTTGTTTGATCCATGTAAGAGACGGCGGCTCAATAGACAACGAAATTTTAAGGTATCAGATAACGGGTTGAAACACTTGTCTGAGCCAGTTTTCCTTGTAGTGTCTCCACCTCCTTCCTCCTCCTTAACATCGTTTTCTTGGTGGATACCGGTGGAGTGCTTCACACTTGAGGAGCAACTGCTAAGGATCTCTGATCGTTGTCTCCGAATTATTTTAAAGGTTAGATTCGATCCCCTCGTTTTTACCACGATTTATATGCTTTATTTGGATTTATGTGTGTAAAAGTGTTTTGCCATGCCCCGCTGCGATTAAAATCCAACATATACAAAGTTAATATAAAAAAATCTAGGCTTTTCTGTTTCTATCAGACTATATGATATATCTTCTTCGGATTATATATATATACACACACTTTACAGGTTGTCAATGTTTTGATCAGCCGAGCTCCTCGTCAATAAAACAAGGGAATAACACTAGCTAGCCACAGAGTCAATAAGTTTGATTAATTTTTCAGCAGCACCATGAATAAGACTCCAACTCTTAATCGATCATGGAAAAAACATGTAAAATACGAACAATAAAAAGGCAAAATCGAATAAATAAAAAGTATGGACAAGTTAAGAAAAATCATTATCAGTTGCTTAATTAGTTATTAAGTGCCATAAACTCACAAAAGATGTTAGAAAATGGAAAGTTTGAGGCATGTTTTAGACATGTTCTTAATGTAATTTCCTAAATCTAATTATTGGAGGTTGTTCTTTGTAATGAGGACTTAAACTTTCATGTTTGGATCTAAGTCATTTCTTAGTATAATCCATAAAGAAATTGAGTTGAAGTTAGTAGCTTGAAAAGGGTTGTGTGGGTTTGTCCCACATTGATTAAGTAAGCGAGGAAGTTTACTTAATATTTAATTATAATATTTACTGACTTATTATATTATTTTAATATAAATATTGAATCTGAATATCAGGATTTGGAGTAATGTACTAAACTGATTATGCACCGGGGTACAAAGTGTGCATTATCCACCGGGGTACAAAATGCACTGAATTGATTATCCTACCGGGTACAAAATGCACTGAACTGATGATCTGTCGGGGTACAAAGTGTACATCATCCGTCGGGGTACAAAGTGTACATTATCCGTCGGGGTACAAAGTGTGCATTATCCACCGGGGTACAAAGTGTGCATTATCCACCGGGGTACAAAGTGTACATTATCCGTCGGGGTACTAAGTGAGCATTGTCCATCGGTGTATAATGTATGGATTATCCATCGGTGTACTAAGCATTATCCACCGGGGATGAGCTGTTTCTGATTCTGAAAGTATTCATTAAATGCATTTAAGTCAGAATATTTATTTAATTAATATAACATATTCAATTATGTTTTGGGATGTAATATTTATACTGAACAAAACGTTTTGGAATATATACGTTGAAATATACATACGTAAAACCCTAGCTATCATCTTCCTCTTTTTCTCTCCTCCAAAATTATACATATTAGCATAGGTTTTGGCGATTGAGGTATGATCGCTGTTTGTACATCGAGTTGTAGTGAACCGGTCTGCTGTTGCTATTTTATCCTGGGAGGGTTATTGCAGTCTCTGAACACAGTAAGTAAGGGCAATAAACTCTTCAAGAACAACCTCTTCCTCTCGAGGGATTGGTGACTCAGCTGTGATTGAAAACTTCATTACGCTAAGCTTTCTTTCTCTTCTAATTTTCTTTTACAGTTGCTGATTTTTTTTATTTACGACCATCGTGTTTTATTTTCGTTATTGGTGCTATTGTCTTGTTCTTGTTATTGGTTATATAACTGCCTCATTGTGTTAGTATAGTAGTAATTTACTATTGTTGCTTTTCCAACAATCTTGAAGAGTTTATTTTTTATATAGCTATTTAACGAGATGGTTAACGAAACTGATACTCCTGTTGGTGAGACTCCTGTTGTTGTTGGTTCTAGTTCTGGTGTTACTTACCTGCGTCCACCATAGATTGGACCACTTACAGATTTCCACAACCTATTGATTTATCGGGCATTCCTGATAAATTCCGTGGGGGGGGGGTTCTTTTTTCTCGTTGGCAGAAAAAGATGAAGCTCTGGTTAACTGTTAAGGGTCTATGGCCGGTGGTGCAGTATGATCCTCCTATTATGGATCAAGAAAAGGCTGAAACTATGACTGTTTATGCGCTATGGGCTGAGAAGGATGGGTGGCTAGGGCAGTGTAATATAAATGATTTTTTTATATTTTTGATAATTAACAATAATAATAATAATAATAATAATAATAAAAACTATAGTTAGATTGATGATTGAATTACTTTTTGTTAACAAGAAAAGAAAAAGAAGTATATATAACCGTATCTAGTTTATTATCAAAATTCTAATAGTATAGTACGACCTTTAATATAAAAACTTGTTTTATAAACTTATGGAATTATTATTAAAACCCTAAGTCGGGGGTTTTGCCCAATAAGAAAAATAGACTCACACAAATGCAGAGATCGTAAGACGAAATAGGAGGCAAGAGAGTAGAACGACACAAACATGTATTCCCGACTTAATAAAATGAAAGGTATTATCCTCATGTGTGTGTTCACTTCACCCATTCATGTCTTGGACAAGGAAAAGAATTGATTTTATTATTCAGTTTTGAGTCAAGATATAACCTCAGCATGGATATGAGTCAATACTTAAGTCTACCTATTTAATTTATTAGAAATCCTCTTAGTGCTGCCACGTGAATTTGTCCGTGGGTAGTTAAAATAGAGTTGTTAAAAACCAAACTTTAGTTTACTTATTTGATGGCTATGCCAATTGCTCCACTACTTATTTTAAACCTTAGTATTATATCTCTTATTTTACTAAAGTTTATGTGTACATGTCAAGTTATTAGGGGATTAATACATGAGTAGCATGGAGTTTGTGATATCGAAGGGTCATTACTGTTAAATTAATATGTCAGATTATAAATGTCAATTAAAATATCTCTGTTAATAATAAGGTTATATTTTGTAATATAGATGGGGTTTAGAGAATTGTTTGCGGAATTATTAACTTTAAATTGCGATATTTCAGGTACGGATTCTATCCCCTTTTTATTCAACGCTACTCATCTTAGAATTTCGTATCTCTGATTCACTCAATTCCATATTTTATTTGCTCCGTTAATATTATCTGATCATTTTGACTTCCGAAAATTATTTTAAAATTTGATTTGGAAAATTTTAGATATCTGTTTATGCGATTTTCAAAAATTATTTATGACACACTTTGTTTTGGAAATCTGAATTACTTGTATCAGGTGATTTTAAATTTTGCGAGAATATTTTATTTTGAACCCTTAGTGATTTAGGGTATACCGAGTTAATCAGCTGTAGGGGTACTACAGCCATGTCATTGCGGCACCAGTGACATGATACTTCCCTGACAGTGTGATTGGTCACGACGTATCCTTCTGTTAGCTCTTGGGAGGAGCTTTTACGCATTTGATATTTGTTCAGTATACGTGG